>NC_077222.1:104296078-104896078 GCF_024763615.1 Phlebotomus papatasi | reverse complement strand
CGGACAGAAGAGACAGGACCGAATGAACGAGTACGGCCTGAATGGAATGGACTTGACGAATACTACGGACGAGACAGACACTATGGACAGGACGGACAATACGGAATGGAATTCACACAGAACGGTACGGACAAGATGAACAGAACGGTTGAGATGGGCAAGCTGGACGAGACGAACAAAAAAGATGGAATGGACAGTACGCAACGAACGAAACGCAAGGGACGAAATGAACAAGACAAGACAGGCGGGACAGGCAAGACAGATGGTACTGAACGGCCATGAAAATTGATGTTTTGCAGGTATTACCCTCATGATCAATGAGTGTCAAAACATGTACATACATACAAAGTTTAAGCCCGATCTGATGAGATCATATTTCGCCTAGCATCATTGAGACCTTTATTGAGACTGACATTGTAAAGAATCTCAGCTATTTCCATCAACATTTTGAAAATATTATCTTCCAAAAAATTCAAATAAGAAATTTGCTGACTTATTGCGCGAATTGTTGTCTTTTCCCGGTGCCGTCTTTCCCTATTGCCGGATGACCCATTTATTGATGGGAAATTTCGGAAATTAACATATTTTAAATCTTCAATACTTCGTAAACTATTGATTATTTTTTAATTTTGATTTAGCAGATATATTTTTGAATAGTTTAAAAATAGTTTGCTAATGATTAAAGTTCTCTTCAACTGCGTTTGTGTAAAGTTAAAATTCATTGCGTTTGCGTGGTTTTAAGCGTAATCTTAACCGATTTACGATTGAGCTGTGCGTGATTTTAAGAGTATTCTTAGTCGTTTTATGATTGAGCTGTACGTGATTCTAAGCGCATTCTTAACCGTTTTTCGATTGAGCAGTGCGTGATTTTAAACGCATTCTCATCCGTTTCACGATTGAGCTGTGCGTGATTTTAAGCGCATTCCTAACCGTTTCACGATTGATCTGTGTGTGATTTTAAGCACATTCTTAGCCGTTTTACGAATGAGCTGTGCGTGTTGTCAAGAAGTATATCAACAGTTTTTTACTTGAACTGTGCATGTTTTTAAGCGGAATATCAACCGTTTTATGCTTAAGCTGTTTGTGTTTTTAAGCGGAATAATAAAAATTTTATGCTTAAGCTATGCGTGATTTTTAAGCGCAATATTTACCGTTTTGTGCTTAAGCTGTGCGTGTTTTTACGCGAAGTATCTGCCCGCTCATGCTTGATGTAAGCATGTTCTCAGTACAATCTTGCCCGTTTTATGCTGGAGCTGTGCGTGTTTTAAGCACCATTTTATTTAACAAAGATAAAACCTTAAAAATAGATAAATTTCATAACTAAAAATAGCAACGGACCTGACTGAAGATACCAAGCGATAATTTACAGAACTTTCACAAACTGTTTTTCTTGAGAAAAATACGGAATATTTGAGGACAGCAGATTTTGTTTAAATTTCTGCATGCAATTTGAATAAAACAACCGCCGCCGCTGACTGATAAAGGAGTGTTAATTTTTAGCATCCTTCGAGGAAGTGCAAGCTAAAGGTTGTACTCTAAGTCTGAAGGAATTGTTTTTCTCACAAGATGTTTAAGTATATAACATTAAAATAAATAAATAATTCATTCTGAACATAAGGATGCTGATGCGATTCTTTAGCCCTATAATTCAACTCATAAATAATTCCCTGCAAAGAATCTCAGCTATCATAAGCTTATTTAGGTTTATCACTGCTTTCAATATTTGCTCTTACTGATTATGCGTATCACTATAGTAAGCTTTTTATTTATAATTGTAACAACTAATGGCGCAATTAATGGTATTCAACTATTTAAAAGTAATCTTTCACGTGTAACAAATTTAATTATTTGTTCAGTTGGTTTTTGTAGTCTTACCGAAATCTTTGGTAAATTATAATTAATCCTAGAATGTCATTAAGAATTCAAATATTATAAATTTTAGCTATTGTTGCAAAAAAAACACCAAGGAAATAGAGGTATTGATAGAGCCTGTACTGTTTGATATAGCACAGAAATTCTCTGAATTTTGTAGAACCTCCCCTAAGATTGAGGTTTTCTTCAAGGACTCATCAGCTTGAAGAAGGTATCAATAGGAGGTTGTTAGTGGCGAAAATCCATCGAGTGGTGCCCAAAGAAGACATCCAAATTATTGAAAGTCTTATTCAATGTTTCAAGTACTTAAGCTACATCAAAATGTGTGCTTCTTTTTTCACTTTTCCCCCCTTTTGAGCCACACAATGCGCTCAATTTGAATTCTGATGGTAATTAAAGGGCATGGCAAAGTTGAAAAGTTTGATTGGATCGACCTTTTTGATTCATCTCATCTTTGGCTTTTTTTTCTGAAGCAGCTTGTTCTTTTTCAAATTCTACGCCACAATGTCTCAATGTCTCAATTTGTGTCCTCTACAAGATTCTCCCCTGACAGTGTATCACAGAGTGAATCTCTTTCGAGAGTGTTCCAGTGGTTATTTTGGGTACAAGGAGAGACGGGAGGAAGTGTCTTAAGAGGAAGCGTCTTACAAGGGATCATACTGAAAGAGGATGGTTGATTAAATTTATATAAATTTGCCACACACATGAATGATGGTTGGCTGTAAATTGAAATTGGGCCGAGGTAGAGGATGGCCGGAGAAGGGAATTATTATGAATGTGTTGCTTGGAGGGTATATATATGGGAAAATTATTAATATATATTGGCACCTAGAGGCGACTATTTAATGCAAACATAAATCAATTATCAACAATAATAACCCCAAGGCTCCATAAGCATCAAAACACCCAAATACACTTCATTTGACCCCTTTCTCCCCATACGAATATTACACTATTGAGTGGGTTGATGATGCTCAACAGTGGTGACGATGGTCTTGTTCAACATAACCATCAATTTACCTTATTCAACCCCAATAGTCCACAGAAGTAAGTGAGGGAAAGGGGTTTTGTGCCTCGGTGAGAATTTGTATCACCCGCCCCTAAGTTACAATCAATTTGTGGTTGATGTGCAACTCATCTACATCAATATTGGCACTAAAGGTCTATTTATTTGTGTACATGCACCAAAACCATAATTCAATGAATTTTGCGCCCACGTCAATTTACCTAATATGCACACGTGAAGTTCAATGTTAACCTCTGTTCAATTCACTCGCATTTGTATTCACTGTGAATTCATTGAGAAATGTATATAAACACGCATTTGCCATGCACTGATGGAAACTTTTGCAATCCTTTCACGGTTAAAGTCATTTTAATTTCAACAAATTTGCGTAATTTTGCCTAATTCTAAATTTTAAAGAGGGATTTTCCAGGAATTTTCAGAGGTATTGCTGGAAAATCTATTAAAGTTCAGTCGATGGTATGCCAAATTTCATTAAAATCATTGTAGATTTATTTAAGCTGTATAACAGTTTGCACTTGTATAACAGTTTAGCGTAGTATTACTCGTTCCTACGGTTGTGAAGGATGTCGTTCAGAACCTTTTGAGTCCAGAAGATTCGGGTTAAAATCATCCGAAAGCGTTAGACAATGGATGACAAGTAACAAATAAATACACGTATAACAGTTCTTAAACTTTAAGATCAAGGACATCATCTAACGAGCATTGAATGCTTACTGATTTCAATTCAGCTGAAACATGTATTTTCAGCTGAATTCTTCTAGCCTTAAAACAACAATCGCGAAGCAGTGCCATTTCCATTTGGTTAGCACTTTTTGTTCGAGAACTGCTGACCAGTTAGCATATTTTTCTGATAGATTCAGCAAACATATGCTGAAAACACTGTTTTTTCTAGCTTGAAAAGTTAAAGGGTTATAAACAAATTTGACAAAGAACATAAGCAATCAATTTAGGAAAATAATGGACCTAGTTGAAAATGCAGTAGTGAAAAAACTGTTATACTTTGTGAATTTTATACTATTACACTCTAGATTCAAAATTTTCCTAAAGATTCATAGCCATACATGTGCATAAGAATACAGCACATAATTGAAAATTCACAGTCGAAACACCGAAAGATGAATTACCCTTCACCTAAAAAAATAATTCTATTGACATTTGCGTCAAATGAACGTTACATAGTTGTATAACACTTCGAAGCAGATTATTATTCTAGAATTATTTCAGCGACATGATTTATTTAATGAATATTTCTGTTTTGAAAACAAAAGGTGAAATAAATTTATAGAAATTTCGAGATTGAATAAAAACTGTTATACTTGTTATACAAATTTTGGATTTTAATATTTAATAAAAAATAACATAACTGGCGAGTGTCATATACTGAACTTACATTTTGAAAAGAAATTTTGTAAGGATTATTTTTTAACAATAAATAGAAAGAAAGTCTGAAAAGAGGCCAAATCACGTTTCCTGTGCTAAAACATTGTGAAATTGTATTTGAATACAATATTTTTGATGTTGAAGCCTAAACCTTTGGGGAAGAAATCAGTTACTCACAGATGTTTAACTACTTTTAAGAAAAATGGAATGAATTACAATTAAACTGAAAATGACTTTTGGAATTTATTTTGCTTTTAATTTAGTACTGACCATTGTTAGTATAATATTAGTAATAATACTTAAAAATTATAAGAGCTCTTAATATGATAAGAGATTCAAACAAATATATCAGCACAATATGATAAATATGTGCTATAATTTTTAAGCTACACTTTGAATTCCATTTGAAGCTCCATGGACTGTTATACGGTTGTATTACTACGACAAAATATTCAGAAATTCAAATATAATAGAATTGAAAGCAGCACATGTGGATAAATATTTCTTCTCTTTATAAAACCATTGGAAATTCTGACCTTTCCACACTCTTTCACAACTTACAATTGTATAACACTTATAACAGGTAATAAGGGTTAAAACTTGAGTGACCTTGTTAAATATTTCTTAAATGCTCAAACCACCTAGGTCAATCTTTATAAGCTTTTACATGAACTTTCACAAGACAAGCCCAATGAACTGTTATACTGTTTGTTATTGGGAAAACATTTTCCAAAGTTCAAGTATAATAGATTTGAAAGCAGTGTGTATGAATAACTATTTCTTTTCATTATTATAATCTAGCCCTACTTCCCACTAATACTTCCTCAAATAATATGATGAAAATTCCCATTTACCGGTCTTGTGCTTAAATACTTAGCACTGAACTCGTAAAATTACTTAGAAATGTACAATTATAAAGATTGTAAACATTATAAAGATATATGATAAGCAAAAATGGTATACTTTGGAGTGCTTAGGCTAGGCACATGCTAATTTCAATAACAGTTTCAAGTTTTGAGATTTAATTGGCATAGATTTTGAATTAGACTGTTAATTTGCATCTCGTCTCGTAGTCCTATAATTGACAAAAAGTTGTTTATAGGAAGTGCTAAATTCAATTAATATTACAAAACATATCTGTTATAAATGTTATATAATTCTAACTAACGTAAATCCCTCGTATGAAAGATAAAGTTTATAATTCAAAGTGCTTGAATGAGTATTAGAAAAATATTTTCTTTATTTATTTATTTTTTGATAAACTGTTATAATTGTTATATTTTTTGGAATTTGAAATTTCTGTAAAGTTTATAAATTGCGATAGATAATCTATCTGGATGTTATTATCCAATTTAAAATAACTGTTGTTCATGTGATTGCAACTAGTGTTGCAAGGATACCAAAAATATAACTAACTGTTATAAGTGTTATACAACCCTCGAATGGAAAAATAATGTTTCTGATTTCAAGCGCTTAAAGTTGTATTACTGGGTATTACAACAAAATTTTCATGATAATTTATCATCCATTTTATTTGAAAGGATACTAATGAACTGTTATAACTGTTATAATTTTTAAAATTTAAAACTTCAATAAAGCTTTTAATTTTCAAGCAGTCCTAATGTGAAGCATCCTAATGTGTAACGTTAATATTATTTCAACTTTATCGAAGTTTTTGCATAAGAGAGAGACAAATAACAAATAAAGCCATATCCATTACTTAATCTTTTTAGATTCCCTGTACCAAAAGCATCCAGGAGGCCGCTTGTTGATCAAATGCAGAAGCTGGAATTCTTAGAAGAATTTTCCCAATAAGCGAAAGGTTCTCCTCGGGAACAAACAATACCCATGATCTTGTCGGTGCAGAGAAAACCTTATCGAGAAATGACGATTGGAAAAATTATAAATGCAAATGGATCATTGTTGGGCAACCGATTGAAATTGCCAGGCAGTTATGGAGAAATATTTATTAAATATGAATTTATGTTGCGCATCGAATCATTTCTAGCGAAATCTTTCAATATCTTTTGCGAGTGGGACTTCTTTATCGTCGACTTGCTGCGTGTGTGGCTTGCCTCTGAGCCAGAGATAGTTACAATCAATTGAATTGTCCACTCTTTTATATTACCGATAAATATTGCACATTTACTCTGTTGGTCTTTAAAGTAAGGAAAGAATTCAGCAAGATTGGTCAAAAATGGACAATCATATTTATTCGATAAGTTCTTTTGCAATTGCCGATGCCTTGTCCTGCCGATGACTTCAGTGAAATCAATTGGAAAATTGCAAGATCTCACCAAGAGACAAGAAATGTCTCAATAAAATATCAATAGAGGAGGAATTGAATGGAGCATTGTCGCATTGGCAAGATGCTATGTGATATTACTGCATAAACATAATGGTTTAATTGTAATTTGATTAAAGCGAAACTGATAGTTTGTGATTTCCACTCTCTTGCACAGCGATACTGCATAGAATGCAACAATCCATGCAGATGATGTTGGCGGAATTGTTTGCGGGGGAAGTGATCGAGTATTGAATTGCAATTGGTTTTATGGAGAACTGAGGACTAGGCAAGGTGAGACATTTCAATTGAAATAAAGAAGAATTCTTGACACGAATTCCTCGACAATAGTAGCAGATTGGATGACTAAAACCTAATATACTACGTTACTATTGAATTCTGTAATTGATATCTTTAGAGATGAGATGCTGTTCTCACTCTCTGGAGAGGAAGGATACGACTTTAACCCACTCATCAGAAAATCATTCACACCTCTTCCCTTCGATACTCAAACCTGATCCATTTCTCTCTGGTTGTGAAGACGATACCGGAGGCGAGAGGCTTGCAATTTCTAAAATTGATAAACATAACATTACTGAATTAGTACATAGAAAGTTCTAAACATATTCATTAGTTTGATTCGTTGAATTGAGTAATAAAAGACACAGATCCTTCTCTTCCTTTATTACTCAAACAAAATTCCGAAACTTTGTATTCCCTAACTTGCATACCTGAGCAAGGCGCCAACAAGCTCCGAAATTTGTTTGAGTACTAAAGAAGTAGAAGGATCTTTATCAAAATCCGTGTCTTTTTGTCCGAATTCATCTACTGACCAAGAATAAAATAATAAAAATCTAAATATAGCACTGAAATTGAAATCTAACAATTAGTACTAAAGGTGTACTAAAATTTCAAAATGAAAATCTAGTGTTTTTTTTTCAAAAGTTTGTGTTAATTGTGTTTAATTTGATGAGCTTGTTAACTTTGCTAGGCTTATGAAAAAGTTTTCTTGTAAGATTTTTTCAAAAGTCTTTGCCTGTATTATTTAGAACAAATTCTAAATACTAAATGTAAACGAAATTAGCAAAAGATAGAAATTTCAATCTCTGAATATACTTCGTCTTGTATTTTGTTATGTGTTAGTACTTTAAGCAGGACTAAATTATTTCAAGTTTCTGATTTGACACCACCTGCTAAGACTTACTGTATGTGTACTAAAATGTAAACTATAAGTAATAAAAATTATGGAATGGCTATGGGACTTGTTTCTAATTAGTCTCTTTTTCTTTATTATAATAGTTACAGTCCTAATATATCACTTAAATTATATACTATTTTTTTGTTTATAAGTGCTAAATGAGTAGGTACTAAAATTTCAAAACGGATATAATAATTCTAGAATATGTTTCTTCTTTTGTATCTGTTTCGTTTATTGTCTTTTTATACGATTTTAAGGTATTATTTGAGTGTTGAAAATCACGACAACACGATTCAATTCTACCTTACGATAAATTTACTACAAGAGTACTAAAATAGTAAAACAGAGGAAATATATCTTTTTGAACTATTTCTCTGAAATTTTGCTCTATTTTTCTCTTTTCCTAATTATTTCTAACGCCAGTACTAAATTATTGCGATAATCTGCATCCATTTTATTTTGAATGTATTGCCATATAAGAATAGAGTACTAAAATTTAAAACTAGAGTTAAGAAGATATTTGGTAAACTCTGTTATATTTCTGTTTTATTTTTTTTTTTAATTTGCTACCACTAATTCAATTTAATGGACAGTTATTTTTATATAAAATTTTTAATTTTCCCGCAGTACTAAAAGTGTTTGACAAAAATAATACTTTTCTTTTACAACGTTTAACACTTTTTGTTAGTTAATTTTCTGTCGGTATGTTCTATTTCTTGCAAAATAAAAATATTATTTATCAGTGGTAGCCTCTGTAGTCATTTAAATATAAAAATTTCTGAGTACTAAAATTTGAAAATGAATTTTCCACTACGTAGCTTAATATTTGAATGCTTCTAATTTCAGTATCAGTTCCAACAAAAATAAAAAATATATAAAAATTAAAAAAAAAAAAGAATAATTTCAGTACTTTCACGTTCATACTGGGAAGTACTAAAACAATAAAATGATAGGTTTGTTGGTTTTCCCATATTTTTTTTGTTTCAAACATGCTCTTATGCTTGCTAATTGGTGTAATTCTATTTCAAAACTAAAAAAGGGACAATTTTTCTCCTGAACACATTTTTAGTACAGAATTGTTGTCATGTGCTTAAAGGTAATAAGGTAATTGACTTTTCTTTGTTTTAGTTCTTGTCTGAGACTGGGGAAAATAGACTTTACAGAAACTAATTTTACAAAAAAAAAATGTATTATGCTGAAACACCTGAGTGGAGTCGTTGCCGTGTACTAAAATATTGTTCATAAGAAGGATTTCCGTTTTCAATTTTCAAAGCGCCATAAAGTCAAAGTTAATAAAAAGTAAAACAGAAATTACTTTCAAAAGCTTATTATTACATTACTATTATTACTTTATTATTCAAAAATGTAGATTCGGATTAGTACTAAAATATTATCAAATATTTTATTGTAAATGATTAAACTTTAATATCATGATATATGAAATATTATATATTACAACTTAAATATTCTTAATTAATAACCTGAAATATATTTGGCTGTTTGAAATTTTGTATTAAACAAGTACTAAATGAATACTAAATACTAAATGAATACTAAATATGTTAAATTCCGGTTCTGTATGAATAAATTGTTCTGTATTAATATTCAATATTGCAACAGTCTGTGGAATATATTTAAAATTACTGTTGTACTAAAATAGTACTAAATTTATGAAGCACCTTTATTTGGACAATTTTAAATAAATTTAGCAGAATTGATTAACATAGCATAAATATTCGCCAGTTTATCAGCCTCCTGAACTGATGTAGTTTTTCCTTTGTCAATAGAGAACCTTTTGATATCAGACAAGATCAAATGGCGTGAATTATTCAATTTCAAGGCAGAGTCATGTACTCCAGGGGAAAGCCACAACTGAAAGAGTATCTCCGGATTGTGATTTATGTGAAAATTAATCAATAGGCCCATATACGACTTCCCTCCCAGCCAAGCAATATCCTCAAGTGATCCATTTAGATGCCCATCGACAGCTTCAGTGAACGCGGAAGAATGCATTTGTACTAATGAAATGATGAAATGACTTTAATGGCGTGTGACGAGTTTAAATAAAAAAAGTGAAGGAATTTCACTTAAATGCCCTCAGCTGCTCATTTTTTTCTCAGGGGCTCCTGAGGAAAAGTGCCCCCGAAGAGAACCACCATAAATTCCATCTTCTGTGCAATGTGGTCGAAGGAGTAAATTCTGGGTGAGAACAGGAGTGACTTAAAAAAAAGAGCAGAACATCGAGAGCAAGTGGCGTTTAGTGCAACATTTTACAAAATAAACAACATTGCAAATCGATAGTAATTACTTTTGAGATGTTTTGCGCGACAATAATGAGACGATTGCGCGCGGATAATTGTAATAATTGTTGTAATACATGAAGACAATTAACGCAACAAGGCTACGACTGCTGCTGGAATTCCTCAAATACAACAAATTCCAGCCACCGAGGAGTCCGATTATATCGATAATCTTATGGCAATTTCTTGGGGCTTTTTGCAGCAAGAGCCTTTCATATTTTTCACCATAAGAACTCTCTCAAGAAGCTCATGTCAAGAGGCTGTTCAGATTAAATTCTTAATGTTATACCCCAGCGATCACCAGATGCAAATTTTAGCAATTTTTCTCGAGAGCTGCTGACCGGTTAGCATATTTTCGCTGACCGATTCAGCAAAAATACGCTGAAAACACTGCCTTTTACAGCTAACTGTGCTCGCTGGGACATGTCAGCTAAAGTGAAGATCTGACAGTTAACTCTGACACCTGTCAAAATTTTCGATTTAGAACTCGTGATTGTTTTTCACGTTTGAAGCAATACAAACAGTAAAAAATTAATATAAGTAATCCAATTTACTAACAGAAAATCGATTAGTTTCTCATTCGACCGCGGCGCCACTAGACCTGAAATATATGTTGCTTGTATCATTGACAGGATTGGCCTTTTAAACCTAGTTTGCTAAAGTTTGGCTACCTTTTGCCTAAGTGTTTGTTGCTCTCAGGTCCACAGATAAAAATATTTGCTGAGTACCTTGAAGTTTTATCATAAATTTCAACATTTTGACAATCACTTCTAACCTGGCAGCTGTCAAAAACACATTTTTGAAATTGTCAAAATCATTTTAGAGTTTAAAAATTGTACTCAAATTCTATTTTCGAAGACACTGAGAGAATTTCATTCATTAAAGATAATTGATTTTCCAAATAGTTTGTTTATCACAAACATGACAGTAAGCTTGTCATATGACGTTTACATGATTATCAAATATATATAACTTAATAATAATTAAAAACTTTAATTTATTAGTCTTATTATCCATTACCTATAGAAGTTACCAAAGCCAGAGAAATATTTTATGTCACACGTATAAATTGATCACTTCTACAAAAGCTTGACAATTGACCTTACACTAAATTTGACAGATAATGCCTGCGTTAAGGCAGCAACAATTATCATTTTATGACAACAAAAAACTTGAAAGCTTGCAGAAATACATTTTTAACAGTTTACAGTCAAATATTAAAAAAAGGTTTGTTGATGAACTGGCATGGCAATAAATATGACGTATGTCGTTCGCTTGACAATTGTTATGTCATGTTATTCCAAGCTATCAATCTTGACAGGCTTTCAATAAAACTTTATGTTGAAATTTAAGTAAGAAATACAAACTTTTGAAACACAAAAAATTGTGATATAAATTTTAACGACTGACGTTTACAGCTGACAGCTGTCAAATATAATATTTTGGAATAGTATATGCCTATTATCAATAGGAAATAACTAAATACACAGAATATAATGTAATATTTCAACAAAGTTAAGTAAAATTTAACTTATCGTTTAAAGTTTTTCTGACAGCTGTCAAAGCTGTCAAAAATCGTCAATTTTGATCTGAAATTTTGTGTTTCAAAAAAACTAAAGAGTTTAAAGTGTTGCATTATACTTCTATACACTTAAGCAAAGAATTTTCGTCAAAATTACACTTTTGAAAGGATTTTGACGTTTCTGCTTACAATACAGGGAATTTTCTTTAAAAAATATTTTTTAAAAATTACTTTTAATGTGTCTAGGTCTCTAGGAATTTAATTTTTTTTAATTCAACGAAGTGATTAAAAATATTAATGAAGTTTTTTGTGACTTCAATTAATTCGTTTTGACGTTTGACGGTTTTGACACATCTGTCAAAACTGTCGATTTGAACTCGTTTACTGCATAAACATAAACGCCTAAATTTTTTGAGTGTGTGAATATTAAAGTTTTAAAATGGAATAAACATTTTTCGTTTAAAAAATAGAAGTTTGGCTATTCAAAACACATAATTGGTTAGTAGATTAATTAAATTAAGATCAATAAGAAAATAAAAATTTATAAAAAAGGAATTTAAAGTCACACTCAGCAATCAAATTGTAGTATTTTCAGCATTACTACAATTTGATTGCTCGTATGCATTTATAAATTATAATCCCTGCTTTAGTTGTTTCTTATATTAACTATTTTTACCATAAAATTTTGTTGTTTAAATTGTATCAGTTGCTTTTTACATATTTATTGTAAAGTTAGCAAAAATCAGGAGTTAAGAATTGAATTAACTTTTTAAGGACAAGTGGGACACCGGTGTCCCAAAAACAAAAACATTTTTTTGACTATAGAAAGTTATTGTGTCCTCTAAATAATACGAAAAATTAGTTTTTATTTTTGGGATACCAGTGTTCGTAGTGACCCATTCGTCCTTAAAACATTAATTTTTTTTAAAGTTCAAATGACATAATTTTGACATTTGATTCACGTTTGACAGCTCTGTCATTCAGCCATTTTCAACCATTTGTCCCATTCGGGTTCGCGAGCGTAGGACACCCAGGTGAGAAACGCAAGCTTGTCGATCATATGATACTTCGGGAAGACGTACGGTGTCGATCCCAAAACGATTCAAGTCAAGATCGTGAATATAATTTAGCCAGTCTGAAGTCTTCGTCGAAGTCGTTTCCTCTTCAAAAGTTTGACAGCTGTCAAAGTTATTTCCTATCGCTAACGAGTATTACTACCCCGTTTTATAAATTTTTATAAAGGTTTAGAGACAAATTCTTCAAATTTTCAGCTGACATGCCCCTTTGACTCATGATCTTTTCTCAATTCCTGACCGAGTCCAAGATGCCGAAGAGTACGATGGATGAGTTACACGATAGAGTTGTTCAATTTAATAAATATCCATCAATTGATTAATCGATCACTGGGTGACATGCCATCATTCACTCATTGGAATGAGACTTGATAAATAAATCAATAACACGTGCCCGCAGTAATTTTTTGTATTTAATGAGGATCAATTAATCCAATAAAAGAGTGTCAATATCCAATTAAAAGTACTCCCATGCCATCACACACATCCAGAGATCAATTAAATCATGTATGAGTGCGTATTCTGGATATTAACAAAATAATTTTGTAATTATATTGACTCAGATGGCACCTCCATTTATCCATCTCATCACTCTCAGCCATATCGCACATTATTCCTCTGCAATGAGATAATTACTGAGTAGGATGGAGGACCCCCCATTAGGATCCCGTGTTATTGTTGCAGGAACAGGAATGAGGGATGGGGTAGAAATGACTCCGATAATTTTGCATTGCCGTCGGTGATTTGTCTGATATTGCAAACAGTCGAGGTATTGTGGAATAATATCGTCAATTATTAATCGAATACATTGCGACGGGTTTTTGGGGGTTAATTGGTAGGGTTGCACGTACGGGAGATCCTTTTCTGGAATCTCTCACCTGGGTGGAAATTGTCATTTGGCCGATGAATAATTTCCATCCGCCCCAGGATGGTCACGTTTTCAATATAAAATCCCACCCTTCACCTGCCCCACCTAGAAACCCTACCATGGGAATTTTCATCTACTGTTTATCGCAATTTTCAATATTATTTCACTTTTGGGGCCATGCTCCAACATTCACACCAATTTCACCCTTCGATTGTAAACCTCATCATGGATGTTTGAATACAAATTGAGTCATTATGACGTTGCCACACCTAAAATATGCCCAAAGTCAAGATCTGGCCTATCGGTTAGATAAATTTTCGCCTCCCAAATATTTTGACTCTAAACACCTTGTTAATTGCACGTGAAAGAACATTAATTACCCGATGGCCATCAATACAAGTCTCACTAATCAAACAACCTCTTTGGCATTTAATTCAATTTTGGATAAGCGATCACAAGAAACGAGTTTCAAATTCTCAAAAAAAATTCTTAATAATATCGAACACCGCGGGGAATCCGATCTTGTGTGAAATGGAGAAGAATTTATTCTCCTATTGACAACCACCCATTTTGATGGATAAGATGTGGAAGCCTGAGAATTGGACTATGGACAATATAGAAAATCACTTTGAGTACCGAATGACAGATTTTGGTTAATAGAATAATGAGATGAATGCGGGATTAAATCGTTTTTGCTCCTCAACGATTTTTCAGCTATCAAGTAGATTGGATTAGGCTGTCCAATTCATCGGGAAATTTAAGAAACTTTGACTTTGGAACACATTTGCTCTTAAGTGATATTGTTTTTAGGTAAAAAGGTAGGGTCGAATGAATACCTCTTCGCCAAGGAACCCCTATTGACACTTTTGTCAAAATGTTGAAATTTATTTAATTTATCTAATAAAACGTAAGTAATATGGTGTTTTTTCATTAAATTACGTTTTTCAATAAAGATAAGTGTTCAAATTTCGTATCCCAAATGGTACAGAGTAGGGTGTCAAAAGGTCCTGACGAGTTCTTAAAGTGTCAATAGGTGTTCCTTTCACCCTAATAGGGGAAAGTGGCCTGCTTTTGAATTCTTCAATTTTTCTCTCATTTCGCAAAGCTAAAAATTTATTTTGTTAATCGAAGTTAATAGAAAATAATTAATACTATTAACTATAGTTCACAAAATATAATTTTCGCTTTGAGAAATAAGAGAAAAATTGAAATGTTCAAAGACTGCCGCATTCAAAGGCAGACCACTTTCCCCTAGTATAAATTTAGTATGTTAAGCATTTGTATTCCTATTAATAACATCATGTTTTTATTTTTTATGTCAAATTGGCTTCAATTTTTTTTTGAATGATTTTCGAATATATTTTAGAGCCTGCGAACATTTCGTTCATACATACCTACGACCGGAAAATTCGCCATTTTGAATTTTTGAAAGTCAAATTCAAACTTCATTGAATGGCCTGTTTCTCAACAGATTTGCTTAGATATAGATTTTTGGAACGGTCTTGAAATTTTCAAGCCAGCTATAGTGGTCTTAATCGCCAAAGAATCGATCAAGTACCGGTATTTTTGATTCATATTTCTCGGATTTTTTTTAACTTGATCTTATGTTTCTCATAAGATTTAAGTGCGACGTGACCCTAGGATCTCAAAAAAATATTAAGTAAGAGCCGTTAATCGCTCAGCAATCCTTCCCTGTATCCTAAACGCATCGGGGACGAGAAACCGAACAGGGTTCGTGGGAAAAAGAGTTTTTCCGTGCGCAAAACCTTGCCCTGATACTAGAAATAGGAAGACAGACTGTGAATTTTTAGAGCAGACATCATAGGGTCACTTATATGAAATAAAATGAAATATTTTCTTCAAAATATATAAATAAGATCTACGGATTACAAGCAACTAATTTGCAAAAAGAAAAATTTTAAAAAGTAATTTTTTCTATCATTTTTTGCACCTGGTTTCCCGAACATACAGTGGCGACAAGATAAATAGCACACCTTCAGCGATTTTCCTATTTTGATATTTTATGATATAATATCAATCTTTCTACTTGATCATGCTTTATTTTTTAGAAAATATAATGTCCATTATAAATAAAACTTATAATTATATTTAATATTTGTATCTGCTAAAACCATGTGTTTTGTCATTTTATACTAAACTCATAAACTCATAATTCGCGCGGACAATTTAAATAGTACACTTTCATTTTCTCTAAAAATATTACCTGAAATTTATTTTTATTTAAAAATTCATTTTATTTCTGTATTGTTGATCATTTATAGGCTTTATTGCCACAAAATTTTCGTAAAATAAAGTTATGAGAACTGAAAAATCTTGTAATAGAGCTTTTGGTGCAGATTTCCAGGCTGTACGTAAAAAGTTTTAGCATAACTAAGAAATTTTTTATAAATTATATTGTTAGAGGAAGATAACCACCAATTCAATAATTTTTATGATCAAACTTACAAATCAGGCAAAAACTCGAAAATTTCGAGAAAGAATTACGGTTTCTAGAGAAGATTCTGCCATTGTTCTTATAGTAAAACTGAATTTATTTGCTGCCGTACCAAAAATAAAGTAACTGTATAGAATTTCCATTGATTGGAGATCTCTTAAAAATAAGAGACAAAAGACGGTTGGATTTTGAATATGCATGGAGGGAGAGAGAAGGAGGAAAAAGTGGTGAATAAGATCAGCTGGAAAGAAAGTAAGGGAATGAGGGGGAACTAGTCTGAAAATTACGTAAGAGACTTGATTTTTGCAAAGAGACGTGAGGAGAAAAGTTATTAGTTTATTTAGTGAATTTTTTATAAAAATATTAAATTAAAAATACAGAAAAACGACAGTGAGGTAGAGTTAAACTGTGTTCAGTCTAGTAGTAGAGAAATTGGTGTAAATAAATAATTGGTGAAGGGAATAATTGTGTTTCACTGCCTCAGTGGATTTGGAGAAGGGCATTTGGCGGTCATCGAGGAAACGTCTTCTGGAAAATCCAGCCGCCTACGTTCCGGATCACTGTTGAAGATATTTAATAAAGGAATATATATTTCCAGGTACGTGAATATCACAAACGGTAGAAGGAAGCCCAAGAAACACACAGTCCCTGACAGATTTATAACACCACAATATATTTATAGGTAAACTGGGCAGGATGAAGAGGGTATTAGATATCACAGAATCCTATCACAGAGAAATTATTGTTTACCACAGGTAATTCTCCACAGTAACAAATTAAATAAAATTTGAAGAAGTAGCTCATATGTGAGCATTACAAAAAGTCGATTATGTAAAAATACCCGGTTGGAAGTGTTGCCAGATGTACAGAGTTATTATCCAAACGAAAGCGTACCTTTTGTTTGATTTTTGTTAAAGGGCATATAGAGAAGCACCTGTAATTCTGAAATAATATTCTTTCAACGGATGTATTCCTATTTAATTTCACACGATATAACATAGCAAAACATTAGATGTCCCAAAAGTCAAGAATTTTGTCCTTTATACATAACTAAGAACGTAAAACTTAGCGGTGGTAATTTTATAGTATGGGGTTACATTTTGCGAAGTGGTGCATGGTCTGTATATGGAATATCAGGCAATATAAACCAATTTGTTTACAAGGATATCTTTGGACAAGACATGTACTTCAACATCGAAAAGAATTTGCTTTTGGTTTTTAAGTTTTAACCAAGCTAATGATCCCAAACACACTGCCAAGAGTTTTTGAAACTAGTTCAATCAGAACAAAATTGATATTCTGGAATAGCCAGGATGGTCTAAGGACCTCAATCCTGTTGAATTTAAAGTAAGAGATTGACGACAAGATAAATCTCTCGAATGTGACTAATTTGAGATAGTTTTAAGTAGATATCCACATTACATGAAATACAATCACATTAGGATAGTATCAAATCCTGATTTTCTTAATGATCCTTCGTTGTTAAGCGCTCATTTTTTCGATACGTTGCTTAACTAAGTACTAATTAATCCAAATATAATTTTCAAATAGAATTCGTAAGTTGTTAATCGCAGTAGAAGCCAAAAACTATCACTTCTTAAAGGGTGTGCTGTTTATATTATCCTCTTAATATGTGCCATTTCAAAATTTTTTTGATCATACTAAATTTTTTGATAGAACTTTCAGATTTTTCTTCATATTCAAAATGCATTTATATACAAGTTTTTTTTTAAACAAAGCATATATTACAGGTATTACAGTGTTCAAATCTGTGCTATTTATCTTGTCGCCACTGTACATGAGGCAACAAACTTTTGACACCTACTGTATATAGAAAAAAATCGTTAAATTTATTTTAGTTGGAAGGATGCTATGATACCGGTCCTAATATTTTTACTAATCGAACTCAAAGGGAGAGCAGTTATATAATCCACTTCTTCAACTTGTTACACAGCTAGAGCCCAAACGGTAAGGGATATCGATTTCTAGTCTTCTACGACCTCCACATAAGTCAACATTATCTGGGACAGTTTTTATTCCTTTTTCTCCCCAACCCCTCCTTCCCATCCAAAATCAGGTTTTTTTTTCATTTCGAAAACGGCTCATGCGATTTTTTCATTTTAGAATATATTTTAGAGGTAGTCATGGCGAATATTTCGTTCTTGGACACCTTATGTTTGAAAAATACTTCGATATCGAATTTTCGAAAATAAAACTTTAATTTCTTGAGAATAAACTAAGTAATAGTTAAAACTTTAACTACTTTGGTTGGCCTATTTCTCAATTAAATTAATAAAATTTGAACTTTTTTGAAAGATCTTAAGAATTTTCAATCCGACTACATCGGACTTAATCGCTCATGAGTCAGTGTAGCAGTCGTAATTTGTCAATAAATTCAATCGCTATGTACCCCAAAAAGCATGCGAAAAGTTCACGGATGGCTCTTCTTTTTCGTGAATTCGAGCACTCTGCAAAGCTGGGATGCTTTGCCATCTCTTTATTCTGTTTTTAAATGTATCTCACCATGATTGTAATTAAATTTAGCTTTACAATTGATTCGTGAAGTTAAACTATGTCATGGTGCAGTAGGACTGTTGAGCCTAGAGGATTTGGAGGGAGAAAATCCGTCTTGACGAAGACTCTTCTAAGCCACGGTACCAATCACTCTTCAGCCAGGGGCCTATCGACATTTCATTTATCCACACGTTTTTGCATATAGGAACCGAAGACTATTGGCAAGTTTTTTCCTAATGAGAATTCACTTATCAGTCTGATATATTTCGAAATTGTCGATTAAAAGCTACCTAAAAATACATATTTTATAATGATTGCAGAAGTAATACAAGAACTACGAGCAAATTTGTTTAAGTCGCGGTGCAATATCTGCAAAATTTTTATAAGGAAAAGTGAAAAATTGCTTCACTTTTTATTAGGCTTGGTGGGCCCCTGGTTCAGCTGGGGTGGTAACTCTGAGGGGTGCTATAATGGCGGCTAACCTCAAATTACGATATCGCTATAGTTCCGCTAGAGAGGGTTGTGAGTGATTAACGAGATATTCCGAGAGCACAATCAAATCGGCTCGTCAGTCTGTGTTCACCAGAGAAGCGAGGAGGACGCCGGATTCGTGGCTGTCTTAAAATGGGCAATGGGGCTCAATCTCCGGGAGGTTCGTGCTACAATAATAAGGTCCAGTTCTATTTTAATATATAAGAAAAAGCCCTGTTTCAAAAGTGCCCCATTTACCCCTATTCTGCAAGAAAGTTTCGATCAAGGTAGATTTTTATTTGGCAACATTCAGCATTATCACCAATTGGTCTTTGAAGTCTTACCTTCCTACCTTGAAACTTTCCAAAGTTTCAGCAATACCCAAAAACCCTAAACTCTCAAGCAGATCAAAAGAGTGAATTGATTGGCAAGTGACTGAGAAGAATTAAAAAAAAAATGATGAAGTTGGAAATTAAGTGTGTGAGAGCAAAAAGAACCCGTCGATGGGATTAAAGTCTTGAGATCCTGACACTATTTTTGATACATTGATCTCAATGCCTTTTATTTGCGCCACAATTTTCGAAGGAGGTTCTTCTGGGAAATTGAGACTCTCTGGACTACAGGCATCTGAAGAAGGGAACAGAAGCAGATGGATGGAGTTTTGAGGCCTCTGGTTTGTGTCTCTTTTTTGGTGTACTTTTTTTGAGAAGGAGGAATATAGTTAGAGAAAGAAGCTTGAGGAGATTTATTTCAATTAAAAATTGTCGCCTCGTCTCGATATGGAATTTATTCCATTAATTACCCGATTATGTCTTGAGCTGCTTTTCCGCATGGTACATTTATTCAGATGGCCATTTGATCGTTTCACTTCCTGCCAGCGGATGAGGCACGAGACAATGATTAAATTGACACGTTCTCCAGTCACTAATAAGTCATTTAAGAACTAAAAGATATCTTAGTGAAATTAATCGTATGGACCAATTTACACAATTACCACTTTATGCTGTCGCGTCCGAAATCAACTTAAATTAATTATTTGTCCATTTGAGTGTTGGCCACCAAGTGGCAACATACAATTTTCTATTCACTTTTTGATAGCCAACAGTCACTAAACACCGGATATAAATGCTCTCTTAGCTGTTTTATTAATAAACTTTTGAAGGAATATGTCCAGAAGCAATTGAAATACCAGAAGTGTTTCTAAAGCAAAATTATTCCGGACTTTGATGGCATCGTTGTATAACATCTCATCACCATGCTTAATTTCTATGCCACTCAATTCTATCACTCAAGTGGCAAGACATCCAAAACACCTGACAATGATGACATTCCCTCTTGAGAAAATTTCTTCTCTCGCACAATAAACCCCAAAGCCTTCCTCCTTTGGTATTTGCCTTAGGAGTTCTTACACTTGAGAAATCGATAAAGTGGCTTGTTTCTGATATTTGATTTTATGTAAATATTTACATATATTTGCCCACCCATCTGCCAAGTGTAAGAATATAAAGTGCATTCCACTCGCAACAAATTCAATATTTTCCAACAAACACGCAATTGTTGGCTGTTGATTTTCAGAGGAGAACTTCTACCCAAGTTTTCTGTAAATAAATAATCAATAAATTATGGTAGACAAACACCTTCTGTCGCGCCCTTTTTGCCCAGAGTACCAGAGGAGACCCAACCATGTCTTCAGGTGCTCAATGAGAGCCACCTCGATGGTCAAGACGGTGAATGATGGCCTGCAGAAGTGGTTGCCTCTGTGCCACAAAAGTGTGGAGGACTTGAGGAGGATCTGCACTCTCTGTGTCATTGTCCGGCGGTACAATGCATCGTTTGTCATTATTAGCTGCAGCCACACACGGTCTTGCACTTTCAGTATCCCAGTCTAAATCAATTGAGGAAGATTCTGCAATCGACAATTGAGGCAAGGACATAAATCAACACTCTGGGTTTGCAAACTTTGTATGACCGATTGGTCCTTAAAACGTTGAATACATAATAAAACGAATTTTGAAAACAAAACCAGAACATAAGATGTCTTTCTATTTGGAGAACATTTTCAAAATGTCATGCAAATAAATCTCAATATGGTACTGTCGATGCAATCTAATAGGGGAAAGTGCGAATACTTTGCACGGTCCTAACCTTCGTAATGACTAATTTTTTTTATGTTTCTGAACGAATGTGACTCCGTAATATATTTTGAAAACTGGGCAATTTCCCCTGGTTTTTAAAATATGGGTGCGAATAGTCACTGAGAAACATAGAAACAATTTAGTCATTATAAAGCTTGGGTTCTCCTAGAACTCATTCTAAAAATGATTTAGAAATGGACAGAGAAAACACGGATTTTGACCTGGACTTATACTCCTTTAATACTACACAAACGACGTTTCGCAACTTTATGGATCCTTCCTCTGGTATGTAATTTAGATTAGATTAGAATTCTATTTAGAAATGAATCCCAAAAAGGTATAGCGGTTGCAGTGTGATAGATTTGATCATAACATGTCACAAATTTTTATCTAAAAGGTCATTAAAATGAATACCAATAGGGTACAATCAATACCACAAGGTCTTAAATTTCAATCCCAAGATGTTTTATACAACAATACATAAAAGTTATAAAAATGGAATGTGATAAAATGTATCCCACTAGGGCATTATGAATGTAATCTAATAGAACTTATCTTGAATATGCTTAGAGACAATCCCAGGAGGATTTTCTAATAAATGCGGGGAAGGTATAATGGATGCAGTGTAATGGGACTAATCCCAAAAGGGTATAATTAATAGCTCTGCTATACAATCAATACCAAAGTTTCTCAAAGATCAATCCCATAATGTTTTACAGAACAGAAATTAGAGATTATAAGGATGCAGTGTGACAGAGTGAAAGCCAATAGGACATTATGAATTCAATCTATCAGAACTTATTCTAAAAAGCGTTAGGAAATGAATCCCAAAAATGTATTACGGATGCATTGTGATAGGTTTGATGTTAACATGCTCGATAAATTTTACCTAAAAAATCTATAAAAGGAATCCAAATAGACTACAGGCGATTTTTTAGGATATAATGAATACCATAAGCTCTAAGAACTCAATCCCAAAATATTTTCATAATAATACATCAAAGTTTTAAAAGATGGAAAGGAATAATGAATCCCAAGAAGGTATAATTGATACATTGTGATGGGTTTGATCTTAACATTCCCTAAAAATTTACCTAAAAAGTCTTTAAAATGAATCCCAATAGACTACAATCATATTTTTAGAATATAATGAATACCATAAGCTCTTAAAATTAAATTCCAAAATATCTTCCATATCTTCATAACAATACATATAAGTTATAAAATACGCAAAGTAATAGAATGAATCCCAATATGACATTATGAGTGCATTCTAATAGAACTTATCTTAAATACGCTTAGAAACCATCTCAGAATGCTTTGCAAATGAATCCCAAGAAGGTATAATGGATGCAGTTCTATAGGTTTGATCCCAAAACATCTCGAAAATTCATCTTAGGCTTTTACGAATGAATCCCAATAGGGTACAATCTATCATTCTATTAGTCAATACTAAAATGTATTGAAGATCAATCCCAGAATGTTTCAGTGAATAGTATTTAGAAGTTATAAACGATGCAATGCTACAGAACGAATCCCAGTAGTGAATTATGAATGCTATCTAACGGAAGTTATTCCGAAAGAACATTTCGAAATAATCCCAAAATGTTTTACAAATGAATCCCAAAAAAGGTATAACTACGGGGCAATCATCTTCCAGATGGACCCCTAAGAAAAATGTATAACAGTTGCATTCTTACAAGATTGGTCCCAAAACGTGTCGAAATCCATCTGAAAAGCTTTACAAATAAATCCCACAAGGGAACAATTAGTGCTTCTGCGATACAATCAATACCAAAACGTTTCAAAAATCAATCCCAAAATATTTTACAGATTAAAACTTAAGAGTTATGAGGGATTCAACATGATAGAATGAATCTTAAAATGTATTCAAACCAGAGATATTGCGTACTACGGACGGCCGGACAGCAGCCGGACCCGAAATTGCCGGCTTATGATTTTCGGCATCAGGGATGTGCAAAACATATACACTGTGAATTAGAAAATCCGAGGATTACAATAGGTGTGATTAGAAGGAATCACACCTAAAAAAACATTTAAAAAATGAATTAAGATATAAGGTTAGTTAATACTCCCAGAGTTTACTTACGTGTTCCCCTTTTAACCCTTATGTCGCTCTCTCTAACCGTTTGTCCTCTAGATCATAACGGACAGACAATCGGTGTCACGTAATTTTTCATAAATTCTGAGTATAGTAAAATTTGGTCAAAATTTACCGAGAGGATAAATTACTTAGTCTATACTCTGTCTTATGAAGTTCGAGCAATAAAATTGAAGTGACCGACCAAGTTGTTTTTTCTGTCTATCAATTATACTAATTAGACACCTATTACATTAAAATTCTTTGACGAAAAATATTGAATGAACAGTGGAATTGTACCGCTTCAGTGAGGTAGAGACCTCCAGAGGTGCCCCATTGATTATCCAATAATTTCAGTTAATTCTCAACTGAGAACTGCTAAAAGCCATTGAAAGAAATTGTTTGTAAAGTATTCCGGAAATTCCCCGATAGATTTATTGTTCTCGCACGAGTAACATGCCAGAAGCCAGTCTTCCGATCCATTGAGAAAATGTCACAGAATTAATGCTGGAAGAATGTTGGTGATATTTGGAAATCGTGCAGGAGAGTGCGTAATCCAGAAGCCTCATCCACAAACAATTTACTGTGAGCAGAGAGGTGAGCAGGAAAGTAATGCAGTGAACCCCATCATTTGTGTCAGACACCATCAAAAGCGAAAATCATATTAACACTTCGTTAATTATGAGCCACCCTCGCAGCCCCAAACTTTTAGTTTTGAAGGGGGGAAAGAGGGATATGTTTAGGTGTTTGGCTCACAAACATCGAACTTCCTCCCAATTCCCGGGAAAATTATTTTCCCAGGGAAGTATCTGACTATTTGAGTTGGTTGAATGTTGTTTGGAGGAGGCATCAGCAAATGTGTCGCATTAATAAATCAAAGCAAATTTCAGATCACAGGCGATGGGATGTTTTGTATCGAGGAGGGATGATATAAGAGGTTTTGTGCCGAGGATTGTTTGACAGAGTGGCAACGGAAGAGGCGTTCAACCGCATTCTCCGACCAAACAAATATTCATCCATGAGACCAATTCAAACATGCCACCAAACACTCTGTCAGAACCTCCGGAGGAATGGTACATTTTCGTTATTCGGGGTGTCAAGCACTTCCATACCAATTTTCCCAGAAGATTCTTCGACATGTGAAACAGTCTGGATATGGGGTGAACACCCTCCAGATGAAGATGAACTTCATCTGCTCATCCCAAACCCGATTTCACGATGTATGGAAATTGAAAGCCCCAAAAGAGCAAATATATTTTGGCAATCCCTCTACACTATACCAGATCACCATCTTTGCAAAACCACCACCCCCCAAAGCATCTCTCGGCAAAGAGATTGAGTCTCTGTGGTTCTCAAGGGTGTTTCTGAGGTGGCAAATATTGACACTTGCGAGGTTTCAAAATTATCACCTTGTGAAATATTGATTAGAAATTTTGAAACTTTGCCATATGCTGTCTCACATTTCGTCTTCAGGGGAATCATACAGATGTTACGATTGCCTTCGAGCCAACCAAATTGAGTGCGAATTCTAAAGACAGTTTGTGGTTTTACTTAAGTTCAATACAAGATTCCCAATTAACCCTTTGCATCATTTTGTCATTGACCCTTTCGACGAAGCGCAAGAAACAATAAACTAAGATCATTTTCATTCCCTTTATCGATCGTCTTGAAGAATTCTCCATGTTAAGCGTTATAGAACCATTATTTGAATTTGCATCGGGCAATACTATTTCTAGCTTAAGCATACAGCGCCATCATAAGGCTTCACGTGCTACTAGGAGAAAATGCCTGGCTCCTTAGGTGACTGCAACGTCCCTTTAAGAGACCGAACCTCTCGTACTAACCTCCTCCAGTTGTGACGATTCTCCGTCAGCTCGGTCCAGAAACGTAGCATATAGGTCGTTGCTGTAAAGTCCGTACTGTCGCACAGTGGGGCAGAATACCCAAAAACCTGGAAAAAAATATTTTATGGTATTAGATGCTCGGTCAGTAGATTAATTTGAATGAAAAGAAACACGGATTTTGACCTAGATCCTTCTCCTCCTTTATTACTAGAAATAAAGGAGGAGAAGGATCTAGGTCAAAATTCGTGTTTCTTTTCATTCATATTTTATGGTATTTTTCCATTGTGAATGACTCTAGAATGATTTATTTTCTTAAAATTCAACGGAATTAAAACTTATTTGTTGAAATTTTTATCTTAGTATTAGAAGAAAAATATTATTTTTTTTAATATGAAGACCTTCGAATTTTGTTTTGTAAAAATCTTTCTTTTGCAGTTTTATGATCTTTTCTAACCTTAGCTCTTTTTTCAAGGAGAATATCCCAAGTGGCAAAAATTTACTATAGTGCAAAAATGAGGTAAAAGAAACGTTTGTTGCACGTCACTCAAGTTACTTCAAGTTGCAAAGAGCCGAGGAAACCTTATGACCTAAATATAACGTTTTGGCTACTTAAAATATTAACGTCAGACATGCTGTGTTATAATAACGTAATTTTTTCGTCGTTTTTTTCTCAAAATATTACGTAACTGTTTTTAAGATAATTTACGTGCAGATAACGTAATTTTGTCACCTTTCTCTTTCAATACTCTCAGCCCTATAAATAGAATATCTGCAGCTTTTTAAACGTTTAGAAATGACAATATAAAAATATTAGGTTATGAAATAGCTTAAAAAAAATAAAATGTAATATTTGATTGTCTTCAATTTAATAAATGTGTGATAAAATTTTTCGTTCTTGCAAATAATTTGCAAACGAATTATTCAGAGTATTTCTACTTTTATATTAAAAATTCAAATTTTATTAAAAATTATTGTTTGCATTTAAATGAAATTTAAATAGATGATCTTACTTAAACATAACCTAATAATAGGAGATTTTAAAATTCAGTAATAAAATAATTATTCGAAATACGTTTAAAATGAATTATTTCAGATTTTTTCTAACTTACAATCTCTAAGGAAAAAAATTGCGTCTGTCTGTGTTGAAAAAATATTTTTTTTATTCTTTTAAGTTTTCGATGTATTTATCCTATTTATCGGTCACTTCATGTGAAATTTTTGATCTTTTGAGATGAAAATCGAGAAATACATTCTTTTAGAGCGAAGCGTGTCATACGTGCATAAAGTATTTCTGAGTTTTGAATTTGAAGTCAATTTAATATCTTTACGACAATAATGCCATCTATTGGTCCACAAAAAATAGTCTGAATATATGAAGTCAACTACCATTTGGCCACTCCCTTAACAGACTGTATTGTTCAAAAAGTGTAATATAATCTGACAATTTTTGATAATGACACTACGTTGTTTATTCGGGCAGCGGTATGTTTTATCCTAAGAAGTTAGAGATAGTGACCTGGGGTTCTAGGAAGACCCTCATAAAGTCGATTCAAGCATTGTAGATATTACAAAATATTCTAGAAGTTTAATTTAAAGTACATTTTTTGTAGAAAACTAAAAGATTTTTTTTTCACAAAAATGTAAGTAGTTTCTTTGGCAAGTTTTGTTTTTAGAGTTTGTGGATAAATTGCTCTCAAAACAACGCTTTTTAGTTTTCGGAAATGGCATTCCATTACGTTCCTGGACGAAAGCGTGTTCTTAGCCTTTCACTAACGAAGAAAAATTTAAAATAAATTTACAAGATAGCAATTGTTTTCTTAAAAATCAAGTAAAATTAAATTGATACAACAAAAAAAATATTTTTAACATTTTATAAAATCGATCATATTTATTTTGTATAGTGGTTTTAATAATTTAACACAAAATTGTGAAATTTTATTCTTATTTTAATTTATTTAGAAAGAAAACAGGACAACCTGTTCTCTCTATTAAGGTTTCTTCCAAACATTTATGATTTATTTGAGGACTAAATGTACTCCACATGATTCAAGCGGAGGTGGCCAAAATCTCGAAAGCCAAAATCCCGAAAATCAAGATCCCGAACGCCAAAATCCTGAAATGGGTTGGAATTATATGGAAGATAATGTGTAGAATAATTTCCCAAGACACAGAAAATTTTCCTTTGTCTCCACCATGTGTGAGTGCAATAGTGGAAGTAGCCATGACACTTTTAAAAATTTGGGATTTTAGCTTTCAGGATTTTGACCGTGACCCGATTCAAGATAATCCCTTCAAAATAAAATATAAATTTATGTATATAAATTTTCCCGTTTTCATTAAAATTTTTTATAATCATAACGTAATTTCCAGAAATTATTCTTATCTGCAAGTGTCTAAAATTATTTTATAAAAATCTAACTTATTATACTATGAGCGTTAAAAGAATCCGTCTTTGGAATTCAATAGATGTCGTATGACTATCCGCGGACGCGGACACACTTTTATTGGGATGAGTGCGCCATAAGATTTTGTTGCGCGCGAATTCAAAATTTTCACACTGACTTTAAATTCCGTTTTTCATGAAATCTAATTCCTTATGAAATTTATTTTTATGACCAAGAAATTGTAACAATATGTCAGAAATTATAGGGAATAGTTAAAAAAAAATTCAGAAATTTTTTAGAATTATTCCATTGAAAAATTGTCAAATATCAGTTTTTTTCTGGTCGGGAGATATTTTAAATCGATACTTGATAATATCTCTATCGGTAAACGGCATCGGCATGTTCAATATAATAAATAAAATCAATGAAATCCCGCGATATTTGCGCGCTGATTATTGAAATATTTTCAGTGAGAGATTTCATGATAGTATTATGCATCATGGAAATAAAAAGAGAACGATGAAAAAGAATGCGGAGTAGAAAGAGACAAATAGAAAAGAGGTAAGAAGCAACGTTCAACTAACGTGTCACTATCGTTAGTGAACTTACCAAAATGGTAAGTTGTGTCGCTTCGCTTACCTCTTTATAACGTGGAGGTTATTCCCCACTTCGAAAGTATGACGTGCGGGTGCACCAAATAATTACTATTACCATACGATAACTACAACGTCATACTGACACATTTTTGCCACTTGGGATACTACTCAAAGTGGTAAATCCGATCACGTTATCTTTTCGAGGCATTAATAATAAATCAAGGATTTTAGAGAAAAAATTGGAACATTACCGGGTAAATGATGAGATAGGGATATTATTTATTCCAAAAAAAAAAAAAAATGGACCTTAAGTTTTCTTCTAAAAATTGTCTTATGGCATTAATTAATTAATTAATTTATTTATTTATTTATATTTATTTTCCCAATCAAAGCCATGGTTGGGTCTGCCGCCGTCTTACCATAACCGGTCACACCAGGTAAACGGCAGAAACCCATGGTGTATTGACCGTATAAGCCAGCTCATACAATCGAACTTCAAATGCAGATCATTTGTTACACAAAAAAACATAGTAGGTTTGTATGAGACTTTAAAAGAACAAAATGAATTGATCTCATTTGGTAAGGTAAGGAAAGGAGACAGAGCAGGGCATAGGAATGGGATTAAGTTATTTACAGTATTATAGTTACAAACACCGTTATTTATGATAAATCAAGTTCTATATAACAGCTCCACTTTTGTAATACAGAAGGAAAACACTCTTTTTTACACTTTTATTTTATTAAGATAATATTATGCAGTCTTATATATTACTTTTTTTAAATTTTATAATAGCTATAGAATTGAATTCTTAAAATGTTATAAGTGACTTAAAAAAATATGGCATTGAATAAATGAGCAGTAAAAAGTTAAAATTGAGCAGTAACAAAAAAAATTTGAAACAGTGATATTATCGTCCAAATTTTGGGAAAGGGAAAATAAAAGGATTTTCATTCTATCTGCAACAATTTTAAATGTTAAATATATAAATCATATCCATTTTTGTAAAGATTTAAGTTTTTTACTGACCATAATTAAGTATTTTACTGCTCACTTTTAATTTTTTTACTGCTCTTTTGTTTTTTGCCAAAAAATATCTTTATAACCCAATCTAAAGAAGATTTTTTGTTTATTATGTATTTTATGTATGTATAAGAGAGGAAGCTGCAATCATTGTGATTTTCTATTAGTTGTAAGTCTCCTAAGAATGAGACCTAAATGTATAAATGGATACTGAAGAAGTGTTCATAGAAGAAAAACATAAATTTATTTATGTAAATTAAATGTAAAAAAAAGAAACATATATCACTTTGGACTGTCTTGACGGTTCTGATACTTTGCCAAAAAAGCAAAATTTAACCGAAACACACCAATTATTGCTACTTTATAAATTTATAATCGATTAGGACCTTAGAAATTTCAAGAAATTTCAGGTTAGAAATTTCAAGATTTTTTCAAAAAATTATAATTTGACCATATCGGTCGAGAAATAGGCGCTATAGAGTGATTAGACTTTGAGATTGTAAGATTCAAGATGGCGATTTTTTCAGTCACAGGTGTCTAAGGACGGAATGTCCGCTAGGACACAATAAAACATATGAAAAATGAAGGTGCTTTATTTATTGAAATATTTTAAAAGAGTGGTTTCTGAAGGGGAAGGAGAGATGGTATTGCAGTAACATTAAATAATACTTAATTCGTCCAAATAATCTTCATCTAGGAACTGTGAGATACACCATTAAAAACTTTAGATCCCTTCTACTAACATTACATGTGATCTCATGCAATATACTCGAAAGTCAATTTTCAGCAACTTCAATGTATCATAGCCAAAAAATCGCACTAAAGTAGCAAGGTTTCCCGATGGTTTTTGATAGAGCCGAATCTTTTGTAAAAATTGTGCCGATCTGCACAATTTTCTGTGAGCACAATTTTCTTCGATCTCGTATCGATCTACCAATTCTGCAGAAATTCCGCGGAAAGATTAGTGTTTCCAGTACGGTTCATTAAAATTTACCAACAGTCTGTATGAAATTCATGATGTTACACGAGTTTAAACGAACGCTATACTTCGTTAGAGCAAACTGATATTAAAATATGACGATTTTTCAGTCTTCCGATCTGTCGATTTTTAGCTCTAGATCGGTACATTTTATCCGATCACCGCTCACAGCTCACTCTGAGAGCCACTTATTCACGAGTAAGTTCTTAATGCCCTATTTCCAAGACATATTTTAATCTCACAAAGATCAGTTTAATAAGTACTGAGAAAATCAGAAAGCACAAATTTGGAAGGAAGGGAGGATAAGGGACTAGATTTTAGCATTAGATGCCGAAAACTGCAAGTTCTTATCTGTTACCGTTCTGTCTGTACACTGAGAAAAAAAGAGAGTGCGATTAACTTTTTTTCCTCATAAATTTAACACTTTTTAGGTGTAAAATATATATCAACATTTTTTAATGTTAATTTTACACCTTCTTAAGGGTAAAATTAACATGAAAAAAGGGTAACTTTAACCCCCAATACACCAAAAAAGGTAATATTTACACCAATTTTGGATCAATAATGCAGGGTAAAATTAACATTTCCGGAATGTTATTTTAACTTTTTCGGATATCTCCCAGTGTAAACACTATTACTTAGGTTTTAGCTACTTAATCGTAATCTATCCGTGTAGAAATGTGGACTAATATTTAACTCAATCATCACAACGATGAATGATCTTCCCGAAGAAGTATCAAAGATTGTAAAGAATCCAAGCTAATCATTATTTTTGATTGAAGTATAATTGGATTAAAAGAAACTCCCATGTGAATTCCCAATTGATTACCCTACTTCTAGGATTAATTAGGCTGGTCACCACATTTGCTCGTAAAATCCCAATTCAATGAAAGTTTTATGGCAAATTCCTCAAAAAATTTATCTACTTCTCACAGAGGCCCATTGAGAAGCTGAAAACCAACCCAATTCGGTCTCTTAATCTCATTTCACCTTCGAATGGTTTATTCCGTGTTTATCTTTTTTTTTGTGCGTGGAGCACCTTCGATCTCTTCCAGTGTCGAATAATAATAAAAATTCCACTTGACCATTATCAATCATCGACAGGCGGCGTCGGGCAATAAAACGAAGACAAGGGGTCCAGGGATTGAATGGGATGAGTGAGTGATCTTGGAGGAGCCCTGCAGCAGCCGCCCATAAGTCTATTAGGCCACGTGGGGGGCCTCAGGTGAGTGAAAGAGAAAGAGTGTCCCATTGAGAGCCGCAACTTCGGTAGCCATTTGTTAATATGTAAAGTGCCATCGAATCTCAGTGTGATTTCGATTATAATAAATACCTCGAAAGATGATGTATGGGGCACACCGTCTTCCACCCAACGAATAATACCTCAAATATCAATTACCTTTTGTGGACTCTTCGGTCAACTCATATATTATGGGGTCAGTGGAGAGATTTCAGCGGGGGAGGCTGAAGGGCAGTAAGATTTATGTGGAATAAATTATCGATACGTTGTGTAAGTTTTTATCTGTCTTCCTTCTCTGCCCAGACACTGTTTTGTGCCATCGTCTCATGGCGCTCATTTCTTGTGCGAATAAATCAAAATATCAACCGTCGTGGTGTTCCACCAGGAAGCCCCTTGAGGCCCCATCGCTCAAGACTTTGCGAGGGGGGCGTGTTTGGAACTGCGTCTCGATATATTGGTTCTCCTCGAAAGCGAATCGATTGGAAACTCAATCGGGCGCCAATCACGAGCGCTCCACATCATTGTGTCAATATTGATTGCCCCAGCTGACCATTCACCTCTTTCCGTCTCACCAGAGTGAGATGAATGGATTTTCAGGCTTTTGGGGCAGAACAACATGTACATAGACATGTGGCGACCACTTCCATTCGCGCAGCGCCTGCCTCTATGTTCATTGAACTCTCATTGGAAATCACCGCAACATTATGCTCTGCACTTCACCGAACGAGACTTTCAATTAACACTCCAGCCCATACTCATGCCAAATTGAGTTCAAATTCCAACGTAAAATCGAAAACCGAAAATAAAAGATCTCAGATACCCTGTGATTAGTCCACATAAGCTTATGGTAGCTGATATTTATGCTTTACAGGTGACTCGGGTAAGCTACTAACTGAAAACCCGTGTAATGTAAATTTGATTGTCGTTATATCAACTTTTTGACAAACAGTATTAGATATTCTATTACTCAACATAGATCCATTTCCTAAAAAAATAGGAGGAATGGAGTACCTTTGAAATATGGCTTTTTCTCTTATTTTGAAATTAAATTGAATTTTACCATGAAATAATTTAGCACGACAAGCCAATTGTGAAGCTCAATTACTTTGTGATAAGCCTTAATTTGCTTTAAAATAGAAGAAAAAACTGAATTTCAAAGGTACCACAATTCAAAGGTGCCCTACTTCCCCTAAGTCAGTTAATGTGCGAAGCTTCAAACCTGTGTTCGTTAAAAGTCGTGTAATATCGGAAATTTTGTGTTGATAATTTTAATGTAAATTACAGATAGCCATACCGGTCACACTAATCCCGCTCATTCACGGTGCCATGATAAATATTTTTGCTCCAAAAACACATAAAAGACATAAAAACTCATATAGAAAGAAATTGTCTTCTTGATATCTTTGTCAGAAGACGGATAGCTGTTCACTACACATTCTTTTACTTGAATCTTGCAGAAATAAAAAGAAATTAATTGCAAATATCACTTCAAATGTAAAGTTCTTAAATCGCGCGAAATTCAACTGTGAGAAATATATAGAGACACAAATAACTCACTTGACAAACGTCTGGCGGCGCTGCTGTTGCAAAAAATCACTGAAATGCGACAAAATATTTTCTTCTCTATTTTATCCTTATTAGTAGGTCGTGTCCCTTCTTGTAATATGTACTTTTGCATTCCTTATTAACTAAAATAGTGTTGTACAAAAGGGTTTTACTCAAACCTATCCTGAATTTTGGGACAGCTCAAATGAATATGAGTTTTCCAGCTCAAAATTTCATCCCAATGTTTTTGTTGTAATATCGACAATTATTCACAATTAACCCAAATAACTGTATTCAAATAAATTATTAAAAGGATTTTCTTGTGAAAATGACTTACCTCTAAGGAATTAAACAATTTTCACATCAAAAATCGGCTTTTCACATTCGGTTTTCCTTTTGGCTCAGGCTTGCTCTACAGCCCTTTGATATTCTGGTGACAGTCGTCAAACACTGACCGACGCGACGGTTGATTAATTCAAAATATCGGTCATATTTTAGGAAGGTTTTTTAAAAATCCAAATCTATTATTTCTGTAATAACAATTATAATTCAATTCTAAATTCTAATCCTAGACAGACAAAAAATCACACTGATGTACAAAGTAAGGAAAATCGTTTTAAAAGTGATGGCAAAGCGTCCCAGCTTTGCGAAATGCTCAAACTGCTCACGAGAAAGTCCTTTCCGTTAGCATATTTTTTGTATGCACATATGGTGATTTACTGCTGATTTAATCTTGTTTATGGACAATTCAATTATTATTTTTTAAATTTTCTTATACAATTAATGTATTCTTCTTTTAACATGCGTGGGATATTACTTCTGATATTTAGAATGATTTATAAATCGGTTCTAATCGATTGTGATCCGGTATTGAATGGGTTATAAGCCGTTGAGTAACCCAATCCGCAAAAAATTACTCTGACTCAAAAATGACTGGTTAATAAATGGTCAAAAAAATTACTCCTAATTGGAATCTTAAGAATTAGTCATATTCGTGTCGAATTTTGGTCACAGCATTACTCAAGATTGAATTAGTAATATAACAGTTATTTTACGGTTCTAAAATTTACTCTACCATGCAGTAACAAAAGCAACTCCAAATGACGGTATTTTTCCGTACAAAAAATGACGCGCCAAAAACAATGCATTTGGCGTCCTTCTCTAGCGCATAGGTACGAAATCGACGTACACACTTTAAATGAAAACGTTAAGTGCGCTTCACAACTTTGCATTGATTATAATCAATACTATCAATAATCAATGGTAGTTACCACTGTAGACAATATTTTCTCAACAATTCTTCACATTTTCCATCGTTTTCTACTACGTTCTATGTAAATTTCTCTAATTTTTCCCCAATTCACTACACACATTTGCGAAGATTTTTGCCGTTCGCCTATTGCTGAATGAGCCATCCGACATGTCGAAAATTTTCCCATTGGATGGCAACAACACAAAAAAATCTTTTAAAATTTTCACTAAATAGGTCTTTTCGACACAAAATTTTAATCACAGGACACTCCAGAGACTGGAGCAAACTCCTAAATCACAAAATTACATTTTGCAAAAAAAATGTTTGTGTGTTTATCATGCAAAAAATTGCTTAATTTTCACTTAACTTCTGTCGGCACTGTACTTTTTCGAATCACAACACATATCTCTACCGGAGGAGCTCTTGCTCCCAATGTACACTATTATATTGTTGAGAAAATACGCGAAAATATCAATTACTTTGCGAATTCACAGCTCTGAATAGTTCTATTTGCCATTTGACAAGTGAAATTTCCCCTCAAATATATCCAGTGAGGAGAAGAACTTTTGTTGGTACAGTGGAAGTCGGCGTCATATTTTAGTCGTAGGCGGGTAATCTCAGAGTTATTATGACGCCAAATGACTTCCGTAATTACCGTCATATTATTTCCCACTTTCCGTCATTCGACTCTCTGACGACCGTCATAGGACCCGTTTTTGGAATCCAGAATACATACATCCAACGGTAATCTTACTCCAAATTGCTATTTGGGTAATTTTTGTCTGAAAATCAATCTTATTATTCTTGAAACTATTATGTGGGATCTTTTGAGTGACTTATGAATCGGTAAACGGTAAATGATGCGAATGTACTTTTGGGACACTTTGCCACCCTTTTAAAAATACTATTTAGTTTAATTTGGTGTATAAAGAAAAAGAGATATCAAATCTTCAGTTAACTTTTATTTTTTGCACTTCCTAAGAAATCATTCAATCCCAAGAGGCATTTAATACCCAAATCATTAATTTTAAATTTTATTATTTATTCTAACGTTTTAAATCGGTAGTTATCGAAGAATTACTCCTGCTAAAAAACTACTAAAATACTTAATAGTTAAAAAAAACCTACGTCTAAAAAGGAAGTGAGTCACTTTTTTTTGCTAATTTAAAGATTTTTGATCGATTTTGAACATCTTGTCTCGTATTATTTAAAAAACTTAGAAGAAAATTAGGGTAATATGGAGTACCTTATATGCTAAATTGGTAGTTCTAAACTTGCTAAATCGGTTCCTACTTGAAAAATAGTTAGCTTATGAAACCTGAACATCATATTTCATGTATTTGAAGGACCCCTGCTTTAGGCTCAAATATCCAATACAATTTTAAGCATTCAACAGACCCATCCACCCTTCCCCTGAGATGCTTCCCTTGATATTCACCTGTCAAGAAATTAGTGTATAAATTCTCCGCCGCGGCATTTGATTAAAAATTTTCGGTATAGATTTAATTAGAATAACAAAAGACATGACGGTTAGACAGGGGAGGAAGATATGGTTCAACCCATAAATGATGGACGTGGGTTCATCCTAAATCTCGAAGGTGGAAATCGATTGCATTCTCAGTATTTCAAAGTGTTGCTTTCAAACAAAAAAAAAGAAGAAATCAAATATATAAAAAATGATAATTTTATCTTCAGGAGTTCATGCAAAAATCCTGAGCAAGAGAATTTGGGGCAATTGTCTCATTCAACTTCGTGATAGATGGCTTTTTGCTCGTGATTCTGGTTCATTCTTGTGCCATCTTGGTCATCCAGCTGACGACCACTCTGCGACCACACGACGAGATTTATTGTGGGCAATAGTGAAGAAAATACAGAGATGGAATGGTGAAAAAAAGAGAAGCAGAAGATAGACAAACACACGAGGTATGAGCCTCTTCGAGAGCGTGTGCTGTTAATAATTGTTGATTAATCGAAGTGTCTAAAATAGCCGCGTGATACAAACATTAATGTGACTTTAACAAATACGATCTTTTGTACACTCAGCAGTCTTCCAGACGACACCCAGCCACGTTGGGAGTCCCCCTCATTGAGCATCCCTGCCACTCTTTGCTCCTCAGCTTCACAGTCAGACTTTATTGAATTCATATCGCAATTTGAGGTTATTTGCAAAATTCCGATTGAGACTCAAAGGTTCACGACTTCGTGAAATTTAAAAGTAAATACGAAAATTTCAGATGAAAGCTCGATTGTAAGATTTTAAGACAGAAACTTTACACCTGGGTAAATATTTGCATATCGAGAGATATATTGTGCGACATTATGTACCTTCAATAGTTTTAAGCAACCTTTTCAGACTTAAGGTTTAGCTCTGTTACAGAAATTCTTAAAATTATAAAGAGTAACGTATTGTAAGGTTATGTCAGTTGGCGGGATTCCATAGGCCAACCTGTCAGATGTGTCTCAGTTTGGTGTAACGCAATGGCAGAAGGAGGAGGTGCGCTGGCACACCTCTGCAGGATTTTCCTCAAAGTATTTTAAAGATTTCCCAGAACTTAATAGGTCATTTTCCTTTAATAAATCCAATCCTAAGTTAAAACTTTCCAAAAGGCTTGACTCATAAGGCATTAGAGCAGTTGAGCCATACCCAAATAGCAATTTGGAGTAAGATTACCGTTGAATGTATGTATTCTGGATTCCAAAATCGGGTCCTATGACGGTCGTCAGAGAGTCCAATGACGGAAAGTGTGGAATAATATGACAGTAATTACGGAAGTCATTTGGCGTCATAATAACTCTGAGATTACTCGCTTACGACTAAAATATGACGCCTACTTCCAGTAACTTCCAGTGTCCCTATAAAAAATCTTCCTCTCACTGGGTATATCTGAGGGGAAATTGCACTTGTCAAATGACAAATAGAATTACTCAGTGCTGTGAATTTGCAAAGTAGTTGATATTTTCGCGTGTTTTCTCAACAATATTATAGTATGCATTGGGAGGAAAAGCTCCCCCAGTAGAAATGCGTGTTGTGATTCGAAAAAAGACAGTGCCGACAGGAATTAAGTGAAAATTAGGCAATTTTTTGCATGATAAGCACACAAACAATTTTTTGGAAAATAAAATTTTGTGGTTCATGAGTTCGCTCCAGTTTCTATAGTGTCCTGTGATTAAAATTTTGTGTCGAAAAGACTTATTTAGTGAAAATTTTAAAAGTTTTCTTTGTTTTGTTGTTATCCATTGGAAAATTTTCGACATGTCGGATGGCTCATTCAGCAATAGTCGAACGGCAAAAATTTTCGCAAATGTAAGTAGTGAATTAGGGAAAAATTAGAGAAATTTACATAGAACGTAGTAGAAAAGATAGAAAATGTGAAGAATTGTTGAGAAAATAGTGTCTACGGTGGTAGTGCAATACAAAGTTGTGAAGTGCACTTAACGTCTTCATTCAAAGTGCGTACGTCGATTTCGTACCTATGCGGTAGAGAAGGACGCCAAATGCAATTTTTTTGGCGCGTCATTTTTTGTACGGAAAAGGACCGTCGTTTGTAGTCGCTTTTGTTGCCGCATGGTAGAGTAAACGTTGGAACCGTAAAATAACGATAATATTACTAATTCAATCTTTAGTAATGCTGTGACCTAAATACGACGCGAATACGACGAATTTTTAAGATTCCAATTAAGAGTAATCTTTTTGACCATTTCTTGTGCACCAAAAACCAGTCATTTTCGAGTCAGAGTAATTTTTTGCGGATTGGGTATGTCTAAGCCTTAGGTCTGAAGCCTGTATTACATTTCTTCTCACGCTAAGTCGTCCCGACTTGGGCCCTTAGGAGATGACGTCACTTAGGAAGATGTTTCGACTAGCCTTAGGTTGGTAATCTCAGGTTGACGTCACCTGGTTGTCAGAAATGTGGCATAGTACCAAATGAATACGAAGCCACCACCGTTAAATCTCTGGTTGTGACTGGTCTATCAAGGATACGGTCGCTCGTGTTATCAGACCGGATGTCACCTTAGGAAATGCAACTTAAAAAGACCAAAAAAGGTATCTGCTTAAACCTCCCACATTGTTCCAAATCTTAAGTCTAACAAATGGTTGAGTTTGAACGACTTCTTAATGATGTTGACCTAGCCCAAGTCCGTGTCTCCTTTCATTCTTTAAAGGTCGTTAAACTCTCATTGATAACAATATTATTTAAAAAGAATGGCAAAATTTCTTGATATTTTTTCTTGATAATGTCTTCAAAGTTTGTCTGTTATAAAAAAGAATTAATAATGAGTAAAAATAACGTAACACTGAGGTAAAAATACGTCTAGAGTTCAGGTTTAGCTCAAATATTTTCAATGACATGAGTTTAACGTACTTAAATCTCATTTTGTGGTAATTGCAATTTCGTATTTCTGTGAATATTTACGTTTCACTGACGTAAATCTTACCTCAAGAAAATTCAATAAGTCCTATAAGCGAAACTTTCAAAAGACTGATGTTATTTTCATGCAGTTCTGTCGTAATTATTTCAGGTAAAAATAGAGTAATGTTAAAGTAAAAATAAAGTAAGACCTCATGACCATAAGGAGCCATTTTACTAAGGAACAGGGTAATATTTGTGCTACTTGGGTAAACTTTCAAGTCAGAAATCTGCGTTACAGTCCCTTGTTGGACAATTACGTTAACTCATTTCCTTGACACTTAAAGTGTTACAATTAAAGATTAATTCAAAGTGCGCAATAATTCTGTTTTATTTGCTAAAATAATAAAAAAACATTGATTAGATTTTTTTTTATTATTTCTTTGTTAGATATACTGTAAAATGAATTTTTCAATCTTTTTTTATTGCAGAAACTTCAATTACAGTCTCGGTATAATACCTTTCCGAGATATGCCGGAACTATCCTGGACAAGTCATAATCTACCCTTATAAGATTATACGGGAATTGCCTTAAGGGGTTATATCGAGAAATCTGCCAAGTGGTTATTATTGAACATTGTACACCTTGTGGTGGTTTGAGGTGAAACCTCAGGAAAGCCACCCCCTTGTTTGCCTCGTTCCAGGGCATGAGGGGATGTATTGAATTGAAAGGGTGTGTTTCCTCCTCAATATGATGTAGGGCAAGAACATGCAGGAGTTAATCTCAATGTGGTCTAGCGAAGAGAAGTGCATGATACAGAAATTACACACTCACGCACTTCCTGAACTGATTGACAGGTTCTCATGTTGGAGTCACGACCTGGAGTACCTGGAATAACCCAACTATATATATTTTTACACCCATTCTGCCATGGCAGAAGTGTATCAAGGAGCCCCGCTGTGCTAAAGATACCAGAACGTCAATAGAATTGAGAAAAATGTGAATATTTAAATTAACATTTTGCGCTCTTGAAAGTCTTGAAGAAGTTCTAATGGGGCAGGGGCATAGAGAGGTGGAGGAAGGGTCTGGCCAATGAGCACGATGCAAAAGGATGATTATTAACAGGCACAACAGGCGTATTTATACCCGACAATTAAACTTTAGCTCTTGTGACGTTTGATTGCGTGCAGATTTGCATGGAACGAATTACCAGAAGAAGATTCAAACGAAAATTCCATGACATTCCATCCAACTATTGAGTTGCGAATGGAAAAGATTGTTCGCACCGGGCATATGGCTTGAAGGATGGACTGAAAGGTGGCATCCAATGGCATGAGCATTTAGCGTAATTTCAGTGGCACGATTTATTTTCTTCTCTTATTCCATTATATCGTAATATATTCGATAGTTTCGTAGTCACGTGCAACCTGGCTTTCATCCCTTAAAATTACAAAACAACTTCTGCATTAATGCTACCCACTGCTTAGAGCTCCTCTTCTTCTGCTTCTGCACCTTTTGGAGCCATGGGAGGGAACTTTTGCACAAGGTAAAGGTGGTTCATCTCAAGATTTTAACTTATTGTCGGTAAACACAGTTTGTGTTTCCCCATCTCAGAGGAATATCCAAAAATTTCTCTTCGAATTTTATTGAGGTTTCTTGAACATTCAATCAGTTGAACGTTAATAATAATAATAATAATATATTAAATATGTCCCCCGTCGGCTTATCATTGAAATCTGGCCTCCGAAGAAAAAAAAATAGTCGAACAAGGGTCTACAAATAGTCATACTCTACAAAAAAAGTTCAACGCATTTAATAAATTTAATGCTTCCCAAGTAGCAAAATCTGGTATTATATTTATAGTAAGCATATAGTAATAATTTGGTTACCCAGACGTCATACTTTCGTCTTAAGAATAATCTCAATTTGACAATGAGGTTATTATTAAACGATCAATTTCCATAACGTAAGTTTTCCTTCATTTTATTTTTCTTTCTCTTTTTATGAAATATTAAATCGTTTATCGTTAACTTTATTTTCGTCAGAGTGTTACCCGCGTACCAAAAAGGAATAATTATGGATCATTGAGGTCTTTGGAAGGAAATCAGGGACGAGGGTAGGGTTAGGGACGAACCTGCCACTAGTTTTCCTTTTTCAACCAGATCCTCCCTCCGGGCTGTAGGCTTTTACGTCCATACTTGTCCACGCATAGTCACTAAATAACTCCCATACTCACCCGTCTCTTATGTCCTAGATCGATTACGACTTAAGCCGAGGGATGGCTTAATCATAAACTGATGGGAATGTAGTCTCCGCTTAAGCCGTACGTCTGTCAAGACCTTTACTTAATAATATCTATATCAGCAATCTCCGTTAAAGTCCAGAAGTGTCAAACCATAATCTCGTATGCGTGCAAAAGTAATCATTCTATCTTACTACACAGGGGTAGGCCATGTCCAAGGCTGAATGGCTGACACCAAAAAAACGTTAAACGATTAAGTCTTTGCCGGGTTTTGCAGTCGGCATGTCTGATGCTTATATGACGTTTCTCTTCAACAGTTTCCGACTTAGTTACTTGAGTGGCCGTTACGTCCCTTTTACACAGAAAAAGATATTTTGTAAAAATGTTCGTAATTGTTTGTGAATTCCTAAGGGGAGTTACGGGGAGTTACGGGGAGCTATGGGGAGTTCCCATAGGAATTCACAAACATTTACGAAAATTTTTACAAATATTTTTTTTTGTGTAGCGACAAAGCCAAGGGTTTTGATGACATATTTCATCACGTTCCTCCACTTCTTGTCCTGACCAGTTTTGAGGTCATAGAGCTTCCTGGATTTCCCTTCCTCTGGCATACGGTAGATATGACCGAGCCAGCTTAGTTTTCTCGCCAGTAAACAGCTAAATCAGCCCCTTAATAGAGTCTGCCTAAATGAAGAAGCCCAAAGATTATTCGTAAGACCTGTCTCTCAAAATTCAACTGCTGTCTTTCTTCTGAGCGGACCTACGATGCTGTTTCCAGATCATATATGGTCACTGGCTATAATATGGATCAGTAAATCTTGTTTCTTGTTGCCACGAGACGTCGTAAAGAATACAATTGCGAAAGTCAAGAAAGGTCTAGTGTTTCCGTCAATTCTCATTTGAACATTAATAAAACTTTGTCACTCGCAATTCTATCGAATGATCACATTTCCAAAAACTTACTTCCTACTGACGTAAATCTTACCTCAAAAAAAAATATTTAAATCATTTAAGGAAAACCTTTCAAAAGATTTATCTTGTCTTATTTACTCGTTTTTACTCAAGCTTAGGGCTTTTCCTATTCATTTCAATGGCGTACGTATTACGGTACTCTATAATAAAATTTTGCTACTTGGGTTGTTTCTCATATAATTTTCGCAATTAAAAAGGATTAATTTTTTAAAGATATTAAAAGGAAATTATACTACAAATCGAGATATCTCCTAGGGGATCTAGGCCTTCTATCAAGCGAGGTATTAAAAACGTGTAATGTACATTATATTTTTTCTTACGCGGGAATGTAGGTGTCAATCTTAAGCCTTGTGGAATTATTACCTTAAGAAAGCAGAATATGCAATAATTAATCAACCTAATAATTACAATAAGTCGTAACAATCCTAATTGAATCACGCAATATTTTCTTATATTGTAACAAAGCCCTATGGGTTGGGAGTAGGGGTGTCTATTCCGAAATCTATTAAACTATCTTCTTGGTTTCTTTAGGGATTATGTCAAGGTAAGCGACAGCCAAAAGAGCCTGATTATTCCAAACAGGTGAGACTTTGACTGAACCCTGCACTGAGCACCCAAGTAAATTCCCAACCCCGAGATTAGGGCTAACTTTGGCTAAATATCATGGGACTTGTGACACTATTGTAAATAACTCAGGGATTATTATTAAATTCGGCAAAAGGATGCAGAGGCACATGGTGGAAGATGAAGTAATTAGCGACACAGGATCATCATTACTTTTCATCCCTCATCCCCCTAAAACCATGTCTACCACCGTCGTGCCATGAAGAATAAAACCACATCAGGAATCAATTCAGTGTTTACACTTGCAATTTAGCACATGAAGAATTTTCCAAATTGAATCAACAATCAAATACTTTTTTTTCTCCTCATTCAACCCCTTCATCCTGGAGCAGGGAATTTTTTTCCCTAGTTCTTCGGATGGTTGAATGGAAGTCAAAGGAGTTTGCATTTTTTATGGGCTTGTTGATATTCCAGATGGGAGGAAATTCACTTGTGGGCGGTTTTTGGGATGGAAAAGCAAGTTGGGTGGAAAAAAAAATGTGGAAAGATTGGGAAAGAAAGAAGGATTGGAATATTACATTTTCTGATTTAATTAAAAGTTGTCTGCGTTTTTCCATCCATTCACAGGGTTATACTTTTTTGCCCACCCCCGCCCTTTCTCACCACAATCATGGCGGAAATAAGGCAAGAAAAAAATCATATTTAATTCAAACGAAATTCACCATTCAATCAACGCGGGAAAGGGTTAAAAAAGACAAATAAATCAGCTGGTTTTTTTTTGTAGCACAGCTCCTCCCTGACAAGAAAACTGAGTGGTTTTAGGTCTCATTTTCAGGTTGAAAAAGTCTTAATATTGTTACTCCTATTCTCTTGGCGACAGGAGCAACTTTTTTTTTGGATGGCAGTTGGGTTTGAAGAGGAAAAAAAGGGGTGACTTAATTAAAGACACTTGTCGATTTTCCAGAACCAGAGAACCAAAGAAAAAACCAATGGACTTGGGCAGGATGGGGGTAATTTGGAATTGCGATAGGGAAACTCGAGAAAATGATATTCAAGATGGGTAATTTATTTCTTGACTTTGGTCCACACTTCTCACCCATCCACCGAACCATCTTCAGTACTTAGGCCAGAGTCTCAGTGGATGGGATTGGCAAAAAAATAGAAAGGGCTGCCACTGAGGTAGGTGATGAAATGGAAAGTGATTTATTTGTCCAAAGGGTTGATTTTTCGCAATTTTCACCACTCAATGGGAGATATTATATATTTTAATTAGGGAAGGCGAATATAAATTGGAAAAAGCTGAAGAACATTAAATCTTCTGGGTCCCTTCTTATCATTTGCTTTGTTTTCTTGAGGTTTTTACGATAGGACAAGATTTACTTTTTTTATGACTCATTCAGGGATTAATATTTTTGGAACTTTTTACCACTCGAACTCAAGGAGAGAGCTTTTATATAATCGAGTTTTTTTCAATTTGTGATATGTGGAGATGCCAAACGGTAAGAGATCTCTACTTCCGGTCTTCGACGACCCCCCCCCCATTAATTCAACATTATCTAGAACAGTCTTTTTGAATTAAAACTTGGATGGGGATCGATGACTTTTGAGAAAATCAGTTCTAAACAAGGGGTTCAAGATCGAAAATTTGTGTCCATATTCCGTTTATTCCATGGAATTCCAATGTGATTCTAATGATTTCAAGTGTGCGATTCTGTTAAAAATTTAATTCGATATTCTGTGATTCTAACTTATTCCATTCTGTGATTCTGTTAATCTCTGACATCTTCGAGTTTATTGAATTTCAGATGTTGCTAAATGCGATCAATTTCATTTGTATTTCGAGCAAATAAATTTTTTTTTCAGTGACAATTCGTTGCTACCAAAATCCAAATACGAATACATTACGACTCCGATAGAGTTAACTACTTAAAATTTTAAACATCGCGAAAAAATGTGTAAAATTCCTGGTTTATTGTCAAACTTTTAAAATACTATTTTTAAGTAAGAACCTGAGACAATTTTTAACTAGTGTAATAGTAACTTAATCAATTAATAACTTAAAATATTGCAGATATAAAGAATCAAATGCGTTGACTCTATCGGAGTTGTGCTGTACAAATATTGTAGCTCTAAAATGCAACTTTTTAAGAGAATATACTTTAAGAATTTTGAAGATTGGTATACAATGTTGAGCTATATTTAAATATTTTACTGCAATTAGTAATATCTCCAATTTTTGAAGTTGATCGCGGAAAAAATCTAGTGGCGGATATAGGGGTAGCAAAAATGAAATGATGACGGGGCCCCTACCACAAAGATACCCCCCAAGAACCGTTCTTTTAAGTGTTTTGAATTTGTACGCTTAATATTATCCACTTGACCATCTTTAGTATTGCATGTTTAAAAATTAGAATTTCAATTCAGTTCTGAAATTAAACAATTGAAATTATGCACTTTAAAAATAAATTTTGAAATATAAAACTTCAAATAATTCAAAAACACTAAGATTTATTTTAGATTTTTGATTTAGGTCATTTTCAAACAAGACGCTTCTTCGGTTTTGAAGTATTTGTTGTTAAATTTTTCAAGCTTTCCAAAAAAAAAACTCAAAATCATTTAATTTGAATTAGAAATCAGTAAGTGATAAAAATCGATAAAATGTACGAAAAGCCTTCCGCGACATTTAATTTTAAAGGTCTTCAAAATAGGATTTTAAGAGAACCCAGAAGAAAGTTTTGAATAATAGAAAAAGCTGCAATGTCGCCATGGGAGAGATTTTAAGAAATATCTAGCTATAAAGATTTTACATCAGGCCGCTAAATAATCAAAATTGGGTTAGAGTTCAATTTTTGAAAGAAAGTATTTGAGACTAAAAAACACAATTTTTCAGTCCACTTTTGATCAAAGTGTCCTGCAATTTTTTTAAAAAGAAAAACCTTTTTGGTGGCTTTAGGAAACTTACAGCTTAAGAAATTCGCCGGAAAAATTTAATTTAAATTAAATTTTTCATTTTAAAAACGAAAAGAATAATATTTCTTTATCAGAATTTAAACCCGATTTTTTTGTACGTGTTTTCGTTTTTGAAAATAATTTAATATCATCGAAAACGACGTAAAGATTAATTTATTGTGAATTTTAAACAGAAAGTTTGTCGAAATCTTCCAAAGTTAAATAAAAAACTGATGGCGCTTTTAATTTCTTTTCCTTAGAGCAAAAAAGCTAATATTTATTTTTGGAAATCAATAAATCTGATTATGTGCTATCGGAACCGTTTAAAATCATCAAAATCGGATTACAAAAAGATTTATTCTGATTTTTTAAGTATATAAAATTTATAATATTAGATGCTCGGTCAGTAGATTAATTTTTGAATAACAAGAAATACGAATTTGACCTAGATCCTTCTCCTCCTTTATTACTCGGACAACGTTTCGGAGCTTGTTGGCCCCTTCCTCCGAAACGTTGTCCGAGTAATAAAGGAGGAGAAGGATCTAGGTCAAATCCGTGTTTCTTGTTATTCTAAAATTTATAAAGTCTAAAAGCCTTTTTGGTCTCTGTGAACATCGTTTTGTGATTCTCAAACTTAAAATGTTGTTTCCTGGAACGGAAACCTACTCGGTTCTATAAAAGCGCTTTTGTACACTTTGTCTAAATCCGACAAAATCGTATAAATCAACACAGTGATTTTCTCGACAAATAGATCGTAACTGGATTCCTTTTCGTTTTTATTGATTTTTGAATAAGCTCAAAGTCATAATAATTGGGCTTATTTTTACAAATTTTGGGGGAAACTCTTGTTCTTTGTGTTCGAAAAACGATTTCTGTTGGGGATAGTTCTCCAAATTGGATGCCCTCTTGCTAAAATCCCTGTTGCACCCTTGACTTTAAATAGACCCTCTTATCAATCCTAAATAATGGGCATCTTAATCTGTGTAAAATACTGAAAATAGGACAAAATGTAGGGCCTTACCGTTCACGGGGGTTCCCCTTGACCGCTTTTGCTGACTGGGTCTAATGAGAGAAATCGTATTTCTTTTCAAATGAGACTTATTCTACGGTTGTTGTTTCAGTTGAAATGTGAAAATATGTCCCTTTATTAATTTTCTTTGGAAAATTAAAAAAAATCCAGATATTTGTAATGTACTTTGGCTCATCATTATTCATCGTGGAGTTTTAGGAAAGAATGATTCTGTGAATCCATTTGATTCTAGTCATTCCAGTAATTCCATTTGATTCCAGTGATTCTTGAAAGAATATCATTTTAGATTCTATCAGAATCTTACGAGTGATTCCGTGGATTCTATGGATTTTAACGGAAAAATGTGTCGGTTGTCCAAACTTGAGTAACCCCTTGGTTGTAAACTAGTGACCTAGGGGGAGGTTTTCAGGCTTCGCGCATACTCTGGCTCCGAACACTTAATATTTTTCCCATATTTCTTCAATGAATCTGACCAAAGTATGTGCGAAGCCTGAAACCCTTCCCCTACACGAATGTACTAAAATTTAGAAAAGCCATTGCATTTTTCCTCCTTTAAATTTAGTCAATGCAACGGCTCTATTATTTCCGAATTTGTCTTATAAATCGCTGCATCTGCTCAGTGCTTAAAATAATCCAATAAAAAGTTAATAAAAGAAGAAACACAATAAAAAGTCAGAGGAAAAAAATAAGAGGAAAGACGTTCGACTTCTGTTGAGATTATTTGAAGAGGATTTAATTGCAACCTGTCAATCTCTTCTAAGCGAAGGGCAAAAAAAAAGTTGATTAGCTGCCAGTATTTTAATCGTTCTTCGCTTCTATCCATTCTCAATCTGACTGGGTCTCTCTGGACTTCTCTCCATCACCATGGATAATTTATATTTTATCCAATCTCCATTCCTATATAGATTTTCCTTTTTGGGTATTCCGATCGTATCACATGTCACAGAGAGACCCGTCGGTGAAATCGCACGCACTCCAAAAAACCGAATTGACTCTGGCCAGTAATCATTAAATTATTGGGCAGAGTCTTTAATAACATATCACACCCAAATTAGTGACTCACGGATGCCAAATCTCACTCTGGCCATCATTTTCACTGACCATGTCGCTCTTGTGCGATAAATTTGTGGAGTTTGATCGACCGATTAAGGCAGTCATCGTCGATGGTTTGTGACCAGAAAACTCTTCTGCTGATGAATTTTGCTCACGTCCATCGGACACAGAATCAGAGAAGGAGGAGGTTGTCTTGAGGTGTTTAAGGTGAGGAAAACAACAGAAAGCCGCTAATCTACAAAAAGTCAAATATACATAAATTTGCCTCTTTTTTCTGCTTTGTCGTGCTCACTTGTTAAAACACACACATTGTCGTATTGACATTCAATCACTGTCGAAATAATTTATATGACTTTTTTACTAAAGCCAGTCTTAGGCTATTGATGCGATTTGTTCATCGTTCCCACGATTTATGCGAATGATTGTCAAGCGATATCTACTGAGGCCATAAAAATCATTTCCACGCATTTTAATTCTGAATTATGTATATTTATAGAAATTGTTAAATTGTGGTGATTTTTTTGAAGGACGATCTCTAGAAAAATCACTGAACCATTGAGCGTGGCAAGACCTTTCCTACGATGCCGATTTTTATCTAAATTGATCAACTAAAAGGGTGGAATAACCATTTTTCGCCATAGAAACTGCAATATATTATATTAGTTTTTCATATTTTTTCAAAAAAAAAAAAAAACAGATTTTCCTAAGGTCCGAAATTTTCAAATTACTTAGCATAGGGTGGAGTCCACACTTATGGATGTTATACACTTATGGACAGCGTGCAAATCTTAAATTCTTACCTAAAACAGATTTCGAAAAATAATAAAAATATCAGTTTATGATGTAATTAACAATTTGTGTGGTTTTCGAAATCAGTTTCATGTAACAACTTAAGACTTTTGCAAGTTGTCCATAAGTGTATAACATCCATAAGTGTAGACTCCACCCTAATTGCTAAAAATAAATTACAATGCGGTAATTTACAGTCCTTCAATTAGGATATTCTTAATGTATTTTTTTAAGGTAGGCACTTAACCATTTAACCCTTTAAGGAAGTTTGAGCATCGGTGTCTCAAAGCCAAAAACATTATTTTTTTACTAAAGGAAGTTACCATGTCCTAAAAATAGTCAGAAAAAATGGTTTTGTTTTTGAAACACCGGTGTTTTTTTGTCCTCAAAGGGTTAAAGACGGTTGGATCAACGGTGACCCAAAAACAAAATTTTCCTAGGGCCATATAAAGTTGTATTTTGTTCTGATAAGTTAAGGGACATTTTTTTTCACCTCCAATTTTTGGCCCTTTCGTCCTTACATGGTTAATTAATTCGTTGTTGAAAATCAGGCATTTTTTTCAAATTCTAACAGAGTAAAATATTGACCTTGCAGTAGGGGAGAAAACTTCAAAATTCAATATAAAGTTTTCGATCCAGCTATGGGCCTTCTTCAGTGATCGACTAAATTTGATCTCAAAGTCGCATCACAATTTTCCAAACGTACTTAAATTTTCTAAGAAGAGAAAAGTTCTCCCATAGGGACGGGACATATCCTGCTAACCACGATTTTCCAGACCAAGAAAATTGCGTCGAACCCTAAGAAAAACAACGAAGAGACAATTTAGTCAACCACTAAAGAGGCCTATATGAAGACCGAAAGCTCTGGACAAGACCAAAAAAATGTTTTCCTCTCAAAGTGAGAACTTATCATACTTCTGAATACTGAAGATACCCTATTATGCCCTAGACACACAGACGTCTTAAAATTAGATTACTGACTGATTCGTCGCATTCTAACCACGAGCATGCAATTATCGTCCAGTGTGTATATACGTAGTTATTTTGTGCCTAGACCCTATTTCCCACCCATTACTTTGCATACCTGAGGAAGGAGCCAACAAGCTCCGAAATGTTGTCCGAGTAATAAAGGAGGAGAAGGATCTAGGTCAAATCCGTGTTTCTTATTATTCAAAAATTAATCTACTGACCGAGCATCTAATATTAACATAGTCAAATCGTTATTTTGATTGTAGTTACGTTAAGCCATCTCTTGACTTAAGTCGTAAGTGTGTTTAGGGAAATACGTGCTTCAGACCTGAGACTCCGTTAAGCTGAAAAGTCGAAAACAAGAGGAAGAGCCTAGTCCGAATTTTGCCAGATTGTCCCCTTGCTCTGATAAGAACATTAATGGGAATTCCCGGGAATTCATTCTCTATTTAGACTGATTTTCGGTTGTTTTCAAGGCCTGTACGAACGTCTCCTTCAAGCTACCGGATGTAAGACAGTAACGCTCCCTTGCGTAGGCTACCCCTGGGAGTGCCTGGAGGGGGTTTTATATCATGATCCTTAAAAAAATACTGCTGAAAGTCAACCGGTTTTCCAGTGCAGAACCTTAGCCATAAAGACTTAGTTACTTCTGTATAGGACTATAATCCTGTCAGTTCACACATATTCATCTGAAACATGGGTCTTCAGCAAACACAACTTCGAACTCTTTGTTCCGTTTGAGAGAAGGATTTTACGACTTATTTTTGGACCCGTTTGTAAGGAGGAACGATCGCGGAGCCCATACAACTACGAGTTGTATGAGCACTACCGAAAGGTAAGGCAATAGACACACTTACTTCTAAACCGGAGAGCCGTCTCTCGGCTTAAGTCGTAGCTGTGTCCAAGCCATAACTGTCGTCGAACTAGACTGATCATCTTGTTCGCAAGGATGAAGACGACCAAGCCTGGAAAATCTTTACGGGCGGACTCTATACTTCGAGAAAACGAGGCCGACCCAGCCTCCGATGGACCTACAACGTGGACCAGGACACTAGCTCATTAGGAAATGGAAAACATTGAAACGTAGCAGGCTCGAGTGATGACGGGTCCTGAGTCCGGACAATATCCGCAATTGGTTGTAGTACCGGTTGAGAAAGTAAGCAGGTAAAAGTCACTTTGGGAATATCGATAGGTTTTTTTTTGACAAACATTTAAGTACCAAGTTGGAACTAAGCTCAACAAAGTGAGTAAAAGCCAAGAGATATACAGGTCTAGGAGAAAGTTCTTTTGTTTTTCGTAAGAGATTTACACTAAATTATCATGGAATTATCAACAATTGATGATAAGCCAACTAATATTCAACAGAAATGTGTAAGTCTCTTAAGAAAACTAAAACAAAAATCACATTATGCGAAGGCATGAACGCTCAAAGGGAGAATACTGTTACCTACCATTCACGGTTCACTATAAATGGTTGCCGATCAAACGATTATGAGAACTGATCAGCGCCGATCAGCCGATCATAAACACTAATCAATCGTACCGAGACATCTTATTTTTATTCCAATGTAATCATTACAATATTTCCGTGTTGGACTTGATTTTTTCCGAACAATTTGCTAAGCCACTTAAGTAAAAATGTTTGTCCTTTTTTTCTAAGTGACAAAAAGTGCCTAATCTACCCTAGGTCTTTAAGATCAATTTGTTGTCATTTTGGTAACAGGCAAACAAACAAACTCAAATAGACAAAAATGGTTAACAAAAGCCCTATCCATCAAATCTCTGTTCCAATTTGTCATCGACAAAAGACATTTAAATAGAAAATTGTCCAAGTGGGACAAAAAGAGTAAATTTTATTGCAGATTTCTTTCCTTGATCAAACAAAAAAAGAAATCTTCTGTGTTGAATGATGTTTGTAGATGGAATACAAAATTTGCCGCGGCGGCACAGATTTCAGAACAACTTTAAAATTAAATTTCGAAAGGAAACGTGACAAAACTACCAGAAAGATATTTTCATAGTTTTATGGATTATCTTATTGCGATTGCGATTATTGCTATTTATTCCAATCTCAATGGAGAATCTATTTAGCATTTGAATACAGGATTGTTTTTGCATTTTTTCCCCGTGGCCAAAAGGGTTGAGGATATCCTGCTTCTGGCCTCAGTATTAATTAACCAGATTCAAACCCTTTTTTTGTGTGCAGAAGTTCCTTTTCTTTCAATACAATATCAAGCCCATTTCTTTGTTGATTGCTCTTGGAGCAAATTCTTGCAAAAGAGTTGACTCAATTCTTGTCTTGTGGGTGGACACACGAATAAAAAATTAATTAATTTGTGTACTTCAAACAACAATAAAATCAAGATGATTTCTTCAGGGGAATAGATGATGAACTTTTGAAATTTGAGAAGGTGGTATGGTACGTCTTATGATCTTTCTTGAATTTTTCTCTGTTTGAAATAAATTAGTTTATGAAAGAGGGAGTAAAAGGGCCGTTTCTGAATACAGGGGAGAGTGTCCATGCCCATGCTTCGTCCGATTCCAAGCTTTGTAACGACTAAATTTTTATGCTTTTGAATAAATGATTCCGCATAATATTTTAAAAACTAAGTATTTTTCTCTAGTTTTTAAAATATGAGTGCGATAAGCAACATTTATTCAGAAACATAGAAAAAATTTAATTATTACGAAGTTTGGGATCGTACGAAGCGTAGACACTTGGACACTTTCCTCTAATACATCCATGAGAACAATTATTAAACAATATTACAGAATTACAAGGATTACCATTACTTTTGTAAATATGAAACAACTATAAAATACCTTAAATCGATCATAAAATAATTTTTAAAAAATCCGGCTAACACAGTAAGTACTTAATAAGTATTTTATAAGCGCTTAACTCAATGACTTAATTTTCAGGTGTTGTAGAGCATCCAATTAATTAATAAAAAGTATGAAAATATGACAAGTCAGCGCCTTACGGCGAATGAAGAAACTAAGATGACATAACCCTTCTTTTACACTTAAGTACTTAATTAAGGTCTTTGTAAAAGTTTTTAATTAAGTAGTTTCTACTGAGGACATGAAAAGTAGTTTCACTAAGTACTTAATTGAGGACTTTAAATTAAGTACTTTTAAAGTAATTGCACTAATCCCTAAAAAATATGTGTTTTTTGATTCTTTATGTGTTTCTTAATTTCTCAAGGAAAACAAAAAACACTGTTGCCTAATTGGCGAAATGAAAACTTTCCGATCAGCTTCTGTTATGTTATCCATGTTTGTCTAAAAGATCCTATAAGACAATATAAAGAAGAAAAAGTTTCTCTGTAACTTTTTTTACTACTGCGGTAACTAAGCAGTAGAGATTTCTAACTTAAGTGGAAGTAGGTCACTTTTGAATTGGAATATCTTTGAAATAAGGCTTTTTTGTCGTATTTTTTAACGGAACTGGACTCTGCTATGATGAAGCTTAATTACATTGTAATAATCCTCAATTTGTTTTAAGAACAGGACACAAAGCTCGATTTAGAAGGTACCCCAATTCAAAGGTACCCTACTTCACCTACAAATTTTTATAATGATTAAATTATCGAATAACAAAGAGCATCAGAATTTCACAATATTTTTATCAATTACTTATCACGAATTACGTTTTTCGTATATAAATAACTTACAGAATGGACTCTTAAGGGGTTACATGGGTCTCTAAGGTTAAAAAATAGGCCTTTTTCTGATAATAATTTATAGTGTCGAAGCCATTTTAGAAATTCCAACTTTTGGGATATGAAAGAGTAACTCAAAAACAAAATTTAAAAAGCAAAATTTTTGAAAAATTTTGAAAATTCGACCGTTGGTAGCTGATTTTCGGAATTATTCCTCAAAAAACAGACCTTGCGGTAGGCAGGATTTCTCCCAGTAGATTCATCTGAAATCAAAAAACCGAATATACTCTGATAGAGGATCAGTTGGACCCGTGGATATACGAAGGATTTTTGAAAAAAAAAAAACAAAATTTGGATTTTTGGTAAAACTTTTTGTAAAAAATTATTAATTTTGCCCTATTTTTCAACACATTTTGTATTGTAAAAAGGTTCTGATTAAAGGAAGTGTAAATCCTTCGTTCAAAGACCAGATAATACTTCTCAAAACAAGTATGCAAAATTTCGGAGAGATCGGTTCAGTAGACTCTGAGTAATCTTGACCTCCGCATTTGTAAATCTTCGAATGCGGCTCGAAGGACCAAATGTTGCCCGTCCAAGTCCACAAAAAGAGGCCCACGTGCAGCGTCCAATAAATCCACTGGAGAAAAGTTTCTCTAGATGACTAAGAAATTCATCTTATTCACTGCTCAGGATATCACTGACTCTTCCTTGTAAAACTTGAGATCACGAGGTGTCATTGAGACAAATTAAAGACGAAATTTCTTAAAGAAAAACTTTATTTCACTAAAGTCGTGTCACTTTGTGTTCACTGGGCGAGCTTGCTAACAGGACTTCTCATATAAAATTGAGAAGGAAAAAATACAAAGGTCGATCATCAACAAAAAACTGCAATAATGCTAATACCCATTAGGTAAATATGTGTTGAACTTTCCTAGAATTTTGCGTAGACACTAGCAATAGGATGTAGATTACACGTAATTGACCATTTTGAGCCATTCTTTCATATTTGTAAACAAACTTTTGGCCGATGAAAAATGATCAACTTGTGGTAAAAGTTTTTTTTTTATATGAAATTAATTAGGGTAAGTGTGCCAAGTTTCGGCATAGTTGCATGCAAGCGTCAAAGTCTCAAGTTTGAAATGTAATATTTTAAATAAAAATTGATTTTTTTTATTTTTTCTTTTGTAAGAGTTTTGCTTAGAACCTTGTAGACAGTTTACCGTCTTTATTTACTCTAAAATCATTCTCAATACATTTTAAAATGAATAAAAATCTAGACATAGCTTTGGTGCCCTATTTCGGCCACCTTCATTCTCATAGTTCCTTTCCCTTCCAAATTCTTCCAATGTCTTTTTCACGTCATTTTGTTTGTCGTAGCTACATTTTTTGTTATTCTTTTGCATTGTATAATCTCTAGAATATGTAAAAACTAAAAGTTCATGGAAATTCGTGGAACGAAAAAGGTGGCCGAAATTGCAAGCTGGCCGGAATTTGGCACACTTACCCTAATTACCAATTTTTTGAAATACATAAATAACATCTATGGATTACAGGGAACTAATTTTCAAGATGAAAAATTTAATAAAGTATTTTTTTTCTAGGATTTTTGCACCTGATTTCTCGAAATTTCTTTGTCAAGAAACTTTTGGCTGATACTGTATATATCTATCGTGACAAATGTTTCCTTTTTTAAATCTCATGTCAGTAAATGGCAGGGATTCTATCGTTTACTGACGAGGCTGGTATTAGTAAGTCGGCAGCAGACGCAACCAGGTTATATATTGCAAATTAAAATATCTATTTACCTATCTATCTATTATACATATTCCTTTATTTTCCACTAAACAGCTTAGCAATGTCCAAGTACTTTACGGAAAAAACTCCAGTCCTAATCCTTACCTCGTGGTTGAACACTTAGAAGTTGCGGAAGGATAAAGTTCGCAACATGAGCTTTAGCCTCTCCTTCTGTCACACCCATCACATTCACTTGACTCTCATAGGAAGTGAAAGAAGCTTTTAACTTTAAATTATATTACACAATAATTTTATACTGCACCAGAATCCTTGCGATAATTTTCTCATTTTAATTCTTCCTCCTATATTATGAGGTCTCTGTCCTGAGCTTTCCAGCTAGACACAGTTTTTTTTTTATCCATCGTAGTTCATGGGGGAGCTTTTTGAGGGTGGAAGGTGGTAGAGGAATGGTAAATCCTCGAATAAAAATGCTCATTTTATGAAGAAACCCAATCGTTAATTAATCCCTTTCCCAGCCGTCACAATTTTCACATGGAACTTCCACTTGGTCGCTTTCTCAGATTTTCTCCATTCGGATATTGTAGATTTTTTTTTCATCCTGGATTTTTCTGCTCCTGGACAAATGTATTCTCCAACTATTGTGGGGGATGATGGGGTTGAGATTTCTAAGGGTGAGATTCTCATATTTAATACGCCACTTTGCTGAGAGAAAAAGTATCTTTGGGAGTTGGAGTTTGTATGAGTCTCATCAGTTTTAGAGCCCAGCAGCTTTTTTCTTTAATTACCGAGGAAAAGCTCTCAGAGGGTTCACCAAAAATTTACACCGAGACTCCCTCGAAGGGTTGTACTTTTGCATATATGAATTTTTCGTTTTGTCACTTGACTCTTGGTCAGGATTGCTACCAGAGGCCCAAATATGAATAACTTTGCCATCTTTCCTGGGAAAAAAAGTCCATACATTTAAAATACAGACTCATATGCCAAGGGGTGGTGTTCAGGAGAGGGTGGATGGGTGGCTAATTTCATGAACATGGAAATTATTTTCGAAAAATGTCTCTGGCAGAAAGTCTTCAGAGAGTACTGGTTTGGGGGATAGAAGCCCTATCCAGTAGCCCCTAATTAACACAGTTAATTAGCTGAGAGACATTTTATTTGACCGAAGAGGAAAAGCGCTTTTCCCACATACATTCCCACCCACAACCTCTTGGTACAGTTCGTACCATTCAACCACGAGATTAATAAGTACTCGCGCAGTTGGGCGATTTTTTTCCAACCTCAAAGTTAAATCCCTGACTCTTCTAGTTTTTTTTTTGTCTTTCCTGATGAAAGATTCTGCACCAACGAATGAATATCATATTAATAAAAGCTAATGAAGGTTTCACATGTGTTGGAAATCGTATTCATTCGCAGATTTCCCACAGGATGAAGTCCAGTTTTGCGTTTGCTAAAACACTTTTTAATGCCAATTTTTCATTTGGGTTTCCCCAGCTTCAAAATTGCCTTAACAAATTGAAATAAGAAATGCATTCAAAGCAAAAATTAGGTGGCTATAAGTTTCCCAAGCTCTGTAAAATTCTTGATATCATTGTGTGAAAGAGCCTTAGTTCGCTTGAAAGAATGTCCATAATATCTGTCAAACATTTAATTGAATTATTATTGTTTTATAATCCACTAAAAATGTTGCACTCTTGTCAAAAATTCCAAGACCTTTCCAACGAACCCAAACTTGCTTTGATCGATAGACAAATACGATCTCTAGAGACTTTTTTATATTTAAATTTGAAAAATCTTTATATAAAAGTGTCGAACAAGAGATTTTTTTTAAGTTTACGAGATCATAGTCGATTTAAACCAATTTATAATTCACTGAAAAAAATGACTAAGATGGCTAAAATGTAATTGAACTTTTAATACTTTACCTTGAAAACTTTTTTATGAGCTTCTAAGTCAAGAGTTTTTGCATTTACCAAAGCCTTTTTAAGTTCATCGGACCCCAGTCGCTTTGTACCAATTTATAATTCTTTCAAGGCAAGTTTTAGGGACTACCTAAAACAGCGTACATGTAATGCAATTGACTTTCGGACTGAAATTTATATTCGGTTTATTACCGGTACAGATTTGAAGGTATACGTATACAAACTTGTCAGTTTAGGACTTATTCAGACTTCTCAGGAATTTCAAGACCTTTCCAACGAATCTAAGACTACTAAAATCGGTTGAATAACCTGCCCTATGAAACCCTTTTAATACTTGACCTTGAAAACATTTCTAGGGCTTCCGTGTCAAGAATTTTTACTCTGAAAAAAAATGTTTTGTCAAATTAACAAGACAAGTTTGCAAAAAGGATGTTCTTCCATACAGAATATGAAAGAGTTTTGTTAAATTGGCGGCCAACTGGATCTTGTTAAAAGATTGTCAAAAGGGTGTTTTCCCATATAAAATGCAAGAAAAAGTTTTGTCAAATTGTTAAATAACATTCTTTTGACAAAATTTCAACAAAATCCATTTGTTCGTTTAACAAGACATTTTCTCGGAGTACAGTTCTTTAAGTTTTTTTTTAAGTTCATCGGACTTCAATCAATTTGTACAAATTTATAATTTATTTATTTAAAGGCAATTTTGAATGAATACCTAAAACAGCGTACATGTAACGCAAATGATACTCGGACTGAAACTTATGTACGGTTTATTACCGGTACAGATTGGAAGGTATACAGACTTGTCAGGGATTCCAAGACCTTTCCATCGAAACTAAACTTTTTAAAATCGGTTAGAAAATACACTCTCAAGAGTCTTTTTATTATTTAAAATTGAAAAAAACCGTTATACGAGTTCGATAATTCTGCGAAACTATTGCTCTTTTCCATTTTTTATTAGTTAAGAATTTTTAAAAATTCACCGTTTCCAATTTAGCTAGGTTTTTCAGGAGAATCTGTCCTTTCGGTGAGCGTCGGAATTTGTTGATCAAATCCTATGAATCAATTACATAATTTCACCAGAGCTTTCGGCATTTATCGTATCTTTCTCGGTGGTTTTAGTCAGTTTTGAATTTGGTTAGGAGCTAATTTTCTTCTTTCTTTTTTGCACAGTGAACGGACTATCCGGATTTCCAATTTAGCGATATTTTCTACTAAATGCGAGATCCAATACGTTTACTGTAAATGGGGCAGTTTTATGCAGCTAGAGTTTTTTAGCTACATTTGCCAATGCGATCATGAACAATCGAACTAACCAAATCCAGCCGTTTTATTAATAGTAATGGCTATTTAGAAATATGCAAAGTATTTCCTATTTTATTTATTATCCCAAAATTTTGTATTTCCGGAAGGTATGTATATCTGAAACTGCCCCACCCTTGATTCTGTAATACTTAATAGGGTGGCGGCATTACTTGTGGCCTGTTTTTACTTATGGCCATGTCGCAATTTTTGTCAGAAAATAATTCCGAAAACCGAAAAAATGTGATTTGCTTAAAACACGTCAAATATTTTTAATTTTGAGGTTTTCTGAAATCATTTTTTGACATTGTAAAGTTTTTTAAAGGGAGGCCATAAGTATAGACAGTGGCCACAAGTAATTCCGCCACCCTAACACTTTTTACTAAAAATTCAATTTTTTATTAAATTTTTTCACCAATTGCACCGTGAGAATTCGGTAAATCAAAAAAAAAAAAAGAATTACATGACCCATTTACCCCAAAATATTGCTATTGCATTAAGTGGTGTATTTATCAGGAAAATTATCAAACGCAGTTTTTTCACTGTGAAAAAAAGTCATTATGCTGCAGCTTTTTTGTGCATGTCCGTATTTTTGGCGCCACATACAACACCCCAAAAATACAATCAAATAGCGAGTGAGAATGATTTTTAATTAATACATATTATTCCATTGCATTGCTTTTTTAATCCGGACTCCAGTGGTCGGGGTGGTTATTACAAACGATTTTTGGCACTGAAAAATAATTTCTGCCGCGTGAAATGTTGCTCTGTGGCACAAACCACAGTGTTCCGTGTCTATCTGGTTGGAACGAATAAATATTCAATATGTTGAATAAATTTTTCCGTGTTTGAATTTGAGGGGGTTGATGGAGCGGGGTGGGAAGGGTAGGGAAATCAATTCAGCCGGGTCAAAAATCCCCTGTTGAGAGAGGGTTCTGTGTGGGTGGATTGAATGGGTGGCGGGCACCCCCCAAACCCCAATGCCAATAAGTCCAATTTGTAACTTTTCGACGATTGTTTGTGACAGAATCATACACCGTGTCCATGTTTGGATAATTTTGCCGTCATCAGTGATAAAGCGAAACCACCTCGATGAACTCGAGGGGGGTTTCGGATTTGTGCCGGATGCTGGGAGCAGAGGGGTGGTCGGTCGGGATCACAAGTGGGAGACAAATTCGCGACAGTATGTCAAATGCAATCGACATGCAAATAATATTTTGTCGGATTTATTGAACCGGAAAGGGCTCAATGGACAAATGCATTGAGAGGGTCTGTACTGAGGAAGTCAGCTTGTCACTCACATTAACTTCAACCCCTTCTAGTACCAGCAAATCGACGAGAATTTTAACTAAAGTTCATGATTTTGGCAAATTGAATCTGCGACAGATGGGTCTGGTCACCCCAAATTGCCATTGCCACCCTTCATCTTAAATAAATTAATATCTAAATTAATCTAAAAATAAAATATTTCCGACTTCGTAATTCACATATCCTAAACAAACTAAGAAATTATTTAAAACTTTCCTCACATTACTCAAAAGCCAATCAGAATATTGGCTTTTGAGGATTTTGGTCATTAGGAATTTTTGCCTAATCGCGACTTTGGCTTTTCGAGAATATGACCCAATCAGAACTTTGACTTTTCGGGATTTGGATCCATTCGAAATTTTGACTTTTCCTGATTTTGGCTATTTGGAATTTTGTTCTAATAGAAACTTTAATTTTCAGGAATGCAACCCATTCAGGATATTGGCTTTTCAAGAATTTGGCTACTTAGAATTTTGACTCGTTCAGAATTTTGACCCATTCGGGATTTTAGAATTCCAGTAATTTGGCTTATTCAGAATTTTGGATTTTCAGGATCCACTCAATTGGATTTTCAGGATTTTGTAATTTTGAATTGGCTCATTCTGGATTTTGGCTTTTCAGGACTTTGGCTATTTGGAATTTTGGATTATTTGAAGCTTTGGTTTTTCTGGAGTGTAGTCCATTCGGTACAGATTTCGACATTCTGGAATTTTGGGTCATTCGGATTTTAAACCTATTCAGGATTTTGGATTTTCAAGATTTTGGTCTATTCTGAATTTTGGCTTTCGGTAATATAGTCCATTCGAGATTTTGTCTCTCTAGGACTTAGCATATGGAATTCTGGTTTATTCGGAATTTTGGGTTTTCGTGAAGGTAGTTCATTCAAGATTTCGGCTATCTGGAATTTTGGCAAATTCGAAACCTTAGCTTTTCGGGAATGTGGCACATTAGGAACTTTGGTTTTTTAAGATTTCGGATACTTTGGCATTTTAGCACATTCGGAATTTTAGCGCAAGCGGGATTTTGGATTTTTGGAAATGTAGGACATTCGGGATTTTGTCATTTGAAAACTTAGGTTATTTGGAATTCTGGTTTATTCAAAATTTTGGATTTTCGAGAATAAAGCTAATTCAGGTCTATGGCTATTTGCAATTTTTTGGGTCATTCGAAACTTTGGGTTTTCGGTAATATGGCTCATTTTCGGAACATTTGCTCTTTAGGATTTTGATCTATTTGGAGTTTTGTTTTTTTTAGGATTTTGGTCATTTGGAATTTAGACTCATTCGGGATTTTGGCTTATGAAGCTTTTGGCTACTTGGATATTTAGCTGATACGGAATTTTGGATCTTCGAGGTTATGGATTTTAAGCATTATGATTGATTCGGACTTTTGGCGGAATTTTAATATTAGTTTTTCAGGATTTTGACTTTTTCAGAATTTTAGCTGTTCCGGAATACTGTTCGTTGGGATTTTTGGATTTTGAAGATTCTGGTCATTTGGAATTTTGACTCATCCAGAATTTCGACTTTTGAGGAATGTGGGACATTCAAAATTTAGACTCTTTGGAATTTTGATTCATTCGGAATTTCAGCTCTTCAAAATTTTGGTTCATTCGGAATTTTTGGTTTTTCGGGAATATAATTAATTTAGGATATGAGCTTTTCTGAATTTTGACATATTTCGAACTCTGGCTTTCGAGAATATAAGCTCATTCAGAATTTTGTCTGTTTAGAATTTTAGCTCATTGAAAATTTTGTTTCTTCTCAATTTTGGTCTCTTTGTGATTCTGGTCTTTTGGGATCTCATCATTTTGGATTTTTGACTTTCAGGATTAGTTACGCATTTGGAATTTTAGTTCATGTGAGGCTTTGCTTTTTCAGGAAATTGGAAATTTGGAGGCTTAGATTACTCAGGACTTTGGCTTTTGTGATTTTGACCCAATATACATTTTAAATTTACTTGGCTTTTGAGATTTTGACACATTCATGATATTGTCTATTCAGGATTTTGAATTTTGGCTTTCAGATTTTGTTATCCATCGATTAAGACCATGGAAGGAAAAATTTACACCTCCTGTTTCTTTTGTCTTCGAAATCTATCGACTTTTTTTAAATTTTAGTCTTGTTACATTTTGCCCCAGCTTCTTCTGTATAAAAACATAAGATGCTTATAGCAGTTATATTTACTTATCAAGTATTCCTATAAGACATTGCATCTTTTTATTGATTTAATGTTGGTTGAAACACCCTTAATTTCCCTTACATTACAATGATTGACTTCTACTTAAAATGGCAAACAAGAGACTGCAGAAAATAATGAGGATAATCCAGTTTGATTTAATTGAAAACCCTTAATTGATTTCAACTCAAACCTGTGTTTGGCTTAGCTGTCGATGAGCCTCGAGATCAAAGCAAAAGGCTCCTGAATGGTGTCTACAATTGAGCCTTGTGCAGTGTCCTTTGAAGCTGGGAATTGGAATAAAAGTGAATAAAATGGGGCTGTTTTGTGTGTCTCTTGGGAAAAAATTCTCTTAGACGATATTTCCCCAGCAAAACATGCATCTCATGATCCTTTCACCTCGTCCTTGCGCGATGCTCAAGTGCCACTAGTTGCCGCCGACAAACAGCTTCAACAGCCTACACTTAACCGTTTAATTTCACCTCCCCGGCCGACCACCCACTAAAAGGCACCACCGCAAAAGATTTTTTTTTCTTTTTCAACCATCTTAACACACGACGGCTTTGAGAGCTCTTCGTCGCACTTCCCCGCAGCTACCTAAAGCTTTGCGCCTCAACTTAACCTCCTGCTGCCCTCTCTGCCCTCTGAACTCTCACCCTGGCCCAGGCTGAAGGGGTCACGGGGGTGGAAGAGGCCATGAGGAGAAATTGAAGAAAAATGGCAAAAGAATTTTAATTAATTTCTTCGGATGACATAACTTCAATACACTGAAATAATAAAAATAATAAAATGTCATAGAGTTTGTGAATATAACATAGCAAAAAAAATTACGCGCCGGTCTTTGAGATGAGGGTGAGATTCCAAGTGAATTTACATGCTTTTATAAATACACACATCTCTTTTAGAGTAAATTCAAACATTTTTTCCAGCGACCAAGTAAGAAAAATTCGCGACTTCAGCTCTTTTTTTCTTCTTCAACTGTTAAATTGAAAAATTATAAAGAAAAATCAAAGAGCATGGAGGAGCTTTCCTTGGCTTTTCTCCTTCCCCTTTTTTCCTCTCTTTTTCAGCAATATCAAAGGACATTAATTAAAGTTGTTTTCTTTTCATTAAATCACATGATTTTTCTCTTGGCTTTTTTCCCTTTCTGCCTTTGACTTTAGTGTGCGATATTTTTCCGAGAACATCCCTTTCTTTTCACCCATTTTCCAGCGACAAAACTGAATAGAACATTTTCACACACAATTCAATAGAAAAATTAATTAGAGAAGTCAGAAGGTGAAGTAGTAATGCACAGAACATTTACAATTCACTATTTTAAATGTTCAAAAGAAAATAAATACATAAAAAGCTATTATCTACTGTAAATTGTAACTTGTTTTTTTTTTCAGAAGATGGTCGCTAACGCTATGACGTCGAAGGACGCATGCATGGTGGTGTATCAAAATGAAAAATAAATATTACTGTGCTGAAATCCTCACCCTTGACTACTTGCGGCTCAAATTGATGGATTATTTTATCAAAAAAAAACGATATTTAAATTTTAGGCTATACTTCGGTCGAGGTTGCCATACCCGCTGGAATTACATGAGGGTTGAGGGGTGAGTTACGTCAGTTTTATTATTAAGTTGGTGTAAACTTAAATCAGTCTACGCTTAGACAGAGCCCTAACGGCCTCGTTTGCTCTGGTTGGTCTGGACAGGTTTTCTGAGCGCAGCAACAGGCCCTCAGATAAATCCCTATCCATTTCAGCAGCCTCATCTCTCTATGTGAAAGGTTCCTCCATTACTGCGAACATCCAATACAGGAGCAGAGAGGTTGAGGACGAAGCGCAATAACGGCTTAGAAGGGTCTAATGGAAGTCGAAGAAAAATGGAAATTCTGAAACTCGCATTATCATTCTCCGGAAGAGCTGGAGAAAGAAGAGAAGGCATGGACTAACCTACTTCCTCAGGACGGAAAGTTCCCTTAGACTCACGGGAGAAGAGTGTCCAGGAAGCAAACACTGCCACCATACTTACTTTGTTTACACATGATGAGATGACTGATAAATGGAAGAAATCTATCAAAGACAAGACTTCCCAGCAAAATCATCTCAAGAAATATTTTTTTTTATTTTGAATAAAGAGAGACTTTATTATTGCATTAAATCTGGCAGAAAGAATAATTGTCTTTTGATTTCTTTGACAATGCTCGACCGTGAACGTCTTCCTGACGTAACGGAGGATCGATAGGCATGGGTTGCTAAACCTAAGTTGATGAAAGACAAATTAGACTAAAGTGAAACTTGCTATATTGTTTTGGATAAGACTAGCGACCCTTAGATTGGGGGAAAGAGACTAGGTCTTAGGTCAGCGACAATCAGTAGACGTGAGGTTAACTTCAAACTTAACGATTTATTGATCTATAACTTTGGCCAATGCGCAGGAACGGACAAGCCTTATTTTCTCCGATAGGGGACAGTCGGCCTTTTGGAGCAGCGTCCCATACCTTGGGATATGGCATCTTCTACGTTGGGACCAGGACAGCAGAATCGCCATTCGTCGGACTGTTTTTCCCGTTTTCAACGGTATTGCAGCCAAAAGGTCAAGACTATTGGACGTCGGGTATGGTCAAAGGATGCGCAAACAGTGTTAATTAAGCTTTAGCACCCGACCAACAAAGGGAGCATTGTCCTCGACACTTCCCGAAAACGATGATGCTAGCCGTACTAGCCCTAGATAAAGGGCACGCAAGTCTTGTCTTCCTTTTCGACGGAATCAACCAGAGTTATCGTCTAGAAGAGGAGACAAAGGCCTCGACATGCTCGATATTCTAACTGAGGCATGGTGACTCTTCCTAAGTAGACCCGATGACTAGGAGCTACAAAAAAGGAATCTTGACTCCAAGGTATTCTAGCGGTATTTACCTTAGTTGTATTCGGAGTTTGATTAACCCAGCTTAGCAGTAGACAATGATCAGGAAATGGGGCAGCGATCTCAATTCCCGTTCTAGGTCATCAAGAGGGGCAAAAGCCTCGACACTCTTTCTGCTAATGATTTGCTGTACTTGTTCGTCAAGCTCAGAAGCAATAACCATAGCACCTCCAAGTACAATCCGAGGATCGACAACGACTAGTCCTTCTCTCAATGTTGAGGACCTCGTGCAACAAAGATACTCACGGAAGGAGGCAATAGCCTCGTCAGTTCCTGAATAGCAACACAGCATGCACTATGACCACGTCGGTTAAGATAATGATTTCGGGAAACCAATGGCAATCAGGAATGGGACTAAAGCCTCGTCTCTTCCTAGAGGGAGAACACCTTCCAGGCGAGATTGGGAACCTTGGGCACCAACGGTTACCGCCAGGGAGACTGCGCACTTGGAGACTGATCACGCAATCAGTGCGATCTGCCAATCTGCCACTTACGGCTCATCGCTGGCTATACATGTTCAGTCCCTGGTTCCCGCTCAATGGGAAACCCCGCCAGCCCATTCAAGTCGCTCATCGATCATGAGTCTCTTTCCACTCCAGTCCAGCTTGTTCTGTCTTTCAACAAAACCTCTTTGCTTTCGCCAGTATATGAGTTGCTCGAATGAATTTTTGTCTTAAGTGTAAATGCGGTATTTGGTTGCATTTTCCTTGCAATTTCGACGAGTTTCTTTGAGGGTCATTTTTAGGGTTGCTTTACGAATATTTCGCGCCACTACAATATGGTAAATTTTATTGTAATAATTACCTCATTATAACGTTGAGGCTACTCCCATTTCTAAAGTATAATGTATGAGTGCCTTATACGACAAACTATACGATAAGAATTCTGTGAACTTAATGTGTCAAGTGGTAGAGTACTCGCTCTAAGAGGTAATTAGACAGATTTGAATTTCGTTTTGGTCACCAGGTCACCAGGAATTTTACTGGTATTTCAGATACTCGATTTAGTCTAGTGGATTTCCCTCCCCGTGTATCAACTACGCCCGATCTTAATCCCATCCATGTATAGGAAAAATAATAATGGAAGTTCCGAGAATTTCGCTTGAGGAAAGGCCTAGTCCCCCCATGGAACGTTGTTTCACCATTATAATTTTGATTATCATATGGTGAGAATAACGTTATACTGACTTCATTTTGCTATTTGGAAATTTTCCAACCCAAACTTCCTAGAAGGTTTCTTTTGAACAAATATTGCGTACTATATACGTATCTCTATGAGAAATAGAGACCAATAGATTGTAGATAACGACACAGAGCTTTTGAAGGACTCAGATACATGTACGGGAAAGTGGGGCAGTATTAAACATGGGGTAGTTGTCAAGACAGTAACTTTTAAATAACAAACTTCAGAGATACCTGTATGAATTCATAGGTATTATAGTCGACAAAAAGTTCAAATAGTTTACTACTGTCCCAGTTTTCTTAGACCCTAACTTATTAAGATAACATTCCGTCTTAACTTCAATTTCATGTCACAAAGTGACAGTTCAAAGAGATTTTTGACCACTGTTATTTCCTTGACTATTCGATGATGTTTATACCATTTGCTACATCGGTACGCTGACCTTATTTTGCTACTTGGGATATAGCTGCTAATCTAAGAACCATTACGCTCGTCTTTATAAGAATTCAAGCAATAAAAAGAGATAATGCAGAATGTGTTTTTCTTAATAATTTTCCAATATGATGTCTCCATAAACCACATTCTGTCGTCCCTTCCTGTAAAAAAAATCCACTCAGAAATTCTATCTTCTAACCCCAAACCACGAAAAATGCGAAATTGATGGGCAATGGAGGAGGACTAATAAAAAAGCCACCCTCTTTTATAATTTCCCTAATTTTCAATATAAGCTAATTTCTTGTTAGGCACACCAAGTGGAAAAAGTTAGTCGACAAGAAAAAAATCAATCAATGGTAATTTGTCCTCATCATCGTGATATTTTCTTCACTCTCGCAGATTGACATCATTTTCTCAGCCTGAAAAAAAAAATATGTCCAGGAGATTCTGTGCCCCCCAGCAATAGGAAAAAAAGCAAAATGAAAGAGGCGAATTTGAATAGGTCCTTTGATTGCAAATAAGCTCAAACCACCCACACTCTATCCCCCAGTCCCCCTGAGAATCAGTGGAGCAGGACAAAATTCCACGGATTTTGCCTTGAAGATTGGGATGATAAAGTTGGATGGAAAATTTTTGTGAAAGTATTCTGTGTAAAACCTGAGATAAGTCAATTAAATTTTTGCCTTTAGATGACTTTCTTAGCCCTTGGGTCCTTGCCGAGGACATATCTCTCTCCATCCTGACTCATCAAATTCAATACAATATTTATAGAATTTCTTTCTGGCGTCCCCACCGTTGAATTGGATTGAAATTAATTTGTCGACGGAGGGTACATCGTATCGATTGTGCTGCGAGGGATAATTTTTGTCGAAGGGATGGAGTTCCTTTTTTAATCTTACAGATGTGATCTTGTATATGCAAATTTGCCTTTCAATTATATTATCTATTGATTAGTACCTCTAAAAAGGGGCTTCAGGCGCTCATTCTGTTTGTTTTTTCCCCATATCCTTTATACTGTTACGGGATTTCTTTGAGAAATAGAGGGTGGTACAGACAGGAAAATCCAGCTGATTTTCCGGTGAAAATTCACCAAGGAGACTCGGAAGTTTCTTTATTAACTGTGTTACATTTTTTTAAATGTCTTTGACATGTTGAGAGCTATATTTTTAATTAAAGAAAATGATTATGTATTTGAATATAAAATCTATTAAACATGCGTTTCAAGAGAGAAAAAATAGGCCCCACCCTTAACAAAATCTTGGAAAGTTTTCTTTATGGATTTTTTTGAAAAATATCTCGGGATATTAAACGTATAAGTCCATTGGATATGCTATCAATTACGAAGGATCGTGGAAAGTGAGGGAAAATAGGAATATTTACTGAAATCCATCTGAATTTTCTAGGCCATGCCCGCCTGAAGTCTACACAAAGGGATTATATTTCCATGAATATGGAAATATATCCATCATAATCCCCAAATTCTATCTAGATATTACGAAGAATTATGGAAAATGAGACAACGTGAAAGTATAAAAGAAATCACGCCTTTCTTTATATGCCACGCCCATCTAGACCATGCCCACCATGCCACTTCTTGTATTCACTGTATCAAACTAAAACGTAATTCCATTTTACTAACTAGAATTGTATTTTAAACAATTAGCCCTTTAAAATATATAACAGAAGTTTCTTAAATTTACAATTTTCTAAGTGAACAATTTTTTGGGGGCGTGGCCAATTTTTTATTGGAAATACATCTGTAGCTGGGGTATATTTGCCTAAATATTCATATAGAATATTAATTAAGCTCAAAAATTTTATCTTTGACTTTGAAATGGTCTAATTAGAATATTTTAGTGGGGTAACCGAAGTGCCAAGCATTTTAAGTAGCAGCGTTTTACTATAAATATCGTAACTTTTCTTTTATAACACTTTACATATAAAGATTAGTCTAAAAATTATAGATAGATAGGCTAGAGCATCAAAAACAAGGACAAGAATTATTTTTAACGCCCTGAGAAAAGTCGCAACCAATGACCGAAACATTGGGCAATTAAAACTGATTGAAGAACAAGAAATCTAAGTCCGATAATTCGATTTTGACATCTTACATCCTAATGCCCTAGACACACTTACCACTTAAGCCGAGAGACGACTTAGTGGAAAATTATGGAAATGTAGTTTAATTATTATTTCGAATAAAACTACGCTAAGCCGTCTGTCGGCTAATCCTCAGGTCTGTCGAGGCCATAAGGGTCGACCTTAAGCATTACGATTATAAGCTTTTTTTCATTTATTTACGCCCGAATCTTGCTCGTAAAACGTGAAATAAAGACAGTCGATTAGGAAGTATGATGGCCTGGTCCCTCTTACTTACTCACTTAACCAGCGCTACAACCAATTTTTGATTTGAGCCTGAATCAGGACCTGTCGCCACTCGAATCTGCCACCGTTCTCCAATTCTTCACCTTTAATGACGTCCTGGTCAAGGCTGTCTGTCTGTCGGAAGCTCGGTTGGCCTCGTTTCGTCGAAGCATAAGTTTGCCCCAAAAGACTTTTCAGGCTGGGTCCTACTCGTCCTTGCGAACTAGAAGCGTATTTGCTTGAGGACAGTTAAGCTCTTAAGTTGTAGAGGCTCCCGAACTGTCCCTCCCTACATACGGGACCACTAATCCGTCGTTCAATCCTCTTCTCAAACCCAACTAAGGGTTCGCAATTCAGTATTTTCCGACGAATATTTTAAATAGTAGAAAACCGGTGAGCGTCGGGAGATGGGGTAGCTTAGAAAGAGATGATTTTTCCCAAAGCTTTCGGTTTGGACTCCAAGCCTTCCTCAAATGTCAAATCTAGAATTTTCTTGCTTTGTTAATTTGGTCTGGGGTTTCACCGGGTGACCAATTGACCTCAAACCAAATGGCAAAGAAAGACAATTCTAGATTTGACCACTGAAGTAGGCTTGGAGTCCGCGCCGAAAGCTTTGGGAAAAATCGTATTTTTTCTAATTCTAATTATTCGTCGGAAAATACTCACAAATTTGCCATACAGTGCTACTTGGGATTCCTGACTGATGGAAACAACAAAATAAAATATTGCAGAAGATTTTAACAGTGTTGCATACATCCAACTCTTGTATCATCCCTTCACGAGGGAGGAAAACCCATCGGAAACCATTGTCTCAATGCCTCGAGCAGGAAACATTCTCAAATCCCACATTATCTCCCAATGTGTCTCAAGGAGGGTCTCAGAAGGAGATCAATAGGTATTCTTCTTCCTCAGACCCAATGGAATCACTGGTGCATTAATTCTTCGGTGGATAATTTAAAATTATTGTATGTACCATGGTTGTATTTGTGTTTGATTCAAATTAGACGGAAGACTTATTGTATCCACGAAGTCGAGGGTGATTTGTGAAGGGTGCACTCCTCAATCCATTAGCCTAATGACAGAAAAAAAACATTACTCGTGCATCTTCTCAAATTTCCAGTCATAATTCGCCATGGAAATTAATTTCTGGATGATCTTGGTGATGTACTAAAGGGGTTAGTGGGGCGAAGTACCTCAAAGCTCTGGCAAAAAAAAATGCCATGGTGCCTTCTTGACCTTTTGCCCTAGGTGATTATCGACCTGCCCATGCAGTCACCGCAAATATCAATTAATTTCCCGGCCGTCAACACACACCAACCACTAATCTTAGTCAATTTTTCACTATTTCGCATTGAATTATTTGCACCAATAAATCTCACACGAAAAAGTGTTGCTTTTGGCCCTACATCCAAATGGGTAGGGGAGGTGGGGGTTGGACTAGGAGAAAAACAAATAAAAGCCGAGGTGATTTCTCCTATATGTTGTTGCCCCCTTGGTCCCCTCGGAATCATCAGCAGACGGACTGTATTAGCTGTGAGCGAACTGGGCCCACAACCAATCCACCGAATCAATCATCCTGTCAACGCTGCTGGTGGCTATCCCGGCCACTCTCGCAGCTCCACAGTCCATGGGAGCATTACATAATACACTCCAGACACTATAATGTATTATTCGATATTTACGTTCCATTCGCTTGTTATTAGACTTACTTAACATCGACCTCACACGTTCTGTCCACTCCCGATGGATGAGTGAATGGCTGCGGGGACAACTGGACACTCTTTATTGCCGCCCTTTCGTGATGAATTAGATGGGGTGGAAAAAGGAGCCCTTCTCTTATTTCTCGAAGGAATCTTTAATCCGATGTAGCTTGTAGACTTTATGTTCATTCAGCTTCTGATGGTCTTTAATTTTTTCATTGGAGAAATGAAGTTGATCACTTAGTTAAGGGAGAGTGGGGTAGTTCATTAGTCTGAATATTTTTTTAAACACCCTTTTGCTAAACTTCTTTTATGCTCCTAGGCATTGACTCTTCGAAATTATGTTAAACGAAGCATGCTTCATGCGACATTCATCGTTTTATCTCGAGTAGATTTTACTACACGCAAGTACTAAAAAATCCACTAGAGGAAAGCGCGCTACCTTCGGACGACTCAAGCTTCGGACAATTCATGTTTAAGTACTAAAATCTATAAGTTCGTATATAATATTTCAATTCCGTAGTGGTTTGTCCTAAATATTGTGTTAGATGGCGCTCAGAATGGATTATCGATGTCGATCAAATTGCTATGTACCACTGACTATTCTTTTTATTCAAATGATTTTTACTCTGCCACCAGAACTCAATGTGTAAGCATCAAATATATTTTGTCAAGTGAAATAAAGTGAAGTTAAATTTATACCTGGAGTTTTCGGCAACAAGGAGGGGTTATTTCTATACTAATTTCTTCTACCCTCGCAGGTATTATTCACTACACGACATATTGTTCTTGCGTTTAATTATGATCCTTGCAGTACTTTTCATTTTATCTGAAGTGGGTTTTAGTACATGTAAATACTAAAAAAAAATCTTTCTATGAGGCCATTTACAGCACTGCAGTGGATTGAAATTGAATACTCCAAAATCGAATTTTAGAACAATATTAATCCAATGCGACAGTGTAATTTTACTCAAAACTTTTAATTCTGTGTGATTCCTTCATTTTCTAATGTGTAGGTTTAGTACTTGCATGTACTAAAAACCCCTCTGTGTCTAAAAAAAATGATGTATTAATTAAACTATTTTCCTGAGGTTTATCTTTGTTTCTCATAATTTCTTACTCAAAATTCTGCCTTTTTCAATGATACAGTTTAGTACATGAATGTACTAAAATCCTCACTTATTCTGTAATAATTAAATGACTTTTATGAACTTGGTCTCTATCTCTCGTAATTTCATATGGTGCTATTCCAATAAAAAAGTGTCTATGTTTTTTTAGCACATTACTGTTCTCAAGTACTAAAAAAGACCACGTCTGTTCCCATACGTCATTTCAAGGAACATAATGAGTAGAGAATATTAATGCTGCTCGTCAACTTTTCACCACTGAGAATTCACGGAAAAAGTCATGTCACCAAGCTGACATGACAGGTTACTCCACACTGACTGAATGTCAGATGACATTGTGATCGGGTGAAAACTTGTTCGGAGGGAATATTCGAATTCGGATTTCGGTTGAACTTTTCTTTTGTGTCGGTTCCTGTCATGACTATTTCGTGATTTTGAAACACGACGAAGACTGTGGAAAATATGAAGTTTTTGTGTAGAGAGAACAACCTTACATCTCGTCAATCATGATAAAAAAATGTAGAAAATACTATCAAAGTGAAAACATTAAATTAATCTTGTCGATTTCCCAACCGAAATCCGAATTCGAATATTCCCGCCGAGTACACTCAGTCCCGGCATTATGCACTTCGGGATTATGCACCTGACGAGATTATGCACACAATTATGCAAATTTGCCTACTTTTGGGAGTAAATCTATTAAATAATTTTTGAAATACACCTGTGTGTATACCGTTTTGTGACGCGGGAAATTTGAAAACACTGCATATTTTTTAGTTTTCTTTTATTAATTACTTTTAATTTCTTTTATTAAGGTGAAAATTTTAAATATTCTTACAATTTATTGAAGAATTCTGGCCAAAGAGTACTGTTTGTTGATGAATTTCTTTTAAACAGTTGAATCTTTTTGGTCAGATTACTTTTACTCCGCGCGAAATTCGTTCTACGGCCGATTCATTTCAAAAGAAATCGCCTGCGCGTATGCAAATTTTCTCGATGCGTAACACCATTTCGCGCGTTTTTTCGGTTCCGAAAATGTGCATAATCCCGGGACTGAGTGTATGCTTTCACCCCCGATCTAAATGCCATCTGACATTAATTGAAATAACATGTGGGAACAGTCATGGTCTTTTTAGTACTTGAAAACAGTGATGTGCTAAAAAAACATGCTCATCTTTTCATTGGAATAGCACCATTACTCAAAATTCTGTATTAGGTGAGATTCTTAACAATCTCACCTACTATAATCCTAACAAAATTTCATGTCGTCCGATCGACCTCAAACTTGGCCAAAATGTGTTTCGCCACTTCCTGATCACGAATATATATGTGGCTATTTTACGTTCCCGGCCGGCCGGCCGGCCGGCCGCTCTTTGGAGCTTAATAGCTCCTAAACTAAAAAAGATATCGACTTGCGGTTTTCGGCAAAGGTTATATATCGGGTAAAAATTGCAACTTGGTGCATTGACTCCCCACCCCCCACCCCTCCTTCCGCCATTTTGAATACCCCCCTTTTTTTGTTTTCTCAATAGCTCCACCCCTATGGCATCGAGCGGGCTCAAATTTTAGTATGTTATAGCTGGGCCTTAGAGCTTTCCATCAATACCAAACTTAAGGTCCCCCGACTCCCCTGACCCGAGCTATAAGGGTCCAAAAAAAATTTCTTAAAATGGCCATAACTCCGGTTCTAATTGTCAGAATTTAAAAAGTGAGGGCTTTTTGGAAAGCTCTCGTGAAATGCCACTTCCCCTTCTAACATCGCAAGTTCATAAAACCACCGCTAGGGGCGCTATTATTAAAAAGAAAATTTTTAAATCTTATAAGTTAAATAACTCAAAAATTCCATTGTGCATCGGGCTGAAATTTTAGTATGTTGTAGCCGTTGATTATACCTATCAAACAAAAAAAACCTTAAGTCGATCTAGAACCCCTGACCCGAGCTATAAGGGGTCAAAGTTCGAACATTGACCGGCCTCTATCTCCGGTTCTAACTAACTTAGCGACCTAAATTTTATCTTTTTGGTTTCGTCTCAATGAGCACTTTCAGATGGAAGTTCAATAAGTCACCACAGGTGGCGCTGTGATAGCGTCAAAATTCATAGAAATTCAAAGTCACTTTTCTCAAAAACGGCATTGTGCAAGTTAATGAAATTTTAGTATGTTGTAGTCCAGTCTAGGACGTTTCCAAAATGGTGCGTATGTGCGCTGTGGTTTCAATAGAACCGGAGATATGAGGGGTCAAAGTTCACGAAATTCAAAAAAATCATATCTCCGGTTCTATGAAACCGATTTTGATGAATGAGGGCTTAAACGAAAGATCTCACCAAATGCTACAACTTTCTAGAATATTTGAACTTCGTGGGATCAACACCAGGGGCGCCACAGTCGAAAAACCAATTTCAATATCACATAACCTCAATTATCTCGACTGTCGCTGAACCGATTTTGATGATTACTTCAACATAATTGTAGAGCACATTTGTCTCTACATTTCGTCCATACATCATTTTCCACTCAGACTACGCTATCACTCCGATTTTGCCGTTTAAGTGTGAAAAAAATGATTTTTCCCATAATAACGCTTTGAAATCACTCAGATGCCAATTTGACTGCCTCTACTCCACCAAGACACTTAAAATAGGGTTTTAAATGGAAAGTCCCGCAAAATACAACAATTCTTTGTTATAGTTGAAGTTCAACAAATGACTACTTGGGGCACTCTGGATGAAAAAACGAGTTAAGAAACAAAAAACCTCGCTTATCTTGGCTTCTGAGTAATCGATGAGTTCAAGTTCTACGGCAAAATTATAGAGAACATTCTGGTCTACATTTCACCCATATAACACTTTTCTGTCAGTTCATCCAAATCCTTGATATTTTGGTTTAAATACAAAATTTGTATAATTTCACGAATTTGATTCAAGATAACTGAATGGCGTCTCCCAACTTCAGCTCTAAATCGAATTTGCATGCACTCCGAGTTAGCTCACGTTAAGAATCTCACCTACATAAGCCGGTTAGGATTATCTGTCCCTTTATTTTAAGAATTGCTTTCGTCTCTGCATGTTCTCATAGTTTCTTACTCAAAATTCTGTATTCATTTTATGAATTATTTTGGTACATGTGTGTTCTAAAAATTTCTTAGTCTCTAATACAATTATTCTTTAATAATCAACCTGCTTGCCTGAAGTTTTTTTTTTAAATAGCTTCTTACTCAAAATTCTGTATTTATTTTAAGAATTGCGTTAGTATATCGTCGGTTGCCTCAGCAACTGTGCTAACTGCATTTTTGCGATTTTCAGGTTTTTGCATATTCTGATATTACTGAATTTTCTCTATTAAACTACGTTATTTAAAAAGTTTGGAATTTTCTCTATACAGAGATATTTTTCCGTGAAAATGTTCTAACTGTACTATAGTCACAAAAATTTCTCTGCAACTGCGCTATCTACTAATTTTTCTGCAGTTAGCATAAAAATACACTGAAAAAAGGCGCAATTTTTTTTTGTCAGCAACTGTTCTATTTGCAGTTTGTCATTTCTATCCAAGATGACTCTCCATCAAAACAAGGTAAACGTTTGCGATTTGTGATTGAGTTTTTCGCGATTTTTGTGCAGGTGAAAGCAAATTAGTGATTTCGGAATTGTAAGTTTTCGTTTCATTTGTTTCTTTGTAAAAATGCTTATTAATTTACTTACTAAATTAGGATTTTGTGAGAAAAAAAACAGGAAAAATGTTACGCAGGAAGAAAAATCATAAAGCAGCTGATCCAGGTCCAAAAGAATGCAAGAAGGAATGGAAGAAGTATCTACATTTTGGGAAAGGCGTTCTTGGGCGATCTACGATCGGCAGATTCTTCCAACACGGGATATACGATAACCTGGCTGAATTGTAATAAACATATCCCGATACGATTATTAATAATAATAATCCAGGATGAACCGGATTCAACTCCTCATATGTAGTCGATAATTCGCAAGAGATGTTCACGAGTGAACAGGGTTCATCTGACCAGCCTGAAGTCAAAAATGATCCACATATTTTAATCGATGGATCACAAGATTCTCTGAATGGTCACCCTGGAGCAGAAATTTTCACAGCAGATGTTTTATTAACCGAAGGTAAGAATATGACTATGATTTTTTATTATTAAATTTTCAATAAAACAGGCTTTTTTTTTTAATTTCTAATCACATTCTGTTGTTTCTGATCTTTTTCAGTATTTTTATTTTAGAAAATGTTGACATAGCGTGTAAAAAAGAGATCTCGTCCCGAATCATGGGTCCAAAATCGACGCATAAAGTACAGGAAAGCTGGAATGTAATATAATAACAGCTAACGGTGAAGGAAAATAAAATTTTCATACACACAGAAAAATTTTGACTCTAAATTTAAGAATATATCCTGGGAACTTAAATTGGACGTGAATCCGCGAGACGTTTAAGTTTAGAAGCTCTGAGTGAGAGAAATGGGCTAGAATCCCTAGCTCTAAAAGACCGGGAACTTATGTTCAGCATTAGCTGGAAAATGAAAAATGTCTACAGATTTGCAGATTGCAACTAAAACTAAATGATCAAGGATTTCGAATTAGGGCATTAGCATTCATTGGATGGGATTTGAAATAAGAATTTTCCATTTTTCTGTGTGTATGAATTTTCAAAAGAAAAAAGATGAGACTTTGTGCAGAAATTGAAAATGGATAAAAATCTAAACAAAATGAAAAATCAGAAATAAAATTGATATCTCATAATCAAGTATTCTTTTAATATAATCATTTAAAACTTTTATTTGCCATTTTTTTTTCAATATAGCCAGAACAATTTTATAAATTCCTGTCACATATCTGGTGCCAATTTCCTTTTTCCATGCTTTCTCATGTGATCCTTAAGCTTTGTGGAAGTATCCCCTTTCTTCTTTATATATCAGAGATCGTTTATTTCAGAAATATTTCACTTTCAGATTAACGTAACACTTTTAGGAGGAACCGTTTGTAGAAATTGCAGAGATCCATGAGAGCAAAATAGTGTTGATAAAAAGAAAACGCACCCGGAAGATAAATTTTGGAGTAAATTTTAAATGACAATAAAATGTTGCTCTACACGGAGTCAATAGAATAAAAAAAAAGAAAATTCTTTCCTTGTTAGGTTTTGACTGTGATAAACAATTGTGCTATCTGCAAAAATTCCATACATTGCAGATAGACTTTTGAACAACGATGTTAGTTAGCACAATTGCATATTGTGTATTCTTTTAGGAAATTCTTAATTTTTAGTGTGCAAAATCTACTTTTTTCCAATTTCTTTGCATTAATAGACAGATTACTTGTTGTTCTTTCGATATTTGTAATATAAAATAACTCATTCGGGGTTTGATTTTTATTAAAATGTGATTAAAGTAAAAAAATGGTCTCCTGAAAAGTTGTCAAAATGCAGTTAGCACAGTTGCTGAGGCAACCGACGATATGCATGTTCTAAAATTCACGTTGCACTGCATATAATTATTCTGTAATAATCAATTTGCTTTTGTGAAATTTATATAAATTTCTCATAATTTCTCTAATTCTCATAGTTTCTTATTCAAAATTCTGTATTCATTTTATGAATTATTTTGGTACATGTGTGTTCTAAAAATTTCTTAGTCTCTAATACAATTGTTCTTTAATAATCAACCTGCTCGCCTGAAGTTTTTTTTTAAATAGCTTCTATCTCGAAATTCTGTATTCATTTTAAGAATTGCTTTAGTACATGCATGTTCTAAAATTTACATTGTACCGCATATAATTATTCTGTAATAATTAATTTGCTTTCCTGAAATTTATGTTTATTTCCCAAATTCTCATGGTTTCTTACTCAAAATTTTGTATTTATTTTATGAATTATTTTGGTACATGTGTGTTCTAAAAATTTCTTAGCCTCTAATACAATTATTCTTTAATAAACAACCTGCTTGCCTGAAGTTGTTTTTTAAATAGCTCCTTACTCAAAATTCTGTATTTCTTATATGAATTGATTTAGTACATGCATGATCTAAAAATTCTTTAGTTTCTATTACAACTATTCTGTTATAATAAAATTGCTCTCTTAAAGTTCGTATTTATTTTACTTATCGATTCTTATACAAAATTTTCTCAATGAATAATTTTAGTACCTGCATGTACTAAAAATCTATTAGTCTATTACAACTTTTTTGCAATAGTGAAACTGATTTCGTGACATTTATTTTTATTTCTCATAACTTCTCACTCAAAATTCTATAGTTCTATTAATTAATTTATTTAGTACATGTATGTACTAAAAATACTACTGCTACTTTAAATCTTTTTTAAAAGCGTTTCTTCTGTGTGACACTCATTTCAATTCTCTCATTACTTTGTAAATTATTCTGAGCAGTATTTCTGGGATTGTAGGATACCGAACTAGGTAAATCACTTTAGTAACTAGTAGGAATTTTTCGAAAAAATTCTTTAAAGTAAAAGAACCCTCGTGAAAAAATATGAATTGATGCTTGTGGGAATTATTCCACATCCGTGACAGTTAGTTGCGGAAAAAAGTTCATCGTGGGCAAACTATTCTTCAGATGAAGGGAGCCAACCACCCCCTAATGGGAAAAAGTTTTTATATAGATTGCAACCACCCAAAGATGAATGTCGCTATTAGAGGACTAACACTTATCACCCATGCAAAGAGTGCGAAAGAACCATGAGTGTAATGATACAGTTTTAATGGGAAAGTTATAGTTTTATCTCCTCTCTCGGGTGCATTTACCACCCCCAAAAACCCCTGCCCATCTTCTGTGGTAATTCTTCAAGTTTGCGCGATGACAATTCCATGGAGGAACTACAGGAAAAAAAAGAGCTGCACAATTTTTGACTGAAAGGAAACTTGTAAAGTCCCCTTTGCACGAATTATGGTTTTAGCCTCTGGCTTATGTTTCTATTTTGCATATTCATCTAAATTCGTGAACTTTTGCTCCAAAGCTCACCTCTTTTATCATAAGGGTAGTTTTTGGGAGGTAGGGGCAGGGAAGAGTCAAGGCATTAGATAGACATTCTCAACGGAAGTTTTTTGAGGGGGATGAGGATGAGCTTTGGTGGAATTTTACAAACAAAATACAAAGAAATTCTCCACAAAGATGGGGAGTTCTTTTTTGTGGTACTTTGGGGAGAAAAATTAAAAATTCTCGTCACATTAGCGTTTTTTCTTCTCACAATAATTTTTTTTTTTTTAATTTAAATAATATTTGTGCAGAGAATATCACAAACCACACATAACTCATGTGTTTAAATTCATATAACCACACTTCCTACCACCACCCCCCAAAGACCTTACAAAGCATCTTTGCACCCCATGTACCCTCTTTTCATTTCTATATTGTTTTAAATATAATGTTAAAATTTTTATTACATTTCCGACGAGGCGTGCAACTGTTTCATCTCTTATCTGTGCCTCTCTGAACTGGAGGATATTTTTTTTCTAGTGCTACCCAGGAATGGGGAATGGGAATTTTTCGTGGATGCTGGTCAGTTGGCTGCTTCCCTGGGAAAAGAGGTTCGTCCAATGTGTCCAGTGTTTTAGCAATGAAAACTGGACAGAACAAAAAAGAAAAAAAGCATTAAAAGTATTCGCATTATGTGGAAAGACAGAGAGATATAATTTCTTTTAATAGCATTTTTTACCCCTTGTATAAATTATTCAAAATATGACGACATTTTTACTCACTGAGCAAAAATCCTGGACAAGTTTTCTGAGGAAGAGGGATACGCCAGGATCTCTTTGTGAGGCTATTTGAGAGGATGGAGATGGGAAAAAAAGTGCGGAATTTTGTGAAAGAAGAGCTCAAAATTCATGCAACCGGATGATTTTGACTAATTCACTTTTCAACATTATTGCATTATCTCTTTTGTGATGCTCAAACTCCAAACTATGATGTTTAGAATTCCATAATGCAAGATAAGGAACTAAAATTCGAGATTATAGAGTTATTGCATTGAAAAAAAATTGATATGCTAGTAATACTATTTTCAACTTAAAAGGGATTTAGGGTAAGTGTGCCATATTTCGGCATAGTTGCATATAAGCAGCGAAGTCCTAAGTTTGAAATGCAATATTTTTGATTCATATTGATATTTTTTGTTACTTCCTTTTCGGGAGGGTTGTGTGGAACCTTGAAGACTAGTTTATCATCTTTGTTTTCTTTAAATATTCTTATATTATATTATATTTTCTTCAAAATATTAAAAAATTAATAAAAATATCGACATTGCTTTGGGTAGTATTCCGGCCACTTTGTGTGAAATTCCGGCCACCTTTTTTCTGATCACCTTTTGTGAAGCAACGGACAGAAAATTTCAAAACGTCAAAAGGAACGTGTTTAATATTTAGTTTAATACGTTTATATGACTCACAAGCCCAGAGATCTTCCATGTAATTTGTCCTGAAGACCTGAAGTGTAGCATCTCAAATTTACGCGCAGATTCCCGTAGCAATTTGCCCTTTCTGAACTCTTCTAATGCCTTTTCCATAGCATCTTTTTCATAGAAGAGGTGGTTTTTTTTCTCTGGACATTGTAGAACTCAGAAATTGAAAAAGAAAACATAAAATGAATAAGAAATTTAGGAAAGCAAAAGATGTGGCCGGAATAGGCAACACTACGTCACGGTAGAGACGCTCACAAAGTATATACTTTTTTACGCGAAATACAGGATCCAGCTGGGAAATTTTACTCGAAATTTAAAGATTAGTTCACAAATCCTTCTGCACTCTACAAAACTGCTAGAAACACAATCGATCTGTCACATTTTTTGTAAGACTCTTTCCACACTGAGTTTTTACAACGGAATTTTAATTCAAATTATACCTAAAATTTAACGGTTTTTGTGTTAATACATCCTCAAATGAATAAATATTTAAAATCAAAATGAATTCACTGACTATTCGAAGATTACATATTACAATTACACTCAAAGTGGCCGAAATTAGAAGCTGGCCGAAATTTGGCACACTTACCCTATATATATCCTTAAATGCTTGATGCTTGTTTAAACTTATCAAGAATTCCAAAACCTTTCCAGCGAACCCAAGCATAACTCCATTTTATTAAGAAATTCGCTCTCTGCATTCATTTTAAAGTTTAACCTTGAAAAACTGTTATTTGGAGTAATTCAATTGCAGTCTTATCCAAATACAAAATTATGTAGTCTTGTGTAATTAAAAGACCATTTGATCCAATTAGCGAAGATGCGATCCACTTAGTGCATGCTGACTTATTTCAGTATTGTCATTATTTTATAAATTTTCTTAAATATTTTTGATAATTTTTTTTTATATTATGTTTCTGAATGAAACAGTGAATAATTCTATGGATTTAGAAGTAGTAAGAAAGAATTTCATCAGTCCAAAAACGAGCGTTTAAGTAGAACTCTTCGGAAAACGATCCAGTTACCCCACCTTACTAAGGTAAGGGAAGTATGTATCGGCCAGTTAAGAAAAATACTCCATAATTCGCTTAAAATAAATGATCTAAACCAGTTTTTGACATTTTAAAATATGCCAATTGGAACTTCAGTATTACATTTATCTATATATCAACATTTGATTTCTTACTATTTAGAGAAATTAGTTAAAAAAATGGTTAAATTGCAATCATGCACTGCGCATATTGCATCGGCCATATAAAAGCAGTTGAGGAAGATATCGGCCAGGAGTGTAGCAGGCATCGGCCGGAAAATAAAACCCAAAAAAAAAATATCATAATATCATGAATATTTTTCTAATTGATTACGTTGTACTCGAAGAAACACTCTCTGACATCCACCCCTTACCAGAACCCAACCATCAGGACCACTTTTTAGCAGTTTGAATAGCACTTTCCAGGGAGATTTTTGGTGAAGGTTGTCTGCATCTTCTCATTTTCACCATATTTTTGATCCAATCCTGGAGCTCGGACTTAAGGATAAGAAATCCAGTTTCGGCTTGATTCACGATCCTCCGGTTCACAAGTTTACGTAGTACAAGTTTACTAGTGATTTCCCTTTTGAATGCCTTCCGGAAAGTTTATCATTCAGGATCATTCTGGACACTCCATACTTTGCAGTCATTTTCAAGAAGATTCTCGTGCCGTCATGACATCCAGCACATTTTTCAATCTTTTCTCTGATATTGCAGTTTCTAAAAGACCTCCTTCAAGATGTTTAACATTGATAAAATGCGAAATTCACACTGAGGAAATCCTTCACAACAAAAACATTACCGACATAGCCTCAACTGCTCGCGAACATGACATCGAAATGCGATGAAAAATGGCCGGTGAGCTCTGTACTTGGAACAAAACGTACTTCCTCTCAATTAACAAATTAATTCTAATTATGCGTAGCGAGACAACTAAAAAGTGTTCTGATACTAAAAGTAGAATAATTGAGTAGTATTTTTTTTATTCAGACATTTTCGTAAATAATTTAAATAAGGTATAATTCCTTATTTTGTGTCACTGAAATTCCAGTATAAAATTATAAAATTTGAGAAATGGCTACTTTTTGATTAAGACTCTGACACAGTGATTCAATTAATTAGATGAATAATTATATTTTGTTAAAAAGTCGACGAAAAACGTAATTCAGAAGATCATATATGAACAAACGTAATATATTTTGTATTAGATAATTGGTAAAACGTAGTTAGTAATTTTTAAATATTCATTTTTATCTTGGTGGCCGATATCTTCTGCAAGCTGGCCGATACAAGATACATGGCCGATATATACTTCTCTTACCTTATATTTTAGTACAATAGAAAATGAACCATTGCGATGTAGACGCAAAAACGCCAAACAATTTTACTCAGAGAAGAAATTACACAAAAAGCTTGATTTACTTATAAATGAAAAAAAAATATTTTATCGATTTTTTATCCAACTAACGTGCAGAATACACTCTAATTTTCTAAATTGATTTCCCATCTTTAAAAATATGAGTAAACCCCTTAGTCTTTAGTTCAAAAAATAACATAATTTATAAATAAAATTGAAAAGAAATACAGTAGGACCTCGATAGAGTCAACCCCCGATAGAGTTAATCTCCATTAGAGTGAACAGCTATTTTTTACACTACAGACTCCGATAGAGGCAACCTGGACCTAAATTGACTCCGATAGAGTCAACGATTCCTTTATAATTGAACTAATAAATACTCTATAATTTTATTATGATTTTCTCGAAATTAAAATCAGTGTTTTGGTGTATCAGTGTGACGTTTTTAACACTAGAAAAAGATTTATGTAAGTACAAGGTAATTATTATGATAACATTTGTATATTAACGGTCTAATTATTTTTTAACAAAATAATTTTCTTTTCGAGATTTTAAGCGTTTTGACCTATTAAAATTTCTCTCGTCTTCTATCTCTTGTCTTAAGATTTTTTGATTAGGTATATAAGTGTAATGTAAGGAAATTTGTAATGTAAAGAAAAACGTATAAGAAAGGATGCTAGATTTTTTGCATGAAACATAGCGAAAAAAACTTTTTTGAAATTTATTCATAACTTTAATAAATTTACTTGTTTAAAAAAAAATGTACACGATTAACGACCATAAAAATTACCCATCTAAAAAGACGTGAAAATTAATTTTAAGTTATATTTTTAATTAAAAGTTATTAATTAATTAATATCTCAAAAGAAAATTTGGATCAAAAACAAAATAAGCGACAGAAAATTAAAATTGGTCAACAAAAAACTTTTGAAACTTTCTTCTTTTCTACATTTAAGATTAAAGTGTAGAATGGTTAAGAATATTGACTTAGAGGCTTCGGACGACCCCCCATAAGTCAACTTGAAGATTATCAATACGGATCCTCAGGTCCACTACAGCCAAACGGCAATTTTGAGGAAGATTACTGTTGGATACATATATGTATTCTGGATCCAAAAATGGGTCCTGTGACGGTCGTCAGAGCGTCGAATGACCGAAAGTGGGGAATAATTTGACGGTTATTACGAAAGTCACTTGGCGTCGTAATAACTCTGAGATTACTCGCCCACGACTAAAATATGACGCGCCAAAATGGGTTTTTCCAGTGACTTCCAGTGTCCCTATAAATAATCTTCGCCTCGCTGGGTATGTCTGAAGGGAAGTATCACTTGTCAAATGGCAAATAGAATTACGCAGTGCTGTGAATTCGCAAAGTAGTTGGCAATTTCGCGTGTGTTCTCAATAATATTATAGTGTAACATTAGGAGGAAAAGCTCCTCCAGTAGAGAAATGTGTTGTGATTTAGAAAAAGACAGTGTCGACAAAACTTAAGCAAAAATTAGGCAGTGTTTTGGTTGATAAATACCTGGACAATTTTTATGGAAAATTAAATTTCGTTATTCTGGTGTTTGCTCCTGTCTCAGGAGTATTGTGTGATAAAAATCTTGTGGCTAAAAGTCTATTTAGTGAAAATTTAAAAGTTTTTTGTGTGTTGTTGTTATCCAGCTGGAATATTTTCGACATGTCGGGCGGCTCATTCAGCAAAAGTCGAATGAGAAAAATATTCGCAAATGTGAGTAGTGAAATTGGAAAAAATTGACCAAAATTCCATAAAAAGTACCAAAAAACAATAAAATATGTGAAGAATTAATGAGAAAACGGTGTCTAAGGTGATAGTATAGTACAAAATTGTGGGATGCATTTGACTTTTTTATTGAGAGTACGTACATCGATTTCGTACATATGCGGTAGAAAAGGATGGCAAGTGCACTTTTTGGCGCGTCATTTTTTCGTACGGAAAAGGACCGTCCCTTGGAGTCGTTTTTATTACTTCATGTTAGAGTAAATTTTAAGCCCGTAAAATAACTAATGTATTACTAACTCAATTTTGAGTAATGCTCTGACTAAAATTCGACGCGAATTCGACGAATTTTTAAGATTCCAATTAGGAGTAATTTTTTTTGACCATTTCTTGTAGAACAAAACCCAGTCATTTTTGAGTCGGAGTAATTGTTTGCCCATTGGGATGGAATAACGAAAAGAACTTTCAATCTCATCTTCTATACGCTAAAAATTTAAAAGACATTCTAGTTAATAATATTAATTGCATCAAAATTATGAATAATTAAGTATCTATCAGAGCTGTTCTAAAAAAAAGTGAAAAAGAAATCTTTAGGACACCATTTCCTTATCTTAACATAATGTGTGGACTTCAATATTACCACATGGAGAGTAGTTTATACTTAAAATATTTACTAATAATAAATTCCGTAAAATAATTCCTTAATCTTCAACGTTTTCCATAAATATGAGGTTTTTGGGCCAGCGAGTGTAGAATTTATGGGTTAATTAAATAAATATTCAACAATGGTTTTTGTATTTATCAATTATCTAATAGAAAATATTACTCTTTTATATTAAAATTTCACTTTTTTTCTTACTCCAATAGAGTCAACAGGCCTGGAAATAATTAGTTAACTCTATCGAGGTCCCACTATACTTTATCCAATTTTTATCCATCTCATCAAATGGTATTCAATGCTTGTAAACTTTATAAACTTAACAGTTCATTATTTGCTTTAACCCCTTCCAAATGTCTCTTCATTGAAGACAACATTTCCCAAACATTGGAAAGCATCCCCTTGAACTGTGACTTCTCCCCATTTCCTCCAAAAAGTCCCATTTCAATTGATGCGAACGAAAGGATTCAAGTGCTGCAATTAAAATCATTGGGAGCAATTGAAAAATCGTGTTTTTTCTACTTCTTCACGCTCACCCCAACCCCCAAAAGTTCTGAGCAAATAGCCCCAAAATCACGTCTAATTGAAGGGGAATCCTCGTTTCTAGGAAAAAAAATAGCGCCGAGGGATACGATAATTAACAACTAACTGGTCAGTTAGTTAAAATCAACTCGATATCATGCTCATTTCACAGGATGTTGCCCCCTTAACCCCACCCCATGTACGAGATGGTATATGGTCCAAGTCAATGGACTATCTGTGTGCTTTTCCCCGACAAAAGGGTTAAATGGATGAGTTACGAAATCGTCTCTTGATAATTAACTGAATTACTTATTCGCAGATTTATTTCGCGGTGGAGGATTTTTCTCTGCAATCTGACCGTTGTTTTTTCGAATGGTTCTAGGGGGAGGAGTATGGGATTCTGTATGTCTGCAGGGGGTCGTGTATTTTGTAGCTAATTTGAGAAAAATTGATATGAATAGTCGAGCAGAACGGACCGGACGCTGAATTGCGATTTCCGGTGTGTTTGCAGTTGAACATTGGATACACAAGTACCGCATTCGCCCAAGAGTCTCAATGGCTTTCGGATTAAAAGCTCCACTTTTGGGCGAATATTTTTGTGGGCGGGGGGTTTGGGGTAATGGGTGGTCAATGGGGTGGTGAAAACGTTTGTGCCAGCCACTCGAAAATGGTGCAATGCTATAATTTATCCGTTTTTCTGTTCTACCGTGGTCAAAATTAATACACTTTTAATTTTATTTAATTAATTAATGCGATGAGGTATGTAATATTGTAGAAAACTCGACTCTAGGGCTCCATCGACCCTCCCAGGGCATGGATTTTGCTATAACTGAAGTTGGATTTTTCACATTCCCATCCCAAAGTCATCCATCCCGAAACCCTCGTCGATCATACCCAAGCAGCATTTTTTGGCAAATCTGAATGCCCCAAATATATCCAAAGTATAACCTAGTGTAAACTTTAGTTATCTCTGAATATAGTTTGGTATATTGATCATAATAAAAATGAAATGTTTTTCTTTGTATTTGAATTATGTAAATTGAACGTGTAATAAATAATAATTCGTAGCATGTAAAATAAAACAAATAAAATTCATCCCTTTCGATCTACATGAGGCCCAGAATTGTTATCAAGATTCTGTGACTTATTAATGGACTCACTCAGTGATAGTGTGATTTAAGTCTGTCTTTAACAACATTTTTGAGGTAGGACTTATTAAAAATTGCCGAATTACGAATCTGAACTCGTACCCCAAACGAGTGGCTAAAATTGAGTTAAAAATCAGTGAAAATAATTTCCTAAAATAACCTTCCTGATTAATAAGTCTAAAGTGCTAAAATGATATTATCCAACCTTGCGGCTAAACAGAGCAGAGGGGCAATTCACGAAAGTATCCGGACCAAATTCTGACTGGTTACTGCCTGTTTTCTATGAGGCGAATTTCGCCTTACCGTTAAAAGGTGCGTCTCCTCGCTAAAAATGGAGAGTATATATAAAGTTTTGGGTCTTGTACTTGCTAGAATTTCGGGATGTATCCAGACAATTTTACCCTCCAGTTCGAGACTAGAGAGTACGATTGTTTTAACTAAAATATTATGAAAAAAATATTGATTTGCATTATTTTATTTAAGTAAAGATTCCCACACACAACAATAATAAGAAATTATTGGATTTTAACATTTTATAAACGTTTAAATACTCCCTGAGTTCGAAAAAGTGAGTTTTTTTTAAAGTGCAGAGATTAAAGGAATTATTATTTAGGGATTTTAGGTTCTAGATTTTTTTATTGGTAATACAATTTCATTCGAACCTCAATTTTCACCAAGCTACGACATTTACAAGGATATAAAAAATTCCTATTTGTAATATCAAATTAATCTTCTCAAAACCACCATGTGGCAATAAATGTATGCGTCAAATACCAAATTTTCAGGGTTTGAAGTAAAATATACCACGTTTATCTCAACAGAATAATATCATTATTATCAGAAAAAATACAATTATTCGATGCTACTCCTGAGAGGTAATTGAAATATTTATTTTATTTTATTTTATATTAAACAATATAGTTGTACTATTCAATCTTCAACAAACTTCATCAAAATATAGAATTCTATTAATATTTTGAAAATTTTCCTCTATCTTAAAATGTTTTGAATTCGTAAAATTTTATAACGATTCATATATTCCAATTTTAAATACGCACCATCTGCCAATTGCGTTTTGCCTACTTTTAGGCGATAAATACGGAGGGAAAAATGCTTTAATAGGGGTTTCACTTTCCGCCACACCAAATTTGACTCCGCCATATTCGCCGTCCCGTCAATTTTGTCTGGATATTTCGTGGATTGCCCCTCAGATCTGTCACTCACGGTAGAGTTTAAGTTCCGATCAGCGTAATTTTGAACACTGATCGTGCGATCACTACGATCATGGAGACTGATTGGCGTGATTTTCCGATCTGCTACTCACTGCTAACTTGCTGGCTTTAGTTATTTAATCCCTGGTCGACCTCTACATAAAACAACGATCCTCAGAAAGTCAAAAAACATACTTTTTTCGGTCACTTATGTAGAAAAAACAGTAAACTCCCCAATGGGCAAACAATTACTCTGACTCAAAAATGACTGGATTTTGTTGTACTAGAAATGGTCAAAAAATTACTCTTAATTGGAATCTTAATAATTAGTCGTATTCACGTCGAATTTTAGTCAGAGCATTACTCAAAATTCAGTTAGTAATACATTAGTTATTTTACGGGCTTAAAATTTACTCTAACATGAAGTAATAAAAACGACTCCAAGGGACGGTCCTTTTCCGTACGAAAAAATGACGCGCCAAAAAGTGCACTTGCCATCCTTCTCTTCCGCATATGTACGAAATCGACGTATGTACTCTCAATAAAAAAGTCAAATGCACCCCACAATTTTGTACTATACTATCACCTTAGACACCGTTTTCTCATTAATTCTTCACATATTTTATTGTTTTTTTTTATGGAATTTTGGTCAATTTTTTCCAATTTCACTACTCACATTTGCGAATATTTTTCCAAAATTGCCGTTTGGATCAGTACATTCTAGTTCATTGAATACGTGTCATAGTAACGTTATTCACACGTCACTAAAATAACTTGGGGTAGCTCTAAGCATTTTTAAACTGTATAAAGTTAACCCTAATATGATAATTTTTATTGTAATAATTACTTTATTATAGCACGAGTATTATTCTGCACTTCAAAAGTATGACGTGCAGTTGATGAAAATAATTTCTACAAATTATTAGTAACTAAAAAAATATAAAATAAATAGTTAAATTATAAATAATGAAATAATACTAATACGATAGCAATAACTTTATGCATCTTATTTTGCTACTTGGGTTGTTTCAAACAAATTTTGAGTTATTAATATGCTTTCAAACATATTATATATTTGATATTAACAAAATACCTTTATCAAATACCGATTTGAAAATATATTTAATTTAATATTTTAATCATAAAATATAGATATAAACTTTTATTTTCAAAAATTGCTCATTGAACAGAATATGGGTAATTTTTATACATTTTTCTCGTTCAATTAAATTTTACTTTTTTTCCAATAACACTAGCGTTGATAACTAACATCCAGAGCAAATTACATAGCAAGAAAATGTAAAGAATTTTACTGATTCTTTTTTATTTTCACTAAATATTTCTGCTAATTTGGAACAAGAATGTGCCTTGGGTAGTGAATAGGGAATGGCTTTTCCGGGATAAGGTATGATATTCGATGTATTTCCTCTCACCATGGCAAAAGAGGCGACAACCAGGGCGAGGGATAAAAATCCCAGGGAGGAAATCTACAAAGTATAGAGAAGTTGGAAAATGATTTTTGCTTGGAGCAATTTTAATTTGAACAAAATGATGCTGTCGCAATTTGCAATGACTTCTCTTTTTCACTCCCAATGTCATGTTGCTAAGCATAAATTTTTCATTAGCATTTATAGCTCACAATATTATCATTTTTTCTCTTCTCTGATTTTTCCTCCATATTACCTTTTTTCATATTTTTCACCTGAACCACCTCCTAAAACGCGCGCCTGTATGGAATATCTTCTGCCATCGAGATGAGGCCTCAATGGATGGCAATATTCGCGTTTTTGTCTGATTGAGGCTTAAGAAATGGATGAAGATGGCAAAAGTGAGATTTCATGGGAGCCATTGGATTTAATGGTGAAATATAGCAAATTTCATCTGGTGTCCACAGGGAGTGAGGGTGGAAAAAATCAAAAGAATAGTAGAAGAGAAATCATACATGCTCTGGATACATATAAATTGAGAAATTACTACAAGAACACCAATTTCATCCATAAACCTCCTGCCCCCGCAAAAACCTAAGCAATGAGCCTAAGAATCCAGTGAAAACCCACAAAATATCAGATGAGAGCAATGCCATAATCATTATTAGATAATGTGGCATCATATCTTCTCGTATTGAACCTCCATAATTTAGCGCTAAAACGTTTTTAGGGATGTGATGAAACATGGCTGGCCAGGAGGAAGAAATGTATCTAATAAACATCCCTTAATGGGTGCCTCTTGGGTTGGGGTGGCAGCACGAAAGAGGCCAGTCGTCGACAGTCAGATGATTCAGTGCCATGATAAATACAATATTCTCTCCCATTTAGTACACTTCTTTTCCTATTTCTTGCAATGTTTGCCATCAGAATCCATATTTCTCACCCTCGTGCCAACAACATATCATGCAATCGCAACACATTTCCACATTGGAATTATTGGACTGGATTTATTGCAATATAGTGGATGTTTTGCAGAAGAAAATGAACTCTCGAGAGCATCATCTTAAATGTGAATGACACTGACATTCACATTAAAATTTCTCACGTTGTTTTTTTTTTTCAGTGAGAAAATTGCAATTTTCTATTGAATATAGGTTTAGTACAGACATGTACTAAATATCTACAGGTGCTATTTCAATGAGGAAAATAATCTAAAATAGTTCTCTAATGATTTTGCAATATCGGTTTTTAGTATTGCTCCCGGCCTCGACTATTCTCCCAAACCTCGCCTTGTTCTAAAATTACCAAACAGTCGCGACAGGAACCAATAACAAGAATAGCCCATAATTCAGCAGCACTTTGAGAACAGAGAATTAAAAAAAAATGTTAACTTTTTATTGGAATAGTCAGGAATAGTACCATAAATATTACATTAAAAAAATCGTTTTAGAAAACTGGGACTTATCATACATAAGAACTATTGTTACCAAAATATTGGGACCCCATTATTTGCAAACCTGGATAAGAAATTGGATAATGTGTGTCTTTTTAATTATTAATGTATTACATTTTTTTGCAATATGGGGCTTTTACGTGTCTGTTAATACGGGATATCGCTTTAAAAAAATGAAAACACGTCCTACACTAACCATCTTCAGCATAACAGTGGGGATCTAACCATTAAATAAGCTTGATAAGAAGAATAGGTAATTTTTTTTAATTAATGATTTAATGCTTTGTGCGCCCTAATGCGCCTTTGTATACATTTTTATGAAGATGGGAAATCGTTTTAGAAAATAAAAAATCACATTTTCCACAAGAATCATTTTCAGCAAGGCTTTGGAACATTACCATTTGATAAGTTGGATAAAAACTTGGATAAAATATTTCCTTTTAATTTTCATAATAAATTAATCTGTTTAGTGGTACAAAAATCATTTTTAAAAATTACAACACATCCTACACTAAATATATTCAGCAATACATTGGGATCTTACCATTAGATAAGTTGGATAAAACATTGGATAAAAGATTTTCTTTTATTTTTAATTCATGATCTGCTTTCCTAAGGTATTTTTATATCTATTCTTGATCTATACCTACCTTCAGCACAATATTAAAGTTTTAACATTAAAAAATCTGGATAAAAAGGGACAGATAATCCTAACCGGCTTATGTAGGTGAGATTCTTAACGTGAGCTAACTCGGAGTGCATGCAAATTCGATTTAGAGCTGAAATTGTGAGTCGCCATTCAGTTATCTTGAATCAAATTCGTGAAATTATACAAATTTTGTATTTAAACCAAAATATCAAGGATTTGGATGAACTGGCACAAAAGTGATATATGGGTGAAATGTAGACCAGAATGTTCTCTATAATTTTGCCGTAGAACATGATCTCATCGATTACTCAGAAGCCAAGATAAGCGAGGTTTTTTGTTTCTTAACTTGTTTTTTCATCCAGAGTGCCCCAAGTGTTCATTTGTTGAACTTCAACTATATCAAAGAATTGTTGTATTTTGTGGGACTTTCCATTTAAAACCATATTTTAAGTGTCTTTGTGGAGTAGAGGCAGTCAAATTGGCATCTGAGTGATTTCAAAGCGTTATTATGGGAAAAATCAATTTTTTCACACTTAAACGGCAAAATCGGAGTGATAGCGTAGTCTGAGCGGAAAATGATGTATGGACGAAATGTAGAGACATATGTCCTCTACAATTATGTCGAAGTATTCATCAAAATCGGTTTAGCGACAGTCGAGATAATTGAGGTTATGTGATATTGAAATTGGTTTTTCGACTGTGGCGCCCCTGGTGTTGGTCCCACGAAGTTCAAATATTCTAGAAAGTTGTAGCATTTGGTGAGATCTTTCGTTTAAGCCCTCATTCATCAAAATCGGTCAAATAGAACCGGAGATATGATTTTTTGAATTTCGTGAACTTTGACCCCTCATATCTCCGGTTCTATTGAAACCACAGCGCACTTACGCACCATTTTGGAAACGTCCTAGACTGGACTACAACATACTAAAATTTCATTAACTTGCACAATGCCGTTTTTGAGAAAAGTGACTTTGAATTTCCATGAATTTTGACGCTATCACAGCGCCACCTGTGGTGACTTTTTGAACTTCCATCTGAAAGTGCTCATCGAGACGAAACCAAAAAGGTAAAATTTAGGTCGCTATGTTAATTAGAACCGGAGATAGAGGCCGGTCAATGTTCGAACTTTGACCCCTTATAGCTCGGGTCAGGGGTTTTAGATCGACTTAAGGTTTTTTTTGTTTGATAGGTATAATTAACGGCTACAACATACTAAAATTTCAGCCCGATGCACAATGGAATTTTTGAGTTATTTAACTTATAAGATTTAAAAATTTTCTTTTTAATAATAGCACCCCTAGCGGTGGTTTTATGAACTTGTGATGTTAGAAGGGGGAGTGGCATTTCACGAGAGCTTTCCAAAAAGCCCTCACTTTTTAAATTCTGACAATTAGAACCGGAGTTATGGTCATTTTAAGAAATTTTTTTTGGACCCTTATAGCTCGGGTCAGGGGGGTCGGGGGACCTTAAGTTTGGTATTGATGGAAAGCTCTAAGGCCCAGCTATAACATACTAAAATTTGAGTCCGCTGAATGCCATAGGGGCGGAGCTATTGAGAAAACAAAAAAAGGGGGGTCTTCAAAATGGCGGAAGGAGGGGTAGGGGGTGGGGGGTCAATGCACCAAGTTGCAATTTTCACCCGATATATAACCTTTGCCGAAAACCGCAAGTCGATATCTTTTTTAGTTTAGGAGCTATTAAGCTCCAAAGAGCGGCCGGCCGGCCGGCCGGGAACGTAAAATAGCCACATATATATTCGTGATCAGGAAGTGCTGAAACACATTTTGGCCAAGTTTGAGGTCGATCGGACGACATGAAATTTTGTTAGGATTATAGTAGGTGAGATTGTTAAGAATCTCACCTAATATTGGATAAATTATTTATGTTCAATTTTGTTATTTATGAATTTTTCAAAATATTTTAAAAACTTAGAATATATCCAACACAAAGGATTTACAAAAAAATAAGGTCTACCGTTAGAAAACCTGGATAAAAATTGGATAACCTATTTCTTTGTTTTTCAATAATATAGGGTAAGTGTGCCAAATTTCGGCATAGTTGCATGCAAGTTTGAAATGTAATATTTTAAATACAAATTGATTTTTTTATTCCATCTTCTTAAGGAGCGTTGCCTGGAAACTTCTATACGGTTTATCGTCTTTATTTACTCTAAAATCATTCTTAATACATTTTAAAATGAATAAAAATGTAAATATAGCTTTAGTGTCATATTTCGGCCAACTTTATTCTCATAGATCCTTAACCTTCGGGAGTTCCTCCAATGTCTTTTTCACGTCTTCTCGTTTGTCAAAGTTACATTTTTTGTTATTCTTTTGCATTGTATTATTTCCAGAGTATACAAAAAATAAAAATTTATGGAAATTCAAGGAACAAAAAAGGTGGCCGGAATTGCAAGCTGGCCGGAATTTGGCACACTTACTCTAATTTATCGTTGAAAAAAAAATTATCATTTGAGTTTGAGAAGTAGAACCCAATTGAAAATCCAAGATCTGTCGGTCCATCAATCTTCTCTGGAATTTTAGTAAATTCTCAATCAAATCTCCAACAAACTTGGATAGTTGGAAAGGGGTTGAATTAATGCAGAACCACAGAGGAGCATTTTGGAAGTGACGATGAGTAGAAGGCAACAGTGTGAGCTTTTGGTGTCTGATGGTGGTGAAGAGTAATCAAGCGAATCAGCTCGATTAATTAAAAGCAGAAAGCCAAATTGAATCATCTCAAATCCCAAACCATCCCCTTGGAGATATTGACACATATTAGTTGAGCATACATCGAACTATCTGCGATTGTACTTCGACGGAACGTTCAAGTTTGGCGCGGCGAGATTCATTTGCATTTTGCCGAGTTTGAAGGATCCCCGCAATAGCTTTTTGCACCCAAACAAGGCTTCCAAGGGGTATGAGACTATCCTGTTAGACTTTCGGGTTTTCAGACGGGGAATAGAAGATAGATTCAATTGAATGGGGTGTGAAGTTTCTCTGGATGCTCCATGTCTTTCACTCAAATGCACACAAACTTCCTGTACTTCATTCCACCTTCATTAGAACCACCCGGAAAATCTCTTCTCTCTCTCAGCTAGACTTATTGAATATAATTCGGAATTGTACTCGTCTCCTCAATCATAATCAGATATTGGCAATTATTCAGGCAGCTTCCTCCTGGAATCCGCAGACACCTTTTGCCAATCAACAATTCCCGGATTCGTGCAGATATTGTAATTGTTTGCCAACATCTTCAGGCGATGTTGGTTTATTTCACAAAGCATTTCATCATCGTTTAATTGAATTTGTCTTATTGCTAAACTTCTGGGAATTGCTCAATTTTGTAAACTTTTCCCTTATTTATTGAAGTTGAGTTTAAGATTGTTCCCAGCATTACTTGAAAGATATTTATTAATAAATTACACACATTTTGATAATGCATATCTTCTGTTCTAGGCAAGGTTTTAATTCGTGTATTTAAAAAAAACCGCCGGTCATCAATTCCTTGAACTTTTTAAATGTAGAGGAAGACTTTCAGACTTTGCACATACTCTGGCTTCGAACACTTCATACTTTCCCGTATTCCTTTAACACTGAGAAAAAAAGAGGGTGCGATTAACTTTTTTTCCTCATAACTTTAACACTTTTTAGGTGTAAAAATATATCAATATTTTTTAATGTTAATTTTAAACCTTTTTAAGGGTAAAATTAACGTAAAAAAGGGTAACTTTAACCCCCAATACACCTAAAAAGGGTAATATTTACACCAACTTTGGATCAATACTGCAGGGTAAAATTAACATTTCCGGAATGTTATTTTAACTTTTTCGGATTTCTCTCAGTGAATGAATCGTACATTCCGGAAATGTTAATTTTACCCTGCAGTATTGATCCGAAATCAGTGTAAATATTATGCTTTTTAGGTGTATTTGAGGTTAAAGTTACCCTTTTTAATGTTAATTTTACCATTAGAAAGGTGTAAAATTAACATTAAAAACTATTGATATATTTTTACACCTAAAAAGTGTTAAAATTATGAGGAAAAAAGTTAATCGCACCCTCATTTTTTTCTCAGTGTAAAATAAGTATCTGCTCAATATAAAGATACATATAGGGGGTCACTGTTCAGCTTATAGTCTGGCAATAGACGGATACATGGGCGAGTTTCTCATCTTCTTATAGTGATTACTTTTCAAAGCATTACCCTTGCAATTTTTATCTAAATATTTGATATATAAAATGGAATAGCATAATTGATTATCTGTTTGAAGACAAGAAATCGAGCACTGATTGCCTTACATAATATCTTTACTCTAATTGACCATTGCTTCAATTTCTCCAAAGTACTCCAAACACGTCGTACTTTGTAATATTTCTGGTGCAAGATTCGTGTCACGAGCAATCCGGCAACTCGGTGAATGATTGATAAATCGATTTGCTTATTTCCCGTCACGTTACTTGGCTATTGGATTGATCGATGGCTTGTTAATAAATGGAGAAAGGAGTTGGTGCTACAGAAGGGACTTATTTGTGATGAATGAAGTGTTTTATTGCGTGTGGATTTATTAACCCCTTCGTCAATTTCTTGCGTTTCTCAAACCTCTATCCCACCCATTGAGAGGTCAGGGAATATGTGCTCCTTTCCATCAATTCCCATCCCAATATCCATTTGATGGATAAATTCATGACGAATTGCTCAATTAGATGATTTCTTGCCCATTCCCACAACGTGAATCACATTGACACCTGTTTAACTGGCTTCAAAGGTGATTTCTGCACTGAGAAAAATTCATGTGTAAAACCTACACAAATCAATGTTTGTTATTAACTCTGAATTGCAAAAATTAATCATCATTGTGAGTATAAATTTTACTATTAGCGCTGTTAGGTAACTAGAAATTCCGGCAAGTATCTTACTTACCTTAGAATTTCATTAAACTCAATTTAGTTTAATTTGGAAAAAAAAATAAAAATTGAATGATCACGTAACGTGTGATGCGATGAGAGTGATCTCAATCTTTCAAAGCGGTCTTCAGTCTTGATGTTTCCCGAAGTTTCCAAAATCCTAAAACCCAAGAAGTAACTGACAAAGAGCTGTCTGAACTGGATCTAATTTCAGGATCTCTAACATAATAAATGGGTTCCTCGAGTTGTCCATGAATCCCCTACAAAATGAGTTTTCCGGGTTTCCTGAACCCAGGGTTCATGGGTTCTCTGGGTTCCCTATATCTTCCTCCAGTTCTCCGTATTTCCTGTATGGGATGTCCAGGTTCCCCTGTAGGTTCTTCAAGTTTTCTGGGTCCTCTGCAAAATGAATGGGTTCCCCGGGTTTCCTATGAGCTCATCGGATTCTCTGGGTTCCCTGACAAATGAATGGTTTCCCCAGGTTACCTATAGGTTCCTCAAGTTCTCAGGAGTCCCTGAAAAATGTATAAGTTTTTCGGGTCCTTCATATGTTCTTTAAGTTCTCTGGGTCCTCTGCAAAATAGGTTAACCGGGTTCCCCATGAGCTCAGCGGATTCTCTGGGTTCCCTGACAAATGAACGGTTTCCCCGGGTTTCCTATAGGTCATTCAAGCTCTCAAATTTCCCTGAAAAATGTATAAGTTCTTCGGGTCCCTCGTAAGTTCCTCGAGTTCTCCGGGTCCTTTATGAAATGAATGGACTCCCCGGGTTTCCTAAAAAAAAGAATGATATTTTCGGATTCCCTGTAAGTTATTCGAGTTCTCAGGATTCCCCGTAAAATGCATGGGTCTTCGGATTCTCAAGGTTCCTCGGGTTCTCTGAGAACTGAATAAGTTCTCCAGGTTTCCTTTAGATTCCTCGAATTCTTCGTATTCCCTAAAAACGGGTTCCCCAGGTTCCTCATTGATTTATCACATTCTCCGGGCTCTCCGTAGGTTCCTGGAGTTTTCAGGATTCTTTGAAAACTGAGTGTGTTCCCTGGATTCTTTTTGGTGACTCGCGTTATACAGTCTACTTAGGTTCCACGAGATCTCTGAATTTCCTGGAAAGCGTATGGATTCTCCAGGTTAATCATAACTTCGTCGCGTTCTCTGGGTTCTCCATAGGTTTTTCGAGTCCTAAGGATTCCCTAAAAACATTATGGATTCTTCGGGTTCCCCAGGTTCCTCGGGTTCTCCATATTCCCTAAAAACTGTATTGGTTCCCCAGGTTCCTCATTGATTCCTCACATTCACCAGGTTCTCCATAGGTTCCTGGAGTTTTCAGGATTCTCTGAAAACTGTATGAGTTCCCTGGGTTCTTATTGGTGACTCGCGTTTTACGGTCTTCTTAGGTTCCCCGAGTTCTCTGGATTCCCTTGAAAGCGTATGGGTTCCCTAGGTTTCTCATAAGTTCCTCGCGCTCTCCGGGTTCTCCATAGGTTTTTCATATCCTCGTGATTCCACAAAAAGCGTATAGGTCTCCAAGGTTTCACATAGATTCCTCAAATCCTAAGGATTCCCTAAAAATAGTATGGATTCTTCGGGTTCTCCAGGTTCCTCGGGTTCTCTGAAAAATCAAAGAGTTCCCTAGTTTTTCCTAAGATTCCTCGAGTTCTCCGGATTCCATGAAAACTCTATGGATCGCACGGGTTCCTGAGAAGCTCTTTGCATTCTCCGGGTTCCCCAGAGGTTTCCCGAGGGGTTCCTCACCAGGTTCCTTGACTTTCCCGGATTCCATGAAAAATGTATGGGTTCTCTGAGTCCTCCAAGTTCCTCTGGTTTTTTTTTTTTGAAAAATGCATGAGTTGTGAGCTTTACCCAATTTTACTGCTTTTCCCAAAAGCTGCCTGGCCAGATTGGTCCAAGGTCCCTCGACATGAGTTAGCTTTGTAAATACGAAGTAATTTTCTTGGTTTTGAATGATAAGAATAAATTTTTTTTAGAAGTAAATTTCTATGACCAGTTTCTCGTTATCCTGAATTTTATTACACTGAACACTTTAAAATGTGGTACTTTTCATCAAATCAATTCAGAATAAGGCTTGATCCTACTCCTAGAAGTATAATATTTACCCTTAATTCTACGCATTTTATGCACAAACAAGTTCAAGTAGCCTGACAATTCGACGCTTCTATTTCTCTCATTTTGTTCTGTTTTCATGTGTTAATCTAAACACTTTTTCTACACCGATCGTGATACTGAAAGCTTGTTTGAAACCTTGGTTCCCAGATCTTTTTTTTTCCCAGTGTATGATGAAGAGATTTGATATTTTAGTGCGAAATGACCGTGACAGTGTTGTCCAAAAACCAGATTAAGTGTCTATAAATTTTCATCTTTTTTCGCAGTTTAAAGAAAAAATAAGAAAAATTGTAATTTGTATCTGATAAGTATCGCATAACCAAGAGAAGAGTCAAGACGATAGAGGCACTTTTGGGCGGCTCATCAAACCAATTTTTTCTCCTTCATCATTGACTTAATTTATTTCTTATTTCTCGGGTTTGATATTGTCCACAAACCGATGTAATTAATATGATGCGATGAATCCATCTCTTCTTGGAAATTATCAATGTTAATTGGGTGCAGTGGGGAGGCGCAAAAAAAGGGACAGAAAGAGAGTGAATTTATTAATTGAAACATTCAATTTGATGTTGGTGATAGTCAAGATATTTTCTCTTGTTTCATAAAAACCTCTTAGCTCTTTTTTTTTCTTCAATGTTGCTGGTGGCCAGAGAAAGATGGGAATCAATGATGTCATTTTATGATGCACATCAAACAAGTGCGTGTCATCTTAGTCCATTTATCTCCACCCTCGTCCAGCCAAAAAGAAGGGCAATAGCAGTTTTTCTTACTTGGGGAATTTATTAGTGGAATTACATGATCATATACAAGACATTTTACTGCATTCTAATAAACATTTCGGTTACTTACCCCACCGTCCAGGGACTCCCACAACTCAACACCACCCCAAAATTGGCCTCCCAGGAAAATCCCTGGCCATCAATTTTCATAGATCGACAATGGACGATTGCAATTTTCATCAAGAACAAATCAATAGTTACGACTTTCTTCATAAAATCAGTGATACAGTTTTATCACTGGCGAGTGAAAGTCCGTCTCATGGTGGCAAAAATCCCATTTTATGGTTATGATTCTCACATCCCTCCTGGCCAATTTCTCTCTCTTGCGGCTTCTCGGGGGAGTATTAGGACTGTGGTGAGTAATTTTTGATTTATAAAATACACCCATTCCCTCGAAGGTGGACGTGAAGAAAATCATACCAATAACTAGTCCTATGCTTGGTAATTTAGCTTAGACATTTTGATAGCTTGAAATATTCCTGAAATTTTCAGTTTAATTTCACGAAATTTATAATTACCCTTCATTATTTGAGCTGTAATTAAATTTAACCAATTAAAATTTCGAAATTTAAAATAAATTTGGTTAATTTTAAAAAGACAAACGTATTTTTAAACGTAGAAACAATATTATAATATCGTAAATATCTTAATTATTAAATGAAGCTGGTAATGAAATAATTCCCTGAGTTTGAAATTAATGGAAAGGGACAGATAATCCTAACCGGCTTATGTAGGTGAGATTCTTAACGTGAGCTAACTCGGAGTGCATGCAAATTCGATTTAGAGCTGAAGTTAGGAGACGCCATTCAGTTATCTTGAATAAAATTCGTGAAATTATACAAATTTTGTATTTAAACCAAAATATCAAGGATTTGGATGAACTGACAGAAAAGTGTTATATGGGTGAAATGTAGACCAGAATGTTCTCTATAATTTTTCCATAGAACATGATCTCATCGATTACTCAGAAGCCAAGATAATCGAGGTTTTTTGTTTCTTAACTCGTTTTTTCATCCATCAGAGTGCCCCAAGTAGTCATTTGTTGAGCTTCAACTATTTCAAAGAATTGTTGTATTTTGTGGGACTTTCCATTTAAAACCCTATTTTAAGTGTCTTGGTGGAGTAGAGGCAGTCAAATTGGCATCTGAGTGATTTCAAAGCGTGATTATGGGAAAAATCAATTTTTTCACACTTAAACGGCAAAATCGGAGTGATAGCGTAGTCTGAGCGGAAAATGATGTATGGACGAAATGTAGAGACAAATGTGTTCTACAATTGTGTCGAAGTAATCATCAAAATCGGTTCAGCGACAGTCGAGATAATTGAGGTTATGTGATATTGAAATTCGTTTTTTGACTGTGGCGCCCCTGGTGTTGGTCCCACGAAGTTCAAATGTTCTAGAAAGTTGTAGTATTTGGTGAGATCTTTCGTTTAAGCCCTCATTCATCAAAATCGGTCACATAGAACCGGAGATATGATTTTTTAAATTTTGTGAACTTTGACCCCTCATATCTCCGGTTCTATTGAAACCACAGCGCACATACGCACCATTTTGGAAACGTCCTAGACTGGACTACAACATACTAAAATTTCATTAACTTGCACAATGCCGTTTTTGAGAAAAGTGACTTTGAATTTCGATGAATTTTGACGCTATCACAGCGCCACCTGTAGTGACTTTTTGAACTTCCATCTGAAAGTGCTCATCGAGACGAAACCAAAAAGGTAAAATTTAGGTCGCTATGTTAATTAGAACCGGAGATAGAGGCCGGTCAATGTTCGAACTTTGACCCCTTATAGCTCGGGTCAGGGGTTATGGATCGACTTAAGGTTTTTTTTGTTTGATAGGTATAATCAACGGCTACAACATACTAAAATTTCAGCCCGATTGCATAAGGAATTTTTGAGTTATTTAACTTTTAAGATTTAAAAATTTTCTTTTTAATAATAGCGCCCCTAGCGGTGGTTTTATGAACTTGCGATGTTAGAGGAGGAAGTGGCATTTCACGAGAGCTTTCCAAAAAGCCCTCATTTTTTAAATTCTGACAATTAGAACCGGAGTTATGGCCATTTTAAGAAAATTTTTTTGGACCCTTATAGCTCGGGTCAGGGGGGTCGGGGGACCTTAAGTTTGGTATTGATGGAAAGCTCTAAGGCCCAGCTATAACATACTAAAATTTGAGCCCGCTCGATGCCATAGGGCCGGAGCTATTGAGAAAACAAAAAAATGGGGGTCTTCAAAATGGCGGAAGGAGGGGTGGGGGGTGGGGGGTCAATGCACCATGTTGCAATTTTCATACGATATTTAACCTTTGCCGAAAACCGCAAGTCGATATCTTTTTTAGTTTAGGAGCTATTAAGCTCCAAAGAGCGGCCGGACGGCCGGACGGCCGGCCGGGAACGTAACTTAGCCCCCCATATATTCGTGATCAGGAAGTGGCGAAACACTTTTTGGCCAAGTTTGAGCGCGATCGGAGGACATGAAATTTTGTTAGGATTATAGTAGGTGAGATTGTTAAGAATCTCACCTAATACTACGTTTGCATGAGTAGAGCTATGACGAAGCTGCAACATCGAAATGGTCATTTCAGCACAGTGGACTGAAGGACCAAAAAACTATTAAGAATGCCTATCTGAAAAATGTATGGCTTCCTCGTGTTCCCCGACAATTCCTTGTAAAGTGAATACGGACCCCGGATTCCTGAGAATTTCCTGAAAAGTATATGGGTTCCCAACCCCACACTGAGGAAAAAAATGTGTGATTAACTTTTTTTCCTCATATATTTAAGACTTTTTAGGTGTAAAAATATATCAACATTTTTTAATGTTAATTTTACACCTTTTAAGGGTAAAATCAACATGAAAGTAGGGTAACTTTAACCCCTAATACACATTAAAAAGCTTAATATTTACACCATTTCGGATCAATACTACAGGGTAAAATTAACATTTCCGGAATGTTATTTTAACTTTTTCGGATTTCTCTCAGTGCAGTACCTCTAAAGCAGGCCTGAGCTAAATAAAAGCCAAAGTGAATCTGGTGGTGCTTGTTGGCATTCTTCGAAATGCTGCGAAAATTCACGTAGAGAAAATGAGAGGTTTTTTAATACGAAAATTGTTTAATTCCTTAAAGTTAAGTCATTTTTACGAGAAAATCCTTTTAATAATTTAGTTTAATACAGTTATTTGGGTGAATTGTGAATAACTGTCGATATTACAACAAAAACATTGGGATGAAATTTTGAGCTGGAAGACTCATATTCTTTTGAGCTGTCCCAAAATTCAGGATAGGTTTGAGAAAAACCCTTTTGTACAACACTATTTTAGTTAATAAGGAATGCAAAAGTACATATTACAAGAAGTGACGCGACCTGATAATAAGGATAAAATAGAGAAGAAAATATTTTGTCACATTTCAGTGATTTTTTGCAACCGCAGCGCCGCCAGACGTCTGTCAAGTGAGTTATTTGTGTCTTTATCTCTCTCACAGTTGAATTGCGCGCGATTTAAGAACTTTCCATTTGAAGTGATATTTGCATTTAATTTCTTTGTATTTCTGCAAGATTCAAGTAAAAGGGTGTGTAGTGAACAGCTATCACAAAGATATTAAGAAGACAATTTCTTTCTAAATGAGTTTTTATGTCTGTTATGTGATTTTGGCGCAAAAATATTTATCATGGCACCGTGAATGAGCGGGATTAGTGTTACCAGTATGGCTATATGTAATTTCCATTAAAATTATCAACACAAAATTTCCGATATTACACGACTTTTAACGATCACAGGTCTGCTAGAGTTCCGTGAAAAGTATATGAGTTAACCTGGTTCCGAGATTTCCGTGAAAAGTGATTGGGCTCCCCGAATTCTCGAGGTTTCCCTGAAAATGTATGGGATTCCCGGATTACCGAGAGTTCCTTGAAAAGTATGTGGTTCTCCGGTTTTCTTGGGATCCCGAGACTTTCCTGAAAAATATATGGATTCCTCGAACTCCTCAAGAATTCCATGAAAAATCTATGTGTTTCCCGGATTCCTGAGAGTTTCCTGAAGGGTGTTTGGTTTCCCGAATCGAGAGTTTTCTGAAAAGTCTATGAATACCCAGAAGTCCCGAGAGTTTCCTGAAAAATGTATGGGTTCCCAGAGTTCCCGAGATTTCCCTGAAAATGTATGGATTCTTCGGATTCCCGAGAGTCCCTTAAAAAATGTAAGGGTCCGCCGAGGTACCCGAGAGTTCCCTGAAAAGTGTATGAGTTCTCGGGGTTTTCAAGAGTTCCCTGAAAAATGCATAGGTCCTTAGAGGTCCCTGAGGGTTCCCTGAAAAATGTATGGTTTCTCCTGGTTCCCAAGAATTCCCCGAGAGTTCCCTGAGAAGTCTTAAAGTTCCCCGAAAAGTGTATGGGTTCCCAGGGTTCCTGAGAGTTCCCTGAAAAATGTATGGATTCCCCGCAGGGTTGTTCCTTTACATAGTAAAAAATATGTAAAATATAAAAAAGGAAAATTAAGCATTTTTGAATCTTTTAAATATTTCCTATAAGCAATATCTATATTGATATTGCTTGAGAGGAAGATCACGAAAGCATTCATGACAAAACCATGAACAATATTTTGTTATGAAAACCTATTTATATGAAGTAAATCAACGATTTTGTATACACATAAAACATACTCTCTGTGGTAAAAATAACGTTACTATTTTCCAATTAATCGTTCTGCTTCCACAGATAGGTATTTGAGAATGTTGTCTGTATTAAATCCTCAACATGTTGATTTTTTTTACCTTTAACGTGTAATAGAACCAAAATTAATATTGTTAGTAAACATGTAAAACAATGAGACATAAAAATACAATTTTTTCCACTATTCGCAAATAGGGAAATAGTATGACTTGATCAATCAATCTTTAAAATCTAAAAAATACTTTTTAATAATTTTTTATAGTAATATACAGGTTATTTTTAAGAGACTTTGATATTATGACACGTAAAGAACTTGCGATTTAGTGTATTTGCAACATTTGCAGTAATTGTAATGTAAATATAATACAGTGATATTACTGTTTACATTATTGATTATCATTTATCCAGAAATTCAAACTAAAAGAAAGCGCTTCAAATAGAAGAGTTGATTTAGAATTATTTAGCTGTCTTTGTGTACTGAAAAAGCCAATCAAGAGTCCAGGAGAACAGAAAAAATTAAGGACTTTGTGTTCTTAATACAAGAGCTTAAAACACAAAAAAATATCACAATTGTGCATAAAACTCGCACTACTTAAGTTAAATATGGTTAAAGTCCTAGAATAGGCACTGCTTCAGCATAAAACGGTTAATATTATGTTCAAATACCGTACAACTTAAGCGTAAAATGATTTCACTTATATTAAGACACTCATAGCTTTAACACGAAAAGGTTAAAATTGCAAATAAAGAACGCACAGTTGTAGAACAAAACAGTTAAAATTGAACATAAAATCCGGACAGCTTTCGAACGAAACGTTTAGAAATTTAGATCGTTTTTACTCGGATTCTGTGCAGATTTTATTAAAAATCGATATAATATCATGATTTTTGTGTGAATTTTTGTTTAATACGTTAGTCTCATTTTAATAGTAAAGCCCAATGGTTTTAGAATATTATCACAGAAACATTCATTATCACTGAATCATTGTTAGCAAGGAGACACTGGTTCTCTTCATGAACATTGTTTTCTGGAATGTGATGTCTTGGACAAGGTATGTACACAGCAAAATCCCAAAAAAAAAATATCGTTATGAAGAGAGCAGGAAATAAATCTTAATTATAATGATTTTTACAATATTGATGATTAGCAGCAACCACAGAACAATTGGAAAACTCCCTGAGCATGTAGATATAGAAGTTCAAAAATTATTAATCGTTTAAATAGTTACAATTATATTGGTTCAACCGGATAGTAGAAAATTTGAATTGGGATTGCTAGTAAATTTCATAATCCATTTTAGACGACAAATTTTACAGCAAAAAGCCTCAAAATATTTTACTGATTACAGGGAAATCTTTGATTGAGTAAAAAATAAAATTTTTAAACTTGATATTTGATAGGTATCAATCAATTTTAGATTTTTTACATTTTACTTTAAATGTTAAAAATTTAGCACATATTAAAGGCTTTTTTACTATGTAAAAAATGAGGTAAAATGTAAAATATAAAAAATTTGCCCAACCCTGATTCCCCGATTTCCCTGAAAATTTGAAAAGAGTCCTGTGAAATTTTCACTGCGATTTTGCAGAAAATTACATGAAATAAATCGATTTTTTCTATCTTGAATCCAGATCCTAACCTTTGGATTTTATTTGTTCTGAAGGGCGGCCACCAAAAAGGTTATTCGGTGGTCAAAAAGACATAAAATCTAATATACTTCAAATAAAATATGGAAAGTCTTCCTCCAGAAGCCACCAAAAATTGGGTGGAGAGATAGAAAGGACAGCGATGATTTGATCATTTGCTCATCCTCTGGCCCAAAAAACCAACTCCCAGAATTTTATTTGACTCTTCTGGATGGGTTGTCTAGAGAATTCTAGAAGTTGGTTTTTTTTGACGGAGATGGAGGTATGAGGGTGACATTTTGTGGCTTCTGTGCAGAGTGCAATTGAACATTAGAATCATTTTTATTATTGTGAAAATACTACCAATAAAAAGTGTTTCTAGTGTGGCTTTTTGTCCGTCTCACAGGACACATCAGGACCATGTTTTTTTTTTGTAGCTGCCCTTGTGATGGCCACTGGGATGATTTTTTCCCATGAAGATGGGAGCTTTTTGGCTCCCCTCCAGAGTACCATCGAAGGATGAAAGCTCTCGGCAATTCGTCTTGCGGTGGATGGTTCTTTCGCAATCGAAAGTTCACAAGCAAGTCATCATGGATGTTGGCTTGGATGGGATGGCAAATGACATAAATTCCATTACAATAAAATAATCGTAAAAACTGGAGATACACACACCTTTCATTGTCGTAAAAAGTGTGGCAGATAGATGAATAATATATTATTTTTTTTGCAGAAAAATCGTATTCATGTTTTCCCGCCATTTTCATACATCACTCTCCCCTTGGGTTTTTTTTGGGGGAGGCGAAAGTGATGTGAAAGGTAGAAGATTGTCAATGACTAAATGAATCTTACTTTGACGTCCAATAAAAGCAGCAAACTCGTAAACTTATATATCATCCCTCTTTCCCCCCAAAAAGTCACAATTGAGATGGATCACAAATATTTCAATTCGTCCAACCAAATTCATTCAGTCAAGCGTCCCTAAAGCATCCTGTATTGTTCGGGAATATTCAGGGGATCTGTTTTGGGGATGAAGAAAAATCGTTGTCTGTCACATCTTCCCGGAATGGCTCTAGTTCTTTTCTTCAGGAAATTTGCGAAATATTATCAGAAGAGGTATTCACCGAGGGAGGAAAATTAAGATAGAAAATTTGTACAACACTTCCAGTACTTCCAAAATTTTATGGGTAAAGAAAGAAATATCATGAAAATATTTGCAAAGGGGAAATTGAACAAGAATAGTTAGCGAGCAAATTAGCGGCTGCTCGGTATCAATCAGTCTTCATGATCAGCTGAATCACTCCAAATAATTTCCGTAATCAACTGTCGGCTCCGATCAGTTTCCGTTGATCAATTGATCGATTCCGATTAGTCTGCTCGATTTTATGATTGGCTCCGATCACACTCCACGATCAGCTGATCAACTCCGATTAATCTCCGTGATCTGCTGATCAGCTCCAAACAATCTCCATGATCAGTTGTTCGGCTCCAATTAGTTTCCGTGATCACCAGACTAGCTCCGATCAGTCGCCGTGATCAGTTGATCTGTTCCAATTAATCTCCGTGGTCTGTCTGATGATCAGAATCAGAGCCGATCAGTCTCCGTGATCAGCTGACAATCTCCAATCAATCTCCGTGATCAGTTCAGGGCCGTAGTGTTGAGGGGGCATTGTGAGGCAATGCCCTACCTTAAAACTTCCAATGCCCTACCTTAAAAAAAACCAAAAACTAAGATAATATTGTAAGTAAACTATTCGTAGTATAATATGGTAGAGAAAAAATTAATCTCCCACTAAATGGCCTGATACATCTAATATAAACTAAAGAATGCCAAAGTAACTACGGCTTCATTTAATCACAATTATCCTTTTCTTATTATGTTCATAAATTGTATTTGAAGTATAAGCAAATTTCAGTTATAAGTATAACTGAAATTATGCCATTCCACAATCTCTGAAAATCATCATTTTGATTTGATATTGCCCAAGTAAGGCGTTACAGAACCGAAATAATTATAATTTGCTAATTGTGCTTTATTTCCATATCTCTGTGACTACTAAAAGAGCTTCTACAGGAAACTTGAAGCTTAATTCATTTATAAGTTAAATCATTCATAATTCTAACTTAGCTTAATCTAAGCCCAGAAACATAAGAGATCATGATCTTATAAAATTTTTATTCTACATAACCATGAATGGCAGAATGAGGACCATTACTTAAATAAATATAATTGAAATTTGACTTCAATTATTGGTTAAAAAAAACAATAAAATGCCATGTCCAAAAAACAATTATTATTGACGTACGATAACGCTTCTAAATCTCGTAACCTCGAGAATTATCGATTGAAGTGCTTAGTGCAATTGGTTTAAATCATATGGAAAGTCAAACGATAATTTTGTGAAAAATTTAAATATTTTCACAAACATCTTTAAAAAGTAAAATAGAATATAAATATATCAATCAATTTGGCATTATTATTCATGAGTTGAAATTGGAATTATTTGATTATTAATTAAAAAAATAATTCAAGGTCAAGGAGACTATAAAAATATAATATTTTATATTTTTTCTTATATTTAAAAAAAAATTATTTAATTTAAGCTTTTAAGCATATAAAAGTACAACATTAACATAACTATATTTCCTAAATTTTTCATTTAAAAATTTTAAAAGTTGACTCATTAAAACCTGATAATTTGAGATTTTAGGATTACTTGATCAAACCTTATTCTACATTCTACAAGACGAAACGTAGTGTAAAACACGTCAAAACTGATGATTTGTGTATGAAATTTTCTTAAAAATTCAAATTTCATTTTTCGAAAAATCTTTCGTTCAAAGACTAGTTTGAACTCATCAGGGAACAGGAAAATTTAGGTTTTAGTTTTCAGATGAACCAATTCCGAGAAATCTTGTGTAAATGTATTAAATGAAATTTTAGAAAATATAGTTTAAATATTGTACTTTTATATGCCTAGGAGCTTTAATTAATTATATTTTTTATTATGTTAAAAAGTAATTAGAACAAAATACGCAGTTTCTTTTGTTAGATTTGACACATGCAACCCCTTAAGTGTATGTATATCGAAGAATCAGAATAATATATTTTATCTTTAAAATTTGTATTTTTGATTTTTTTGTTTTGCTTTATTCACTTACATTCAAGTGAAATGGGATGGAAATCGATCAACCATAATAGATCATCCAAAATTTTGACTAATGCCCTACCTTTAACTACTGATGCCCTACCTTAAATTCAACTCTAGCTACGGCCCTGGATCAGTTGATCTGTTTCACTGGTAAAAATAAAAGGATCAAATTGATCCAAATTTGATGTTTTTGCTTGCAAAGGTGGGATCAAATTTCAAACGATGAATATACAATAAAATAATCACAATTTATCATAATAGAATATAATTTTGATCCATCCTTTGCAAAAGGATCAAATATGAATCAATTTGATCCTTTTATTTTTCCAGTGTCAAATTAATCTCCGTGATCTGCTGATCGGCTCCGATCAGTCTTCGTGATCTGTTGATAAGATTCAATCAATCTCTGTGAACAGCTGACTATCTCCAACTCCGATCAATCTCCGTGATCAGTTAATCGGGTACGATTAGTCTCCATGATCAGCTGACTATCTTCGATCAATCTGTGTAATCATTTGAATGGCCCCGTTCGGTCTTTGTAAGCAGCTGATCTACTCCAATCACTCTCCGTAATCAACTAATAGACTCCAATCAGTCTTCGTGATCATCTGATCCACTCTGATTAGTCTCCGTGATCAGTCTGTCTGATCAGTTAATCGACTTGGATCGGTCTCTGTGGTTATCTTATATCGCCGATGGGTCTCCATGATCTCTATGATCAGCTAATGTACAGCCATACAGAACCACGAGTGATAGACCTATTTACCCTACACAGTAAAAACTTTTGGGCTGCTTTACCATGATTTTCATTGTAAATTTTGCATTGAACATGTAATCGTGTGTACTGTTACACATTTGTGTAATTTGTACACATTTTTTCTGAAAACTGTGTAATTTTTACACATTTTTTTTTAAAACTGTGTAATTTTACATGAAATATGTAAGAAAATGTACACAACTGTGTAATCATTCAAAGTTGATTACACGGTTTACAATTACGTAAAATTTAAATTACACATTTTCCAATTACACGTTTTGCTGAAATACATATTTTGTGTAACTTTACAAGAATAATTGTGGTAAAAAAGCAAACCAACGATTATCTTTGTAATTTTTTTTTACTGTGTATGATCTGACCCTGAATCATGATCGAAATTCGAGTAACTCCATCATCCGTAACTTCAGAACCTCTCTCTACGACAAATTTATGTGTTCGATTTTATTGATATTTCCTGTGTCTATTGGGCAAATTTCCAGTAAATTTGTTATTTTCTATTGTCAAATATTCCTATTAATGTACTTAAAGAATAGAAAAATAACTCAAAACTCTGTAGTCCTACTTCCAAGAACTCCCTGTTCTACTTCCCACTACTTCTATGCACTTCCAAGTAGCTGTACACCACCTCCATTCATAATTCGCACCCCTTGGGATAGACTTTCCTTTAGTAGTAGATGTTATGGGTGAAAGTGCGGTGGAAAAAGTGACGACGTAAAATCGCTAAGTGAAAGCAAACGGGCACTTAAATGAAAACCCTCAAAGCACATACTCACCTTCCGGGGGAGGCATTTAATGTATTTTCTAGGGGATGGTTTGTCTTTTTACACGATTTTTATCCTCCATCTGTCACAAATCCACCCCCCAAATATCCAAAAAAAAAAACGACGCAACGAGAGAGTTACTTTCGCAACTTTTATGTCCCAAGATGACTTTCTCTCCCAGGATGTTTTGGGGTCATTCAGATGGAGCTCTTTTTATCCACTGCCAGGTGAGAATTGAGTGCTACCTCAATGGCTTTTGGACTGGTGAATTTCCCAAAAAGTCCTATTGAAGTGTGTCAGAGGGAATACTAAATGAGCTGAAGATGTTCCTAAAACACTTTGAAATTTAAAGATAGTTGATAAATTTTCAGCTTGAAGTTTGGATGCTTTAAAGATAAATTTATTAACTATTTTGCTGATTTATAGGTAAATCGTTAAAAAGAAAATTAATCAATGGGTTGATATTGGCAGTTAAATTAATGGCTAAAAAGTCTATAATTTTTTTAATTACCGCGAACTGTCTAGGTTTAATAACTTCGGTTATGGTAATAAGTACTTACTGTACTAGTCCAGGTGTTAGACCGTTTTTGAAAAATATTTGAATTCAAAAAAAAATTGAAAATTCTTTGCTACTAATTCGCAAATTTGTGGATTTAGTCAAACTCGTGGGTTCGAACGTTCCGCAACATTTGGGACGTTTTGTCATCTCTAACTAAAATAAAGATAAAGATAATATAATGCTTCTAACTTTTACAATTTCTTATAATAAAAAAATATTATTTCAATTTTAAATGTCCTCCAAAAAAGGACAGATAATCCTAACCGGCTTATGTAGGTTAGATTATTAACGTGAGCTAATTCGGAATGCATGCAAATTCGGTTTAGAGCTGAAGTTGGGGGAACGCCAAATTTATTTTGAATCAAATTCGTGAAATTAAAGAAATTTTGTATTTAAGCGGTCTTCCGATTAAAGGTTTAGCCCAGTTCCTGAAGACCTCGATATCCAAAATAACAACAAAGGAGAATAGTCAAATCCGGTCCCGGAATCGCCACGAACGGGACCTATGTCATTGGATAGACATTAGTATAGGTAACAACTTTTGTTCTGGGACCAATGTTCTAAGCCATGGAGGAACAGTTCTACAGCATAAAAACTACTATTTTTTAGAATGATGAAGAATGATCAAAAGTATATGGGCGCTGGTTCATCTTCATACAAAGATTAGAGTAGACGCATTTTGAAGATATTGATATAAGGTTGAGAAAAATGCCGGGACCCAGGACGATAAATGCTGGGAGTCCTTGTAAAAAAGGCCTTTATCCTTCCGAAAAATTGTTGTTTTGACTACGAATTATACAAGAACCGCTAAAATGATCTTGATGAAATTCGGTATAGGGTCAGTGTATGTTTTAAACTTTTTATTTATGCATACCACCCCCTCCCTCCACCCTCCGTTCTGGTAGCCCTCATACAAAATGGGGGCACTTTACCTTATAACTCCTTTCTAAGAGGAGGTAGAAAGCTGATATTCAACAAGGGAACAAAGCTTATGGAAGACACTTCAACCATGCTTGTTAATCCCCTCCTCCACCACCCCTTCTAGTAATCCTATACAAAATGAGAACATTGTGACCTCTTTTCTGAGAAGAAGTAGTTTGTTTGTAAAAGAATGAAAAAAAATGAATAACTAATAACGTTAACAATAATTTTCTAGATTTTATATGCATTTATAGACATCTAGTCGAATTGCAGCTTTCTGCCTCCTCTTAGAAAGGAGTTATAAGGTAAAATAGTCTTATTTTGTATGGGGGCTACCAGAAGGGGTGATGGACGAAGAGTTTCGGCAGTATTGTTAAAAAGTCTTCTTTAAGCCTTGTTACCATGTTGTATTTCAGCTTTCTATCTTTTCTCAGAAAGGAGTTATAAGGTGAAATGCTCTCATTTTGTATGAGGGCTACCAGAAAGGGGGACAGAGGAGGGAGATATTATGCATGGTTTAAAAGTCTTCCCTAAGCTTTGTTCCCTTGTCGAATTTCAGCTTTCTACCTGCTCTTAGAAAGGAGTTATAAGGTAAAGTGCCCCCATTTTGTATGGGGGCTATCAGAATGGTGGGTGGGGGGAGGGGGTGGTATGCATGGATATAAACTTTAAATCATACAGTGACCCTATACCGAATTTCATCAAGATCACTTTAGCCGTTCTTGCGTAATTCGTTGTCAAAACAGCGATTTATCGAAAGGATAAAGGCATTTTTACAAGGACTCCCAACGTTTATGGTCCTGAGTCCCGGCAATTTTTCAATCTTATATCAGTACCTACAAAATGCGCCTACTCTCGTTTGTGGCGATTCCGGGACAAGCGCCCATATAGTTTTGACCATTCTCCTTTTACTGTTTTTTTTAGGATTTAATGGATCATTTGCTAAGTAAAATTTTTCCAAAAAATCTTGGTCGATATGAAATTATAGCAGTTGAGCGATATGGGTAACCTTTTGATCTGTAATACGGGCTTCAGACCTAAGGCTTAGCCAAATGGCTTAACCTCTCTAACTGATTGTTGGTCAAGGTTTTTGAGAAAAATTTGATTTAGGATAAAATACTGAAAGTAAATGATCAATCAGATTAAAAAAAAACAGTAAAAGTGATTGCTATTCAGGATTTTGAAACCTTCGGGAACTGGGTTAAACCTTTAGTCTGAAGACCACTTAAGCCAAATTACGCATGAAGTTTGGCTTTCTTGAGATTATGAAATAAAATCATTAATTAAAGAATAAAGATTTTATAGTCTTTACGAATTATTGACCTGGGGATCAATTAAAAATCCATTAACTAATTTTATTATTCTGCCTTAGAAAATTTGCAATCAATTTAATTTTGAATTTCAATTGCGTCTTTTAGTTTTAAATGTTTTCCGTTATGTAACCGTCAAGTCAGAAATCTAAAGAATGATCCCATGACGAATGATTTGGATCTCTGACCAATTGAATGAATAGAAAATTCAAAGTGGAAATCTTGATGTTGATCATCAGTCCGAAAACAACATCGTTCGATTAATGGGAATTGTAGATTGATGGAATTTTTAAATAGGAATTAAACATAAATTTTTCACTATCTCAGAACACGGATCTCCCTGCGTTCCCCCATCGTTGTTGATGGGAAAAAAATGGTAGATTTTCTTGGTAATATTTTTGTGTAATTTAATTTCCATATTTAGCTACACAACGTTGTGAGTATTCCAGTTAGTTTCTTAGATGTTCGTTGGGTTGTGGTGGATTTGCAAACGACAAAGAAAAATCAATTTATTGTTTTGAAAAAAAAAAAAAAGATGTATAATTTGAATAAATTATAAATAATCGCATAGACAAAGCAAATGGTGTTTAGTGGATGGTGATGTGAGTGAGGAAATGTGGATATGGTTCGCTAAATTACTCCAAACTCCACGGTCATATCGGATTTTATTATATTGTATTCAATCTGTGGAAAGATTAGAAGGTGTTCTCTCTTGTATGTTTTGGCTCTAAAAGGAGGAAACAGCATAAAAGCGAACGGTGCACAGAGACTATTTGAAGAAATAGAGTTCCACAAATGCCTGGCCAAAGGGGGGCTGTGCAGGGGATTGCGGGTGCTTCCCAAGCACCAACAAATATGTGAAGAAAATTAATTAAAAATGCGCTGAGAATTGTTGTAAATCTAAAAGGCGTTCATATGTGTAACATTAGTGGCTCTCTTTGCAATGAATCTAATGCACCACAGCACAGGAATATAGGTAAGCAAAATCGCACTTTGTCTTACATTTCTTTCTTTTTTCTACTTACTTTCAGTTTAAAATCCAAGAGATTTTTTGCTCATTGGGAAATGAGATAAAAAAAAGAAGCCCATTCACTACATGAGTTAGATGTGAGGGTAAAGAGTTGCAAATAAATTACCAACGACGATTTGCATTTAAATTTATACCATTTTCTTTTCCATCTCTCAATTTTCACTCATTTACCTCCAGTCCACATCAAAAATTGCACCTGATTTTCCATGGCAGGTGAGATAGATATGATCCCAAGAAGCACAATATGAAAACTATTTAAGGAAAAAAATTAAATTTTTAATGTTTTTTGTAAAAGTGTTTTAGGAGGCTCATAAAAGAATAATGATGATAAAAAGAAGAATGATATAGTTCTTGAAGATCTCTTTTTTTAGAAGCTTTGTCTTTTCGTAGATTAAGAAAAGACAATCTTCAGTAATACAGATTTTTTAATATAGATCTTTCATAACTACTTCCTACTTTTATCTATTCACATAAAAATATTAAATAATTTGAATAAAATTTGTTTTATTTTAACCTTGTTTGCCACAGGTTCTATATAACTTTCTTAACTTGATGTGACCATATCTGTCTTAGCTAAAATGTAATTTTTTCATCAGGAAAGCAATTTTCTTTTTACACTATAATCCGCGCGAGCAACGCTTATTCAATTGCATTTTGTTTACTGCTACTAATGAAAGGCAGCCAGACTTTCTGGATACTTTCGGCCCGGTTGCCAAGTATTCATTTTTGTAGGGAGCGGCTAGGGATTCTGAGCGTGGAATTCCATCATGTTGGTCGTTGTCCTTACCCCTTAACGATTGAGGTTTGCCCAATCCGCAAAGAATTACTCTGACTGAAAAATGACTGGTTTTTAGTCTACAAGAAATGATCAAAAAGATTACTCCTAAATGAAATCTTAAAAATTAGTCATATTCGCGTCGTATTTTGGTCCCAGTATTACTCAAGATTGAATTAGTAATATTATCGTTATTTTACGGCTCTAAAGTTTACTCTGCCATTCAGTAACAAAAGCGACACTTTCCGTCATTCGACTTTCTAACGACCGTCATAGGACCCGTTTTTGGAATCCAGAATACATACATACAACTAGTTATTCCAACAACGGTTAACCAGTTTCGAAAAACCGGTTAACCGCCCTATTTTGGAAACGGTTTCATAGCCGGTTTTTTAGAGACATACCGGTTTAAAACCGTGTCTTTACAAAAATTTCTTTTAAGCTTAAGTTTATTTTTTGAAAATCAAGATTCACTGCAAAATATTTCATCATAAAATGTGTTAAATATTACATCAAAGTTCATGTTCTGAAAAATTGATCAAATTTCAATAATCTAATCCTAAATTTGAAATCGGTTTATACCGATTGACCGGTTTTAAACCGGCTTTTACGAAGAAACGGTTTAAGAACGGTTTTTAGACCCTTCCAAAACCGGTTAACCGTATATCCTAAAAATCCGGTTATTTGGAATCACTACATACAACGGTAATCTTACTCTAAATTGCTATCTGGGTATGGATGATCTTGTGCGGAAAGATGGCGCTGCTAACGGTTATAATCCTCTCAATTGCGAAACTGACCAAGCGCAGTCCGGTGTTGTTGCATTCGTCGTGTAGACTGTGATTGCTATTGCTGCTTTAAAAGCCTTCTCTTTTCCTACTTTGGGCAGTCCAACATAGTTCTTTTATTAGTCTCCAAAAGATTTGATATCTCACAAAGGAGCTGACGTATTCCAAAAAGATGATAACTTGTGCTTATGGTTTCCAAGTATAGTGTGACCTCGATAGAGTCAACTCCCGATAGGGTCAATCTCCAATAGTCAACAGCCATTTTTTTACCACGGACTCCAGCAGTGTTAATTTGAACCCGAATTAACGACTTACAGTAATCGTTAGTAGTAGAATTGATCGGTTAATTAAATAAAATACTCTACTTATCGTGTTGAATGTATCAATGATCTAGTTCAAAATTTCTTATTTTAATTAATGTTTTTCTGACTCCAATAGTGTCAACGGATCCAATAGAGTCAACAGAGCTGGTAATAATTGGTTCACTCTATCGAGGTTCCACTGTAGTAAGAAAGTTGAGAAGGTTCGCTGGCAGACCTAGAAAATAAACTTGGAGCACTAAAAAGGGCTCTACAAGAACTAACCCAAAACATGCCATTAAGGAAATTTCGACAAGGTTCCGTATTAAACTGATTAGAATATTTGTTGAAACGGATAAAGACCTCTTTTCGCTTCTTTCAATTTTTATTCGCTACAACGTTTCGGGAATATGATGCCCCCTTCATCAGGTCTACAAAACGTTTCAAACAATTTCGAAGACCCGATGAAAGGGACATCATATTCCCGAAATGTTGTAGCGAACAAAAATTTAAAGAAGCGAAAAGAGGTCTTCATTCGTTTTAATATATATTGCACTCCACAAGACTGTACATAATCGAATAAACGGATTAGTCTAGATCATTGGGAATGGAATTTGTAGGAATAACATCTATTTATAAAAAAGGAAACCTAGGAACAATTAAGAATGTCGGGCAGAAAGCTGCGTTACAGAATGCTCAACCAGGATCTGTTGGGCCAAAGGTTTGAGTTTACTTGTATTCGTCTCTGCTAAACGTGGAAGTGATACGTTACTATGATTATGTTCCTCGCCTGAAGTTTGACTTAGCGTGAAAATTTCTTTTTTTTTTAGGTTTTTCCTGTCTTTTTAAATTTCTTTAATAATTTACTAATGTTTTTTGAAACCTTTTTCAAGATTGGAACTGTTGAGTCTAGAAGAGATGGAAGGAGAAAGCTCATCCTCCTGGCGAAGATCCTTATTAGATAAGGGTACTTAGTAGGGGGAGGTGAGGCTACTTTGAGCTGTAGGGTTACATTGTTATACGCTTTTTTCGCATATTTCTAAAAATAATTGTGGATCTAAATAGAATATTATTTGTAAGGACCAGCTTCGTTTAGTAATATGCGAAAAAGCTGAATATCACTATTAGGTTACTTTCCTTTAGGTAAAGTTGTTTTCCCTCGAAGGATTATCCCGATTGCTTATCACAATCACTTCCTCAGTGTCAGCCTTTGATCTGAAGAAAGGACAATGGGGATCTAATCCAAAAAGCTAGCAATGAAGAGCACTCCTTCATGTTCCGGTGCGAGATTTGTACCACATACATCCCACAATATGGCAAAGATAATGTTACTTGGGACGCTGACATGAGAGATTGTGTCGCTAAATTACTTTCAAATGCATTTATGGTACATTATTTCCAGGTGAAGTGAACCAACCCCATCTTGTACACCGAAAGCCAACTCTAAAATAAACACAATTGCATTTTGATTACGAGGAATCTTCAATTAGCTCCCACTTGAATTTAATTCGTAACATTTTCCCAGCCGAAGTACCTTGATTTTTCCCATTCAGCAAAAAGACCATCCACACTGCATCCAAATATTTACCACTGGAAAGACATTAAATTGGCCAAATGACCAATTTTTACCTATCCATGCCCACGACCTACCCTAAACTACCGCCCAGGTAGATGGGAAGTCACCGTGGTGGTTGGGGACCGGAGAATTGAAAATGCAAACCCTTCCTGCATAAACATCCGCAGCGACAAAATGTTATTTTATGCTTAAGAATCAAAGCAGAAGGAAGAAACTCCGTCGTCCCCGGGAATGCACATAAGAAAAGCACATGGGAGAGGTTGCATGAAATTTGTGGTACCTTCGCCGACAATATTGTTATCTGTTGCGAGGAATAATATTCAATTAGAGCACAAAATCAACTTTCAACCACTGTAAATAAATTCAGTGTGTCTCAACTTCCCACACAATCTTATGCACATTTTCCGTGTGTTTCGACGGGGAAAGTTACCCAAAAACCACCCCAAGGTGCTTTAATCACATCTTGGGGCTGGAATCTTAGTCTTAATCACATGGGATGGGGCACGTTCTAATATGCAGCATTTGGAAGTTTTGTTGCAAACATTAATAAAAGCTGAAGCAATGCTAGAGGCACTTCTTAAAAAAGGCTTGTGATAGGCCTTTCAATTAAATTTGAAAAAAAAGACCGATGGTGTTTAATCATTTGGGTTTACTTCAAGTTAAGGTTGCCATAAGCCGGCGGCGGACGGGATATTTAACACTTTAATATCTATAACGAATTTATGTAATTCAAATTTGAATTTTGACAGATAAATTACCTGTCAAAGTTAACATTTTACAGCCTTTCAGCTCCCTTACCATAAATTAATAATATAAAATTTATTTCTAAGCCGAATCCACGTTAAATACTCCACATAACGCAACCTCACTAAGGCCTATTCATGAAATGTTCAAATATTTAAATTTATACGTTAGAGATAACGTACTTCAGCTTGTAAAGTAATACAAATTCCGCTACTTTCTTCCCAAAATCGAAAATACCAACAGATACAATCAAATGTCATCCATTGAATCTTGATTTCGGGAGGGATTTGCCCTGACTCTCTGGTATATAGCATCGTGGGATTTTGCGGAAAAAATGCTAATGACAGTGATAAAAGAAGTGTGCAATAGAAGGTAGGAAAATGGAATGGAATTGAGACTGCAAGAGCTGATAATGACAAAATGGGTAACATTTTGCAACATGAAAGAATAATGTGAAATGCTAACATAATCTGATGTATGGAAATGTCTTCCTGAACTAGATATTTTTCGTATCTTTTGCGCATTTTAAATATATTTTCCTCTCATTGGACTCAAAGATGGATCTGAGATTGTGGTGCGATCAGGCGGGATTTTTCCTCGTCTGGCATGTATAAAGGTTTTTTGTTGCTGAAATTTATAAGGCTCTGCCGTGTGTACTTTAATCACCTCCAGGCAAATAAATTAATTCAATCAGAAACCAAATAAAATTAAATGCGCTCTTATTGTATGCTAATTGTACCAACTCTTATGGAATTAATTCTCATACGATGACTGAGTGAGGTGAATGTCTAATTGTTATTGTTAATCACTTTGTAAGACTTCTTTTATTGCTCGATCTCCATGGACTGAGAGAGGAATATACATAATCCCTAGATATTTTTTTTCATACCTGGAAATTTATGTTACCGATGGTTACTGACCTCCTACTAATCTGATTTTTTTGCACAAAAATGCTGTGCTGCTTATACGTTCGTCAATTGTATGGCCTAGAGGCGAAACATTTAGAGATAACAACTTATAGTCTTTCGGGGACCCTTCTAAAAATCCACCAAAGAAAGCGTTATATTTATTTTAGCTCGCTTCTTTCCAAAACCATGTTTACCGATAGATGTACCCAAGTAGAAAAAGGAAGTCAGCATAACGTAAATTTTGCCAGAAGAGAAAATTACATGATGCCTTAGACAGACTTATGACTAACCGGGCCTCTCACACTAACCTTAACCAGTCTTGGCGACTCTCTGTCAGTTCGCTCAACGACTCTTTCATATTATCATGGTAATATGAAGGAGTCGTTGGTTTGCTCCAAAAACGTAGCATAGGTCGCTGTCGTAAAGTCCGTTCTATCAAAGGCTTCGATAGTACGGAGAGGGGTTGTTAGCCTCTCGCCCAACTCTCTCTAGAAGGACCAGATCCCTTGTTCGTTAATCTCAGGTTCGTGACTTCCCACTGTGATTAGTTACCCAATCTTCTATCACTCACACGGGCCCTATCAGGCATCTAGCTACTTCGAGGTGAACATAGGAATTAAAATAAGAGGCCATATGTCGCATTACCTCCCATTTAGACCTGGAAATATAGTCCAATAATTAATTTTATTATAATTACGTCAAACTGACCCTTGGCTTAAGTCCTAAGTGTATCTAGCACGTAAGCTTCAAAGCTAAACTCTTAAAGGATTTTCTTGCTAGTTCTTGTATTATTATTTTAGGTAAAAATCACGTTATTTTGGAGTAAAAAAACAGTTAAACGTCAGAATTGATCATTTCTTTTCAATATGTACTGTCAAGTTTTATAAAAATACACCCATGTTAAGGTTGATATTATTAAAATACTGAAAGGAGACAACGTTCATTTATGAAGCGGTTCCTGAAAATTGGAAGCTTATTGGAACAGAGAAATTGGAACAGAGTCTGGAACAAAAATAGCCCAAAAATTTAAGTAATTTTTTTAACAATACCAATGAATGATAATTTTCAATTTAATGAAAAATATTATGTTTGAGTATTGTAGTTTCTTTTTCCAAAACGGTTTTACATAAAAAAAAACTGGAAGTATAAAAAATTATTAAAATTAATTTTCATTATGACAATTTAAAAATTCGTCATATTTAAGCTTAAAAATTTACTGTATAGCAAATAGCTGGAGACTTGCAAAAAATATTCTAGATTCCTTCAACCTTTAACTTTGCAATTGCATACAAACATGAGAAAAAATAACTTTAGTTTAGGTAGTCAGGAAAAATTATTTTCTTTATGGGACACCGGTGTTCCAATCGTCCTTAAAGGGTAATAGATTAATTGAAGATTAAATGTTGAAAAGCCACTGGAGAGCTTACCTTAAGTTGATTAAGATAAATGTAGGTTTATTTGAAAGGTCTTCGATTCAAGAATAGGTTTTTTTACAATTTCAACTGGATTCAACAATAATTAATTGGTAGGTAATAATTTGGTAATAAATAGGTAAGTAATACTTTCAATGCTAATTTTGGATGATTTGAGTTCAGATAGAATTTACAAATCGTTCATATTGGTTTCCTGAATCGATTGACTTAAATTATATGGTGCGATGGATGAGACTTCGCAGACTGCTCGAACTAAATTGCACAATTAATTCTACAACTACATATCAACAGCATATAATTACTATGCCACAATTACCAGCATTCCGCGAAGTCTTGGTCATTCTGTCATTTTTGTATTTCTTTTTAAACGCTATGTTATCCACTCTGCCATCCAGTATTATCATTAATCTAACTTTGCTATGGATTTTGACGTCGATTGTTGGCATTTTTCGCAATTTTATTTCCCTGATGGAAGGAATTGCTGAGATGTTCCCGCGGGAGAGAACATGGGATATAATTGAAGGAAAAGCTGGAGATGGAGAGAGATTGGAAAAGTTTCATCTTGTGAGTGTGAAGACATTTTCCACGGATTCGGGAGCATCGAAGCGAAAAATTATTGTGCTGCGCCACTCATTTGTACATTTCTGATTTTGCCATATAGTCTAAATGCGATATTATCATCTTACACCATCCCCCCGATAGTGAAAAATTCCATCCCCCAAAACACTGTGTGGCAGCATCATCTGCAATGCTTTTTAGTTCTCCATCAACTCCCCCGCCCGTCATCCCTTACCCAAAAGTGAACTCATATACACTTTAATTCGTCATTTCACCATCAACATTTCCATCCAGAGAGACTCCTTCACTGCCACCACAACAGATCCCCAACCATTCCCCCCGCATACCCACCCCCAACTCTCCCCCAGCCCCTTCCGCGAGATAAGTCAAATTTTCTATGAGAATTAAATTCATTTCTTCTGGAGAGAATTTCCTCGCGACTTTTCCACAACCAACTGATGACAACTTGCACCATTTCAGCGAATTATTAACCCTTCCATTGTTCGCATTTTCTGCTGGCGACACAACCTGCACAATTTTCCACCCATTCGACTCCACTGGGGCTTTTTGGTTTGATGGTGAAATTCGTGGAAAAGCCACGATTTAACCCCTGACACAAGAAATTTCAATGGAAAGAGCAAATCTTCCATATGTTTTATTTCGCTTCGAGACTTTTACTCATTTAGCTATAAGCTTTTCCGCGGAATCTGGCGAGAGATTTCGATGCAGGCAACACCAGAAAGGGTTGAAGGATTTTCTTTGAAATATTTGAAAAATTCATCTCCTTTTTTGAGCAAAATTGTAGGGGAAAGTGCCCATGCTTGATACCATTGGAAGCTTCGTAATGACTAAATTTTATATATTTCACAATATATGTGTGACTCATCGCAACCAGGGGCCTCTCGACATTTCATTTTTCCATACGTTTTTGCATAAAGGCACTGAAGACTATTGGCAAGTTTTTTCTTAAAGAGAATTGACTTATCAGTCTGATATATTTCGAAATCGTGCATTAAAAGCTATCTAAAAATACATATTTCATAATGTTCGCTGAAGTAATAAAAGAACTACGAGCAAATTTGTTTAAGTCGCGGTGCAATATCTGCAAAATTTTTATAAGGAAAAGTGAAAAATAGCTTCACTTTTTATTAGGCTTGATGGGCCCCTGTCGCAACCATATTTTGAAAACTATGGGAAAGTGGCCAATTTTTAAAATATATTGCGGAGTCACGTTTATTGCAAATCATAGGAAAGATTTAATCATTACGAAGCTTCCAATAGTATCAAGCATGGGCACTTTCCCCTATATATAATTTAATTTCCGATAGGGTGCAGTGAGGAACATTTGAAATTATAATTTTGCACCTATTTTTAGAGAAATTTGAGCCTTATCGTACATAATTTAGCTCCACAAACCAATTGAGCAGCTAAATTATATTATGATATAGCTCAGTTCTACTAAAACATTGGTGAAAAATCCTAATTTCAAAGGTGGTCCACTTTCAAAGCTGCCCTACACCCCTACATATTCGATTACTGATTAATTCCTGATTCATTACCGCTTTAAAGGTTTTTAAATCGGATGAAACTTGTTGCATATTGCAAGGCCTTTCAAAAAAAATCACTTTCAACTGAATCGCTTGAAAGATACGTCCTTTATACTGGTTTAAGTTTTAACTTTGAGGAAGTCGTCATTTGAAAAAAGGAAGGCAAAGCGTCCCAGCTTTGCACAGTGCTTGAACTCACTCGAAGAAGCTATCAGTGAATTTTGCGTAGTTTTTGGTTGCATAGCGGTTTAGTACTGCTGAAGTTCAAATGAGTTAAAACAGAGAGCAAAAACGGTCTATCGTATTCCCTGTCAGAATAGCCGGAGTAGAAAATCAGTTAAGGAAGGCCAATTTCAGAATATTTTCGCACGAACAAACAGGACACGGACAAATAAAAAAAGTAAACTTGAGAAAGGTAAATCATTTACGTGTGCTTTATCGATTCATTGTCTCATATCCGGTACAGTCCGTTCCGGCCGGGTTGAAAATGTCAAAAACTAAAAAAAAGGGATGGCAAAGTGCTCCAGGCTCTTCGATGTGCTCGAACTCGTGTCAACCGGTTATCAACAGATTTGAACCGATCATAATCAGTCAAAATATCCTTCAATATAGCTTCGGAATAATACAATTAATTTTCTGAGGAAAATTTTTCATTGATTCACAACGGCTTCATAACCGATTTAGAACCGATTTGAACCAATTTATTATTCACATAAAACATTTCTCAAAATATTTCAGGAGCAATATAATTTAATTTCGAATAAAAATTAGTTATTGGTTATAAACCGGTTCACTTTGATGCAGTTCGATGAGGAGCATGTTAACCATGTCAACGATCCTTTGGTGGGCTTATGGGGGGTCCTAGAAGGTTCCAAGTATATCTCTAACCGTTTGGTCTCTAAAGCTGACGACGACAACCGGACGAACAGACGGAAAAATCGAGGATTATTCCATCTCTCCGTGGAGTTCGAGCTGTAAGAAACTTAATTTAAGCAAATCGGTTAAGATATAGATCCTTAAATGTGATTTTTAGCTCAAAGAGGTTTTGAAGAGAAGAAAAGGAGTCGGCATAAATTGAAAAAAAAAGCATCTGAAGATAATATTCACTCAGGGGGTGAGCGAAGACCGAAAGCCGATATCTCTTACCGTTTCCGCTCCAGGACAGTGAGAAGTTGAAAAAAGCGAATTATGCCACTGCTTTCACTATACACCGGCTGCAACGATGGGTTGCAGCCGGACTGAAAGTATCTGTGGCTGATCATACGGTATGCTGTCATCTCGACTTCAGACTTCCCCGGTTTTGGAATGAAGATGATCTCTGCCATCTTTCACAGGCATTGATGTTATGATACGAGCACAAAAAATTTAAAGGTAGAGGCTGGATACTTCCTTAAAATTTTTCCAGTGCTAAAACCTAAGCCAGGGTAATTCGCAAAGCTCAGACAGTAAATGAGGCGCTTCAATTCAGAAATAGTACACATTTCTGAATGAGATTCCGTACATGAGATGATCAGATTCTACAAAACTCCGTGTTTCAGCTTCAAAAGAAGCATCATTAGAAGAGGAACTTGATGTGAAGATCTTGGAAAGGTGATCAGTAAATTACGTAGACGACGCAGACTTCTCATTTGGACTTCTTGCCCAACCTCCACAGTGACATTACGACCAGGAGGAATTTGTTTTTGAGATCGGTTGATTTTCTTGGTGGCCTTCTATAAGGAGAAGTCCGTAACTTTCATAGTTGAGAGTCTCTGAAAGTAGTTATGGTTTAATAAAAGCGATTTCAATTTCTTGTGTGAGATTTGAACGATAAGCACTAAACTAATAATAGAGAAGTAATAAAATCCTAATCAAATTTGTAATAATTTTTTTCATATCTTATCGATTTCACGACTAATGAAAACTTGATTGATTGAATATACGTAAGTACTTCAATAAATAACTTTCTGTTGTGTATTAATAGTCTGCGAGGAAATTTACTAAGTGTACGAGAAGTTATATTGAATCATGATAAAAAGATTCCTTTTTACTGTGCTAGTTTTAGCAATTTCTTTTGTAAATTTCGGTGAAAGTGCTTCAATTCAAGGTAAATTTTATTAAAAAAATCGAAAAAATAAATTTTATAAAAATATTAGTTTTTCATGTGCTTTATTGTATTTAATGATTCCAGAAGATTATGTTTTTTTATCAGAACCACCTGAAGGCTTTTTCCAAAGAATACAATTTTGGCCTGGGAGACGCTAAACATAAATAAAATTATTTGAAGATCATAAAGAAGTGTCAAACTTAAAGACTTTTATTTGATGAAAATGATTGATTTTCTGCTATTCCAGGACAAAATTGTCCTACCGATGAACGTCGGTGACGCCACTAAAGAAGACACGTTACAGTGTCGAAAGCCCTGGAACCTTGAGTATTTTATTTTTGGAGTAAATCACTTCACCGTCGCTCACCGAAAGGAAAATTTTGTCCTGAATCAGTAGAGTAGAAGTCTCACCGTCTCTTACCTACCAGAAACTGGAAAATGATTTATTACTGAAATCTCATACATTTTTTTTTTAAATTCTCAGAGTTTAATATTTGAGAATTATTTTTTTAACTCTGCACCTCTAAAAGAATTGCAGTAGTTTCCAGGATCCTTCAGCTGTCATTGGTTTTCAAAGCCTTACAAATAGGACTAGAGCTAAAAGTGTAATTTTTGTTTTAATTAATTGAGTATGTACATTAACTAAAATATTCTGAATGCTTACAGCTAGAATTTCCCCAAAATAAAAAACTATTGAAAATTGGTTTGGAAAACCAAACTTCAAAACATGTTTTTTTTTGACCTCTAAATAGTCCGAAAATTTATTTTTTATTTTTGGGACATTCTAAATCGTCCTTAAAGGGTCATTATCAAGTTCGTAAATGTTACGTTTTACAATTTTAAACATCCCTCTCATAATTTTATATAAAACAATGTAATCTACTGTCCATTTTTCTTAAAGGGATAGGATAAAATCTAGAAAGGTTATGCCGGATTTTATTAATACTACCTAAACCTCCTCGAACTGAACTTTTCTGTTGCCCTGTAGGGAAATTCTGTAACGATATGACAACATCATATGACAAATTTTCGTGGTAAATTCGAAAATAGGACAGCATTAAAGCCCAGTGAGCATTGAATAAGGAGCTCTATGAAGCTCTTAGTAACTGATATGAATTTGATTTTCGAATAATTTTTATGAATTTACTACATAAAAGTTTTTAAATTTGTCATATGACATTGTCATATCGTTACAGAATTTCCCTTCTAAACATATTGCTCATTACTCATTTTTCGCTCCTGAATCAATAATTATTTTAGATTAGCAATTACCTTGTGTAATAAAATTCTATTTAGTACATCAGTTATTACTTAATGCTGTGTACTTACATATATACTTAAAGTTTTCAAGGAAAGTTGTGCACAAAGTTTCACTGAACAATATTCAATCAACATGATCAAAAAAATCATTTACGCTGCACTCATTTTGACTATATACGTTATGAACTTCGTAGAAAGTAAAGCATTGCAATATGGTAATTAAATTTAACGAAAATACTCCTTAATTTCCAAAATTTATTAATATAAAATACTATATGTTGTTAATACCTATTCATCGCCAGGTTTTCCACCACCAACTGAGATCCATCAAAATACACGAAATTGGAATTGGAATTGGTATGGATAGAGAGTTCATAAAGTGAATAAAATGTTTAAACACCGGAAAAGAGTTTGATAGTCCCTGAACGTAGTTAAATTTTTGAAGTATTGCGGAAGTCATTTTTTGAAAATATTCTTCAGTATTGCATAAAGATTTAAATATTTAGGGGAAACTGGGGCATCAACAAACACGGGGTACCACTAAACAGTAATTTTTATTTCTAAACTACTTGGACTATCTCGACCATTCCTTCAGTGGACAAGCATCCCTATAGTGCCTATAAATTCCTATCGGTCTTATCCTCTGATATCCAATATCCGATTAAAAAATCGCAGTGTTTGGTGGTACCCCGTGTTTGGTGGTGCCCCAGTTTCCCCTAAGGGTCATTTTTTGGTAGAATTTTAAAATATGAAATTTCGTGGCTTTTGACTTTACGCTATTTGCCCGTCTGTCCATGAGTCAGTTCGTCTGTAACTACAATTATAGGCCAAATAGTTAGAGATAGCGACTTGGCATTTTCGGGGGACCCTCATAAGTCAAAAAAAAAGGACTATTAAACATTCTTTTTTTGATTGCTCAACGACACATCGTATGATTTTTTTCTTCATTTTTGGATATGAATGAGTTTGAAGTCGAATGGGATGTAGCAGATAGTGGAAGGAAGAACAGTCCTCTCATAGTTTATACTTTTTAATTCATTACGGCGCTTCTAGGATGGAAACCCTTTTCAACTGGCCTACAAAACATTAGATCAAAGCTTTGTAAACCTGATAAAAAAAGACATCCATCTGCAAAACGTCATGAAGAATTTGTAAACCTTTTTAGAATGAATTGTATACACTGAGAGAAATCCGAAAAAGTTAAAATAACATTCCGGAAATGTTAATTTTACCCTGCAGTATTGATCAGAAAACGGTGTAAATATTACTCTTTTTAGGTATATTAAGGGTTAAAGTTACCCTTTTTCATGTTAATTTTACCCTTAAAAAGGTGTAAAATTAACCGCAAAAAATGTTGATATATTTTTACACTTAAAAAGTGTTAAAGTTATGAGGAAAAAAAGTTAATCGCACCCTCTTTTTTTTCTAAGTGTACGTTTGCAAAAATCCTGACTGCTAAAAACGTTACTACTCAAATCCATTCCTCTGGACCGCTTCGAAGTCGTTGCTGTGTCATTGTCTTTTGGGTCTTTGTTACTATACCTATAAGTTGGAGAGCAGAGAGAGTCAGTCCGGCTTAGAACGTCAGAGCTAGAATCTGGCTGGGTGCTAGAAAGTATAGGGGAAACTGGGGCAAAAAGTCACAAATCGAAAATTTCAAAATTCAATATTTGCCAAGATAAATAAGATAGCGGCTTAAATTTTTTTCCATAGACAGCCTCCATAGGTCTTCTTCAATGCTATAAGTTCGTTAAAATTTGAACAAGGAATTTAGAAAATAAAAAAATATCGAAATTTTTAGCCCTATTTTTCAAATATTTTCCGTGCAAAAGATATCAATTATTAGCTAATTATATTAAATTTGATGCACTGGTGAATGTTTCCCAAATTACCTGGATATTTTTTGAATACGAATCCAATATCTATTTTAGAATTTTACAAAGATCCTTTTCTCCAGAAATCCTTTTATTAAAAACGACCACTTGGGGTAAAAAGTAACAAAAGCTATGGAGCAAAAAGTAACAAAAACCGAAACAATTATCCCACGGTGAGAAGAAACGTCAATGCTATGTGTCGCCGCTTGTTGTTTGCATTGGTCAAACGATTTGCAGTCTTTTGTGTGTTTTTTGTAAAATAGCTTAAAATGCGCTTTTCTCGCTCAGAGAAAACGGTGTTTTACAAAGGTGTAGAAGAATAAATTTCTTATGAAAATATGTCATCTAGATATTTTACTTAAATTTACGGAATCCAGTAATAAAACGAAACAAAATGTGATAGTATCTCATGCCTGATACTATTTGCCCCAGAATTTTTGAGAATGATCACAAAATTACCTTTTAGAAAACGGCTCGATAAATATATTTCCTTACAAAATAGAGGAAAATTACTTTCACCAAGTTGTGAAACAATAAATTTCCTATAAAGCTGCGCTAATTAGAAATTTATGGGGCGCTCGAGTAGTTTGTAAAAAAATAATATATCCGTTTTGTGACTTTTTGCCCCAGTCTCCCCTAAGGAATAATTGCTTAAGAGAGCCTATTCTATATAGCTCCTTCCAACATAAAAAACCGACCGGTATTTTACAAATTAAAAAGAATTTTGGTTGTGTTTCAGCTACTGCCTAGGCGAATATTTCATCAATTTCGTCCTTGTACGAAAATATCATTTAATCATTCCTAATAAATGTTTTCCAAGGTCAAAATTAAACATTATTTAAGATTCAAAAAGCTTTAGATAGCCTATTTCTCAACCGAACGATGTATTTATTTAGCTCGTTGAAATCTTTTGGATATTCTGGTAAAAGTGATCAGTTAGAATCGGTTTCGAATCGATAATGAACCTGTCATTAAACTTTAACTTTTTTTTTTTTCAAAATTCAATTGAATTACTCTTGGACTATCTTGGACGATCTCTTGAAAGATTTATAAATCGAATCAAATCGACTGCGGACTTGAATCAGTAAAAAGTAAATGATGAGAAAGTATTCCACTTCACTCTGTCACCGCTTTTCGATTGCCATTAATTGTTCGTAATAAAATACTATTATCGATGCAATTTAATTACTAATTTAAACTTAATTGCGTGAAGTGTTAATACCACAGTAATTAATAATTACTTAACGCAGTATATATTTAAGGTCTACAAGGAAAATTATTCATAAAATCTCACTGAACAATATTCAATCACCATGTTCAAAGAATTCTTTTTTGTTGTACTTATTTTGACCATTTCCTTAATAAACTTCGGAGAAGCTACTGCATGGAGAAGAGGTAAATGCAACAAACAAAAATAAGTTTCTTATTTATTCCAAATATTTAATGTTGGCAATACTTATTTATTCACGACAAGATCGCCCACCTCGTCCACCACCACGTGATATACTTCAACATATCGGCTGGGGTCCATAGAAAAATTATAAAATGAGTTGAATAAAAGTTTTTAAATTATTCAAATGGTTTTTCTTTAATTGCTTGAATTTTTAGGATTTTAGAAGTTCAATTTATGACTAATATCTTTCGTGATATAGTTGTAATATTCAGAAAAATTGTAATACTTCCAAGATATTTGAATTGGTTTTTTTATGTTTCAGTAGTTTGTCTGTTTTCTCCCAAAGTTTTCACATTGTTTTCCATTTGGTAGCATATTTACTTATTGAGATTTCGGAAACTAAAAACTTTCCTAGAGTTAAGCTGTCTTCAGACGAAAGGTTTATTCCAGTTACCGTAGTTATTGAAATCCTAAATATCAACCAATATTTTTGGATTGATCAGGATTGATCACTGTATCATTTGCTTTTAATAATCCTATCTTGAGCCACAATTTTCCAAAACGTCTTGAGTGATAAGAAATCACAGAAGTATCACACTAATTAGCTAAGTGTTAGACTTATGTCCGAATCCCATATTACGCTTTAAAAAGGAACACGCGTCTTAAGTGGTAGAGCATTATACGGGCTTCAGAACTTGGGCTTAGGTATATGGCTTAACCTCTCTAATTTCTTATCATTCAAGATTTTTTTGGAAAATTATCATTTAAGATTGAACAACATGGGGAAGTGCTCCATTCAATTTTGAAAAACCTATAAAATTTGTTGCTATTTTCAATTTCGAAACCATCAGGAACTAGGCTAAACCTTATAGATCTGAAACCGGCCTTAGTTCTATGATGCAATGTTCTCTATACAAATTCATTGATTCTTTTATTAGATGTATATGAAATTTCTCTAATTACATTTCAATTAAATTCCCTTGCCAATCTAATTGGACTGGTAATTTAAATTACAAATTACTTATTTCCAAGTACTTCAATAACTATTTATAAATATTTTATTTTAATAAAAATTCAGTGTATACTTATGATTTAGGAGTAGAACTATAATGTTTCAAAAATTATATTTAATCAATAAAGTTAAAGAATTCTTTTTACTTGTTTTTATTCTAGCAATGTCTTTTATAAACTTCGGAGAAAGTACGCCAATGGAAAGTAAAGTAATTAAATTATATTTTGTTATTAAAAAAATTTTTATTTTATTAAATTTCTGAATTTTGACTTTTTTGGGATTTAAGCTTCGGGACTTTGGCATTTTTGGATTTTGGTTTTTTAAAATTTTGGCTCTTTGGGACTTTGACATATTCCGAATTTTGATTTTCAGAAATTAACCTTTTCAAGGTTTTGACCCTTTACGGATTTTGGCTTTTCGGATTTTGTCTTTTCGAGATTTTCGCTTTTGTTTTTTGAATTTTGGTTCTTTCGGAATTTTGAGTATGTATGGTTTTCCCATTCGGAATATTGGCTTTTTGTGATTTTAGTGTTCGGGATTTTGGCATATCTGGATTTTGGTTTCTTGATATTTTGGTTTTTTAAGATTTTGGCTCTTCAGGATTTTGACATATTCCGAATTTTGATTCTCAGAAATTTTAGCTTTTCAAGGTATTGACCCTTACCGGATTTTGGCATTCGGATTTTGTCTCTTCGAGATTTTGTCTTTTCGGGATTTTGTTTTTGTTTTTTCAATTGTGGTTCTTTCGGAATTCTGAGTATTCAGAGTTTTGACCCATTCGGAATATTGGCTTTTTGTGATTTTCGGTTTCCTGAATTTTGGCGTTTTCGGGATTTTAGCGTTCACGATTGTGGTATTTCTGGATTTTGGCTTTTTGAGAATTTGGCTTTTTAAGACTTTGGCTATTTGAGATTTCGACATAATCGGAATTCTGATTTTCAGGAATTTTACCTTTTCAAGGTTTTAACCCTTTCAGAATTTTGGCTTTGGGATTTTGACTTTTCGGGATTCAGGCTTTTTCTACATTTTCATTTTTCTGAATTTTGTCCGTTACGGGATTTGGCTCATTCGGATTTTTGGATGTTTCAGATTTTGGCTTTTCGGTATTCTCTCTTTTGGGAGTTTAGCACATTCGATACTTGAGCTTTTCCTGATTTTGATTTTTCGAAATTTAAGCTTTTTGAAATTTTGACTTTCGGAATTTGAGCTGGCACCGAAATAGTTAATGAAAGTGCGTTTCATATCCAATTTTACCAAACCTTGATTTACATTAATGATTTCCGGTTCTGTGATAAATATACATATTAATAAAATCGTTAATAATAAATTACCTGCTTTCGGCTAGAGCGCAAGAGGTGCAAGATATAGACTTCCGGTATGATATATCCAAGAATAATTTCCTTTACTACTATTGAAAAGTCTATTCACCTGTAAATGATTTAACTTTAAAACAAACACTTAAATTAAATATTTAATTTTTTATATTTCTTCTATATTAAAAACTATAAACACCAGTAAATCTATGTCCTTCGGTGTTTGGAATAAAGAAACATTATTTTTGGGAATATTTCAATGAAAATTTCCGAAAATTTGCATTCAGCAGCATCATTTGGTTCAGGCAGAAGGTAGGTAAAATAAATATTTGGAAAGGGGATTGAGAATGTTGTTCGATTTGGTTCTTCATGTTCACTTTTGTGAGCAATTAAGTGAACGGAAGGCAGAAAAAAGGGGGCGGCAGGATGGAAAAAGGAGACGCATGGAGGTAATTACATAATCCTTTGGAGCATTGTTGTATCTCAGTTCGTGAGACTCTGTCGGCATCCCCCAGCCACTCCAAGAAGCTGAATGGGGAGTGGAATTTGTGAGAATGCGAGCCCAGAAATCGCTTCGCTATTCACCCCCCAACAATGAGTGATTTCGTGTACTTTCTGGGGGGCGAATGAATTGGTGAAATGCATTCAAGGAAATCCATTCGTGCATCTTCACTCCTTCATGTAACGTAATTTGATTGTACGCGAAAATTTTCACTGTCAACATTGGTGAAGAGCCCATCTCACTTTTCCAGAAAAGGCACTGAGGGGGTGTATCGTTTGGGGTGAAAAGCACGACAGAAGCTGTGCACCCGCCAAATGTATTTAGAAAATGGGGGCTACACGATGTTAGCACATAAAACGTGGTGAAAACTCTTCTTGTTTATTATTCGACAATGTCTGCATTGCACTAAAATGGCAAAATACGCCGCCAAAAAGTTTCTCTTGCACATATATTCAGCACAATGCCACTTTAGCTATAGTGATCCTTCTGTTGAAATATTGAATTCAACTTCTTTTTCCAAAGTTTATAAATCTTTTTGTTAGAAACTTCAAAGAACCAGATGGGTTCAGTAAAAATGATAGAATGGTCACTAAAGCTGAAAAGAATTCAATTAGATAGCAAATATATGGTCAGTAAGAATCGAATCTGGTTATTTTTTAATGAAATGTGATGCATTGAGCCCCACAACTGAAGACCATAAGTCCAGATGGGCATTAGCACGGATCTGTACAGCATTACCTTCCTCTCAAGAGACAAGGAACTTCTGCTCAGCATCTAGAACATTTTACGACATTTGAGACTCAACTGGCAGCGCTTTGACATTTTTTGCGAGGTCAGACGCCTATCTAAATGCATACCCGGATATTTGCAATCCTTGTGAATTAGTAGAACTTCACCATGTAATGAGACAGGAGGACAGATTTGATTTTTTGTTCTAAGAAGAATATGACTAATGGGTTGATTTAGAGACGAATGGGACCCATCCTTAGAAAGATCTCGATCTTAGATACAATTTATATACTAAAATTTTCTCGAAATCGGTTCAGAAACACCAGAAATGCAGTTCGATCAAGACATTTTTGGTTATAGCTTGGGTCAAGGAACTTCGAGGGCGGAGTGTGACCCACTATTAGAAGGGTCTTGGCCTGAGCTATAACATACTAAAATTCAAAGAAAAAAGATCGTCTAGTTGTCGAAATATTCGAAATTGATTTTTCGATTAATCGAGCATTCGATTAAATCGAATGAAGTTGGGATGTCATAAAGATTATAATACTCCACGAGAGCTTTTTCAAAATACCACAATTTTTCGAATTCCTATAATTATAACTGAAGATAATGCTATTTGAAAATTCAATTTTTGACCCCTTACAGCTCTGGACAAGAGGTCCCGGTCGGGGGAACTTAATTTCTTTTTCAAATCGAAAGCCCTTAGGCCCAGCCATAACATATTAAAATTTGAGATCGATCGATGGTATAGGGGCTGAATTATTGGAAATACTAAATTTGTGGATTTTCAAAATGGTGGAATGGAGGGGGATGGGTCTGACATCACCAACTTCTAGCCATCTATCGATATTTAACCTTCGCCGAAAACCACTTGTCGATATCTCTGTCCGTTCCTTCTCCAGAAGCGTTTATACTCCGGACGGTACGGTACGGGACGTCCACGAAAATCGATTTATGGCGCATATGATTTTCGTGATCTGTGAGTATCAAAACTTGTAGATCGAAAATCTGGCCCAATCTGACGAGGTCGAATTTCACCTAGGTCCACGAAAGCTGAGATTGGAAAGAATCTCGGCTAAAACGTTCTATCTTCAAGAATCCTTGTTTCAAGGTTTTAGAACCTTGTCAAAGGCTTGTTGAACATCAAGGAAGACGACAGAAAAATATCTTCCTTCTCCATTGCACCTGCAACATGGTCAACGGCACAATGCGCCTAGCACCTGATCGACCTGATCAATTGTTGAGTGATGCCGTCTAAATCCAAATTGATGACCAGGGATCACATGCTGTTTCGATACTAATTGGATCTTGTCTGGACATTAAGAGTCCCTCATACAGCACCGGGAAGAAGAAAATAGGCCGATAATACGAACATTGTTCCAAAACTTTAGGCTGCACAGAGAAGTATTCTAACCGGAGCATGGCGTGGAACATGAGTTTGAGAAAAAGAACGCCCTTATAGAGAAGCTCATAAAGAATCCTTGCTGTTTTACAGTCGAAAACGGGTACCTATTTTGAATTTAAGATTCGGATCGTCCCTTTAAATCCTGAATCAACTGCAGTACAACTCAGATTCGGTCACTGTTGAAAAACTTGCGTAAGGTGGCCGGAAAACACCTCAATCTTACCCTTAAGGCCTCTCTCTCATTCACCAGTAGGACCCCTAATAGGATGAACTACCAAAATAGGTCTTAATATTCTTTTGGTCAATTTCCAAAAGCTGTAATCTGAATCCTGGCCAGGTGTGACTTTTGAAAGATATTCCCAAAGAGAATTGTATCTTAACGCCTGACATCGATATCTCCAGCTCTTTAGTAGGTTCATTAAGGATCTTTTTAAGATCAGGCTATCTGCAACTGTTGCGAACGCTTTCTGGGATACCTTTTTTCAGCAATTTGGTCCCTAATCTTGGTTGAAACCGAAAGCTTTGTAGTATAGACGCCCCAAGAGTCTGGCGCTGATACTCAAGCCACTTCCCGTTGTCATGAGAGAAGCTTGCGACTGCGACCCCTAACGTAACAGAATTTAATAGAGAAACATCCACTAACAAACTCTCATCAATCCTGCGTCTGAATTCAGCGCAATCCCTTAAGAAGATCCGCAAATAAAGATATAAAACCAGGAGAGTGATCTGAAGATAGTTCTGCGGAGGTTACAACAGAGAACGGATAAGCCGTGTAGATAAACTGTAAGGCAAATGTTAGTACAAAGCGGTCTTCAGACTAAAGGCTTAACCCAGTTATCAAAGGTCTCAAAAACCTAAATAGCAATCAATTTTATTGGTTTTTCTGAATCGGATAGATCATTTTCCCTTAATAAATCGAATCATAAAATAGATTTTTTCAAAAAATCTTGTTTGATACGAAATTAGAGCAGTTAAGCCATATGGATAAGCCTTAGGTCTGAAGCCCGTACAAGGTTACAAATAGACTTAGATTAATCCCCAAAAATGTTTTTCCCGAAAAATTAAGCAGCAAATGATCAGCTTAAACGGCCTAAACTATCACGCAATCAAATTTTATGAGCAGCGATTGAAGTTTAAAAAAATTTGCAAACTAAACATACTTTTACATCAGTTTGGGCATCTTTAGGGCTCAAGTCTTATACCTGAAGGCCGCTTTAAACCTAAGGTTTAATCTAATTCTTCTCCTTTGACTTGAAATAGTATCCATTATCAATTTCAACCGTTTATCCGGTTTATCCCCAAGGTCCTGGGTTAAAGCACTATCGCTTAGGTCCTACCTGAGTTCATCGAACCCCCACAGTCACTTTTTTAGCTTTCCCTACTATTCAGGTAAATATTTCCACTTCTAGCAATTACTGCAAAAATTACTTAACATTTTATAGCAGAGGGATGAAGTACGATCAGTCTACCGGTAAACCGGGCCGACCGATCCTAGAAATTTACGACATGTCATAACCTAGTTTGCCAGGAAATATTAAAATTTATAATCAGCAATGTTTTCGGAGTCTATTTCAAGGCGATCCAGGCAAGGTTCTGGATTAATGCACTCTCGTCCAGGTCCGACCTGAGGACAACGAACCCCCAAGGACTTTTCTAGCTTTTTCTGCTATTCAGGTCAATTTTCAAACTTCTGGCAAGTATTTCAATACTTAACAACTCATAATAAAGGAATGGTTATCCCTATTGGGGTCGCGCACCTGTGACATCAAGGTTAACAGCCTACGCCTGTCGATGCTTTGTCACTTCAGGAAGATGTTCGGGTTCATACCCAAGGCGATCCAAGGCAAGATCCTGAATTTGATTTAGCTGCCTTGTCCTAGGTCTGCCCCGAGGTCGAGGTCTCCTCACAATGGCTTCCATAGCTTTTCTGGGGAATCTTTTCTTGAAATAGTATAATAAACGTATCAGATTTTTAAAAATCAGTTGTAGTTTCTATTTAGAGATTTAGGTCATTCGGAAATAGGATTAAATCATTAGTTTAAAATGGGGTATGACCAAGGTCAATGGAATCTATGAAGACTTGAGCATTATCCGAGTTCATCAATTTTCTAATAATACGTTTTTCGGCATAAACCGTTTAATGAGCTTCAGATACATGGTTTATCTTCTTTAATTTCTGTTCAGGCAAGATTTGAGGGCCTCAAGAACAAATGATTCAATCCATTTTCTAAAACTCCAACCTAAAACCTAAGTCCACTTTACTAGATTTCGTAAATTGACTTCCCTTCCAAACCATATGGATCCTAATATTTTGTCCATAGTTTATCTTAATCTTCAGATCGAGCATTTTACAAAGTCTTATTTAAATTTAAATACAACCGGTATTACAACTGTTATAACAATTTTTTAAATTGGCAATAGAGAAAGAATTGTATCTTTTCTGAACATTAAACACCAATTTCGAAACGAAGATTGAAGTAGAGAACATCAAGATCGAGTTTCGAGATATCCAAGTCATCAATTCACTGCGTTATTTTCAATGCAAATTTCACTAATGTTAACGAAAGAGAAAAGGAGTGATGGAAAAAAAAGATTTTCCAACCCAACAATAAAATTGTCTTCAATAATTTTTCATGTCAATGCCATTAAATTGACATTAAGGCAAAAATCACACACATCGAGATGGAAAATGATTAAGTGGCAAGACAATCTGCGTTGGAAAATCTATAGCAGAGTTGATGCCAAGAGAGCAATCTTGCGGAGTATTTTCAATGGAATACGTATTAAATGATATACTCATCGCCCCCCTCTAGCCCCAAAGAAGGGGGAATTTCATATTATGATAATTCCGCCAAATTCTCACGAATACGATTCATTTGGGAAGAATCAACATTACACCCGATTTTTTTGCCATTAATTTGATTCATATCTCCATTCATTTGTGCTCACGGTCAACTCTCTTCGCCATCATCATCTTGGTGATCTCTGGGAGTATTCTTGTTAGGCACAATTACAAATATGAATATATCGTATGAACTACTAAAAGAGAAGATGACGATGGGATTAATTTCAGTCATCAAACCATGAATAACGAAAAAGAAAATCGTCTTTTTCTTCCTCCCAACACCGCCGCAATATTACAATAAATAACCAAACAATGAAGTTCCACCGGATATGAAACGGTAAAAAAAATTATATTATTGCAATGTAAACTTTTATTCATCCACCTTTAACTTTAGTGGCCAATACCGGTGAAATTTTGAACCATTTTTCCTTCCAAGAGTGTAAAATCGAGCGGAAGGAGGAGGACGGGAATGGATGGAAAATTCGCTGATGGACGATGGAGATGGTAACAGCCGGTGGAGTGATTGTGCGATTGGAAGTAGTTTGTGCGTTAAAGCGTGCACTTTCGAATCCGCATGGTGTCTCTTGAAAGAACCGAACTAAATTCATTTTGCGAATCGAAAAGACAAATCCGACGTCTCAGTTAGCAAATAACGTTTTTGGGAGGGACGTTCATTTTAAGAATGATTTTAGTGCACTAACTGCCTATGAAAAGAGGTTTTTAAGGGAAGTCTGAATTAGACAAATATCGGATTTTTCTGCTAAGACATAAGACGATTTTTTTCAGATTATGGCTAAGGATCAGCCGAAAGGTGGTCGAGCGTAGGTAATATGAAAATGTTTACTACAGTACATTTCCTTCATTTTCCCACTTTTGAGGATCCAAGTCCAAAGGCCGGATTAACAATAATAAAGAGGTATATGTTACTGGAACGACCTAGGACTTAAGCCGAGAGATGGCTTAACGCAATTATAATCAAAATAATGATTACACGTAGTCCATTGTGGGGAGGCGTCGACCTCGAAGTAGACCTAGAACAAGGCGGCTGAATCAAATTCAGGATCTTGCCTTGGAGCGCCTTGGGATTGACCAATAGTTCATAGTTGAAAATCATGATGTCAGACTACATTCCCGTCTGTTTTTCCCTAAGCCTTTACTCGTCTTAAACCGTAAGTTTGTATAGGACAATAGGCTCTATTTTAATACTTTAGTTTTTTTTATTCATCATTGGTTTTTGAATTTGGGTAGGAGTGTTAGCGTGGCTCTATAAGAAGGTACTGTCTTCTCGAGCTACATCCATCTATCATCAGGTCTACAACACATGCTGAACAATTTGGTTAAACTTTTTTTAAACAATTTTTTATTACATTTTAAAGGAACTTACATAGAAAAAAATTGTTAAAAAAAGTGTAGCCAAATTGTTCAAAATGTTTTGTAGACCTGATGAATGGGACATCTGATTCCCGAAATATTGTAGCCTAGCCCCCGGCGAAGAGCTTTTTTTTTATATGGAGCTGTTTGAAGCCAACTCACAAATTGATTAGAAACTCAGCTTGCACTTCTCAGAAAAGGACCGCGTTTAGACAAAAATATAATTTATTTATCCCTCTTTACAAGGACCAGAGCCTTATACACAAGGCACACCTCAATTTTGACAGATATCGTGTAACGGTCCCGAGTGCAGAAAAATTCCCATACGCATTTGTATGTGAAAGTAAGAAATTGGCTTCAATTTTGAAGGCCACTCGCCGGGAACCAGGTTGTATCGAATAAGAATTGAAAGAAGCGAAAGAAGGTCTTCAGTCTTCATCCGTTTTCACCAGATATCATACGCAAATACAATACATAGACTATCCGAAATCCCGACTGATCATCAAACACCATTTCGAGTGTTTTCAAATTTGTTTTTAAATTCAACTGAAAAGTTCATGTTATACCAGTTAGTCAGCAGCTTAGTACAAGGTTTTTAAAGCCCAATAATCTAATACTTCTTATAAACTCAGTGGTTCTGTATTAAGTTATCAAAACCTAGAGCTAGGTGTTAAGTCTGAAGGATGTCAAAACAGTGGAACCTCCGGATATTCAGCAGTTGAGCTAGTTCCTAAAAAAATTGGACTAAGGTTTGTTGGGTAGAAATATGGAGAATCAAATGATGCCTAGGTTTCTGGAATCCACAGATCCTACTATACTCCCATCTCTGTCTAATCCAAGCAAACTTTTATGGGCATATTGATCTATTAATTTTAGAAATCAATGGATTATAACAGAAAATGAATTTTAGAGTCAAAGGAACACCTAAAGGTACCGTAAGTTCAGATGACTTTGATACCCCCTGTTCGTAAGCTTTTCTCTTCTCCTAGAACTTAAGGATGGTCCTGCTGATCCGATCTACCATGTCTCTTAGGTGAGAATCGTTCCTAAACATTAAAATTAAAGAATAAATTACAAACAGGAGGGTGTCAAAGCTATCCGCAAGGGACAAAGTCACCTGAATATACTGTTCTTTATGATCTTGCGTCATGACTTTTTAGCAGCCTTTCAGTAAAACTTGGAATACGAAATTTAAACACTTTAAACCAAAATTCATGGACACCATGAGCTGCCGGCTCAATTGTACGTACCACATCGTTTCCAAATCTCGCAACCCCGAGTGTAAGCCATTGAAGTGCACAATGCAATTGGTTAAAAGTCGTGTAGCAAGTCAAGCAGAGAATATAGCCTCTTATAGCTCAGTTCGTAGAGCACTCGTCTAGTTAACGAGAGGTCTCCAGTTCGATTCTGAGTGGAGGCACGAGATTTCCCTCTCTCCACTGAGAAAAAACTTGCTCTAATTGACGATTCTCTGTACATAAATACAATTAACATTGAATTAAAGTTCGTAAAATTCTCACAATAAACACTTTTTTCAGTGTGTAGAGCGTATGGCCCATTCGGCAATTGTTAAACCAGTGGGCGGTCAAATCCAATCCTAGTTCTTGACTCCTATGATGCACCCAACCCATCGTCCCTGCGCGGGTGATAAAGGGTTAATGGGGCTTTTGCTCGATACAATCATCTCCGTACTTGACCAAGTGAGCAACAGTTGCCGCGGACAGTTCACTCTGTGGAAATTGAAAGATGGGGGCACCTTCAGTTCCGTATTTTCTCTTTGTAAATTACACTACTATTTAAGTAAGCTTCTTCAAAACTTTGAATCGAAAAAGACCAATAATTTCTCTCTTCCAAATAAGTGTTTCTTGGACCCTACTTGGGGTTTCCTGGTTCTCCCGATTACTAACGTTGTCGGAACTGGAAAAAACTGTGATAACCCGGAACTGGTAACCACTTTCAGGCTTTGGACATTTTACACTAAATACCAGTAAGGACCAGTAGGGTAAGTTGGGGTAATTCGGAACGATTTCTGTTTCGTGAGGGAAATTGCCGTTTAGCTTAAGTGGAAATTTTTCTGAGGGAAGCTCCGTCCGGACGCGACAACACAAACTGTAAAGTCCTCAACCCAAAACGATCAAAAAACTCACTCTTCTCCAGAGCTTTCAACACGCTCTGTGTCTTCTTCAGTGGCATAGTGATGTCAAAGTTCACTGGGTTTCGTTTTTTGGGGGTTCTTGCAAACTTGGAGGGACGGTTCCAGGGTGCTCACACAAAGATCTTGGAGACACAGCACCAGACACTCTTCAATCATTGGGAGACAACTCTCTTCTGATCTAATTCAACTCTTTCCTCTTCGAGGGAGAAGTACAAGACTCTACATTCCCTACATTCGGAGTATTTTTTTTTTGTTTTTTCTCTTATTGCCATATAGAACCGTTAAGAAATCTCAACATAGAGTCATGTCTTTTAGACATGATTCCATATAACCCCATCTTACATCAAGGGTTTCATGCTTTTTTGTTGGTTAGATTTACTCTTTTTTCAAATTCTTATAATTTAGCTCTCGATTTTCCATCGTGCCTGCATTTAGGCAAAACTGGGCAAAAGTGTATTTGTCTTTTTTTTGGCGCTTAAGCAACCGTAGTTCCATTTCTACTGAACCGATTCAGTTTCTCATTTGGAAAATTTAAAGGCCTTCGAATTGCCAAAAAACCTGGAAGTAGTAGAATTTGTAAAACCAACACCAAAAGCGCTGTGATCTCTTAGAAGAAAATATTTAGCTACCTTAGATGAAGATATCTTATCTTGCTTTTGCGATTTGCATAAAATTAAATCACGATCATTTTTATAACTGATTTTTAGAAGATTCAACATGATCGTGTCAACTTACCCTTCCGACAGTAGCTGATGCAAGTGATTCCGGTGTAGGAGGAAGACGCCACACTTGGGATGATTGCGATAATTTACATAAAATCGCAATTCAGTGTGATTCTATAATTGGTAGCTTGAGGTGAAACAGACGGATGGCACACTAATGGACATACGAGCGATTCACCATTTAATTTTCCGAAAGTGTGAAATTCAACTTCAATTGAGATCGATTGATGCGATAACAGTCAAAGAAATTCACACACGACCCACTCATTCTCATCTCATTTTATTGTAATCACGAGTATGGCTTTTGCTAATAAATTTTCATATATTATTTCACTTTATTTCTTTTTCTTCAGAAGAGGGTGGGCTACAATCATTCCTCCGTGTCATTCCATCATCTTGACCATCAATTGAGCGGCTATTCACATGACCAAAAAATATTTCCCATCGCACAATTGCTTATTAATTTTGAAGAGAAGAGCTTGAAATATAAAAGATTATTGTGTGTGAATGATTCAAGAGCCATCATAAAGTTGATCTAATTCTTTCACATTGCTATTTTTTCTTCCTACTTCTCCCCATTTATTGCCATTAATTATGAAAAAGAAGACCCAGATTAATAAATGAGACATAAAAATTACAATTGAATTAAAGATTTTTTTTGGTAAATGGGGGGAACTTATGATCTTTTTTTAGTGTGTGAAATAGAAAATTTGTGCTAAAAATACTTGATGAAAGCATTGCTTTTTGGTATCTTCATTGTATTTTTTCTAATTTATCTTTTAAATTGATATTTGGAAATTTTAGTATAACTAAAATATGCCAAGCATGTATCGACAGTAAAGGCCGGATCGTTACCTAATAAAATGACTTTTTAAAAAATATTTACTATTTTTTATCGATCAATTTTATCAATCACATTTTTTTAATTAATCAAACGAGGATGGTCAAATCCAGTCCTGGAATCACCACGAACGGGACCTATTTCAATAGATAAACATTGGTATAGGTAACAATTTTTTTCTTGGACCAATATTCTAAAAAACCATAATAGTTCAAGAGCATAAAAACTATTTCTTAGAATGGAGAATGATCAAAATTATATCAGCGCTGGTTCATCTTTATAAAGTAGCCGCATTTTATAGGTGCTGATATAAGTTTTAAAAATTGTCGAAACCGAGGACGATAAACGCTGGGAGTCCTTATAAAATAGCTTTAACCCTTCCGAAAAAATCGCTATTTTGAAAACGAATTACCCAAGAAGTGCGAAAACTATCTTGTTGAAATTCGGTGTAAGGTCAGTGTATGACTTAAACTTTTTATCCATGCATACCACCCCCTCATCCCACCATCCATTCTGATAGCCCCCATACAAAATGAGAGCATTTTAGTTTATAACTCTCTTCTGAGAAGAGTTACTTTCAACAAATCTCAGGAGGAATTTTTTGATCGAGTTTGATTCATGAAAAAATTGAATAACTAATAACGTTAACAGTAATTCTCTAGATTTTTAGAAGCTTTATAGATGGTTTTTTTTATATTTCATTTTTCGCCTCGTTAAGATTTGGTGGTTCGTGGAAGAAAGATTCATTATCTAATCAGTACGATTTTTTGTGTCATGAATAATTGGTGAATTATTATTGGCATTAGCGGTGATTTTTTTGATATTGCAATGAAGTTTTTGGAGACGCTTCTCAATTTATTATCTACAGAAGTTGTACTAATTTCAGTGCATTAATAACAATTTGTGCGAAGGCATTCTTTCTACATTGGGACTTTCAAACAGGTGGGTGGGGGAGGGGGTGGTATACATAGTTAAAGAGCCTTCCCTAAGCTCTGTCCCATGTCGAATTTCAGCTGTCTACCATTTCTTAGAAAGGAGTCATAAGGTAAAAAAGCTCCCATTTTATATGGAGGTTACCAGAATTGTTGGTCGGGGGAGGGGGTGGTATGTACGGATAAAAAGTTTTAGTCATACACTGACCCTATACCAAATTTTATCGAGATCGCTTTGGTCGTTCTTGCGTAATTTGTTCTCTAAACATCGATTTTTCAAAAGGATAAAGGCTTTTTCATAAGGACCGCCAGCGTTTATCGTTCTGGGTACCGGCAATTTTTTAATCTTATATCAGTATACCTACAAAAGCCTATTCCGAGACCAGCGTCCATATAGTTTTGACCATACTCCTTTAATCTTCTGTAACACAAGTTCATTATAATTTTTATTTTTTAATTTCTTTATATTCAATTTCTTTTTATTTTTTATTTATTTTGAGATGATTATCCAACCTACATTGTAAATAAATATTTTATTTATTTTACGCAATTTTATTCAAAAGTTTCAAAAAATTACATTAATTTTACTAGTTTGGCGCTGTGATTTAGGCAGAATAATTTTTCAGTTTTTAATACTTACTTTACTACAGCTCCATTTATAATGAACCGATTTAAATTCATCTTAAAACAGATTTAAAGGCCTTTGAACCTTCTATAATTACCAGTATAAATAAAAAAATAATACATCAGCCTCTGGATAGACAAAACGCTGGCTTTTTCTCACAGAAGACCTAGTTTTGATTCTCATATCAAACCTAGGATGATTAACTAACGGATGGAGAATTTAAATTCAAAAATGGTATATTTTTCTTAAATTCTTTATAATTTTTTAGTCTTAGATCCCACAAAAATAAATATAACACGAAATGGTAAGCACATGTACATAGAATATATTTTTATTGAATTTAAAATGTTACTGATGTTACAAATAGAAAATTTGACAGACAAATTAAAAAAAATGCGAATTTTACGTCTTTTTCATATAGGTTTTTTGGAACTGTTATCCTCGTGCAATCATTATAAATTTTGAGCCAATAACATAACATTAGATACTCTTTCATTTGGTAAAAGTTTTAAAATGATTGCATTTGGTTTTATACTAAAACTAAAAAATCACTTAAGAAAAAATATACCATACTTTTGTACGGAAAATGTATGAGAATGCTCCGCCCTGTATCAAACAAGCATTAATTGAATAGACATAAATCTTGAATTGAACTCCCAACAAGGGGTGAATAAATGGCTCTTAAAGTGATCCGTGAGCAGCGATTGGCAAAATTGTGCCGATCTGGAGGTAAAAATCGGCAAATTGGCACTATTTTGCTAAGAATCAAGAGATTGGCACAATTTGTATTATAAATCTGATTCTGAGAACTGATCGCGCGATCAGTGTAATCTTGGAGAGCGATTGTGCGATTAGAGTAATCCTGGAGACCGATCTTCCAATTAATACAATCATGGAGACAGACCGCGCGATCAGCGTGATCATGTAGGCTGATTAGATTGATCCTGGAGACCGATTTTGCTGGAGACTGATTTTGCTGAAGACCGATTTTGCAATTAATACAATCCTGGAGACTGATCTTGTGATCAACGTGATCCTAAATAAATAAATGATATCTTGTAAACTTACTTGCGGTAGACCGGCAAGAGATCGACAGATTGGCACTTCAGTGAACCGCGAGCGGTACAATTATCTTCCCCTTGACTTCCGAATTTAAGGGAACAATGACTCAAATAAGAAATATATTTTTTTCCAAATTTTGAATATGGACAGTGATTTCTTTTGGACAGAAAAAATATCACTGCATCACAAACACTAATGAACTAAAAAAAAAAGATCAGAAACAGCGACAAAAGTCGCGATTTTCGGCATTGAGGTTTTTATTGGACGATTCCCGAAAGGATCATAAAAATTTCCTTATCTCTGCATCCACCTTTTGATCCTACCTGCCTTTTGAGTCATAAAAATTTCGACTGGTGCACAAAATCCACATTTTTTTCTCCACTCCCGAAGTGCGAACTCTCGCCTATGTATCTTTCCCATCGATGGTACAGGTCCAGGGAGGACACAGCAGAGGCAGATGATGGGTTCCCAGTTGTACTAAGCGACTACAAAAAAAAAGGTGATACAATGTATTTCGTTGTTTTACAAGGATATCCGTTTCAAATATTTGAACGCCAGCACCAAACCAACTGCTCGTTGGCATTTGCAAAGGATGATAAATAAGTAAATATTCCCATTCATCCCCCATGGTTCTCTATCAGCATTTTTGTCCACTGTGAGAATTTGTCACGTTGATTCCCAGGAATCGAATCCCACCATCCGCATATCTATAGCCTTGTGTGTTCCCTTTCGATAACGAAATTCCTGGTAAATGTTAGGTGCTTTTTTCTCACTTTTTTCCTCCTCGTCAGGGGGGGTGGCCCTTTTGTTTGTTCACTTGTAAATTTTGCCGTGGTTCTCTCCTGGCACAACATTGTCAATTCATTCACCGCCGACACCGTGCTATGCTATTCACCACGACACGTCATTCATCCTCGTCGCCACCTTCACCTGCCGCTTCGACGGCCACCGCGTCATCGCTGAACCCTTTCGCGGATTTTTTTGGGGGAGGACTTCGCGATGGAAATGACAGGAAAACCATGGGGGAAGTTGCTCCTGCAAATTGTGAAAATTATCCATCACCACAGAAGCTCTTAGATATCCCTGCGGTTTGAGGATCTTTAGTTCTAATTCACTCGATAAATTAGTTATCTTTATTTTTGTCCGATATGAAATACATTAAAGAATCATATAACAAATCTGAAAAAAATGTAAGCTTAGAACTGAAACCTTGAAGGATTTAAATAAAAAAGTTTAACAAATTATCTTTAAAAATTTATTGCTTCCGCGGAATTATTAATAATTTGATTAGAAATTATTTATTTTATAAGATAAATAAAAAGTGTGAATTGGGATACCTTTGTAATCTTTGTAATAGGGGTTTTTCCTATTTTTAAATGGAATTGGATTTAACTGTAATATAATTCTATTTAATCGTTATTGGGAATGATTCAATGGTACTTTCATAGAAAAAACGAAATATTCGCTTAGCTAATCTTTAAAAATTATTCAAAAATAAGAAAGTCGTACTGGAAAATCGAGGGATTATAATATAACTGCTCTATCTGTGGAGTTCGACCAGTAAAACTTAAAATGCAAACAAATGCAACATTATTACGTGTTTTTATTTTTCCTGTAACTTTTCAAGTTTAAAATATAACGGAAAAGGCAATTTGTTTAAATTGTTATGGATGACATGTGAGCATAAATTTTTTGACAGGTGGTGGATTGACAGATCTGTCAAATTTAAACTCAAATTTGACAGTTTAAAAGAAAACGTAAGAATTGTTTTGAAATTAAACTAATTTATAAGAGTAAAATTTACTTAGAAAGCTTAATGTACCTTTCAATTTCGTACATTCATAAATACCGTTCCTTTAAGTGAAATAGAGTACACCGCAGGTACATCTCTTAAAATTACAAAATTAGTTTTAAAAACTTGTTTCCTTATAAATCTTGCGTCCGGAATCTTGATTCCTTCTTCTTGAATAGAATATCAATTAAAACTGTTTTATTAATAGTTCAGTTCGAAAAGGGTTTTGGAAAAATCGTGTAGTTTGCAATCTTTTTTTTTAGCCGTACTCACTATGGCGTTGTTATCTCGTAATCTCCGTAATCTGTTATCTTGTTATAATTTTTCATTTATAAAATACATTACGAGAACATAACGAGATAACGAGATAACGATATTACAAGATAACAGCGCCATAGTGAGTACGGCTTTTATTTTTCAATATTGTTAAATATTCTTTAACAGTTTTACTAATTGTGAATATATTAATTACTAATAAAGAATCAATTAAATAAGGAATCAACGCATCTGACGGAGAAGTTCTGATTTTTATATAAAAGTGTCCACAGTCAGAAGGAAACTGGAGGTAGTGGTATCATCAGCAAAGGATTTATTTAATTCGTCAGGAGTAAGATCTCAGGAGCTCTCACTAGAGTTTCAGTGACTTATTCTGTAAATCTATAGTGAAATTACTCATATAGATTAAATTTATTTTGTAAGAATAGGATATTTTGTCAGAGGTTTACAAATGAGTTTATGATTCTAATTTCGTTCATTACTTTGTTTCTTGAAATTGCGCATTTTTTCACTTTTAAGTTTGCACAATCTCAAAAGAAAAAGGAAAAACTTGTTTAAAAATCCTTTTAAATTACAAAACATACTGGACGATATTTAATACAAGGTGGACGATATTACATTTTCTGTATAACAAATTGTCCGATATAGGGGAAAGTGGTCTGCCTTTTATTGCGGCAGCCTTTGAATGTTTCTATTTTTGTCTTTTTTCTCAAAGCAAAAATCTATTTTGTGAAAATAGTTATTACTATTAACTATTTTCTATTAGCTTCGATTAAGAAAATTTAATTTTAGCTTTGGAAACTAAGAGAAAAATTGCAGCATTCAAAGTCTGCCGCTTCAAAGGCAGGCCACTTTTCCCTACTCCCTTCATTTATTTTACGATTTATTTCATTCGTTTTAGAATGTAATGAATTATTACTCCCTCCGTCCCGATAAAGAGTTGTACACATTTTATATGAAAGAATGTTTTTGAAAAAAGAAATGTTTTTGGGACAGAGGGAGTATATCTTTGGAAGACAAAAATGATAAGTTATACCTTCCAATTTTCTATTCAAGTTTCGTAAAAAATAAGTAACAAAAATTTTATTCGACAGGGTAACTGTGCCAAATTTCGGCATGGTTTCACGAAAGCTTCGAAGACTAAAATTTGAAATGTAATATTTATAATAGAAAATGAAGTTTTTGTTATTTTTTTAAGGAGTGTTTCTTGGAACCTTGTACATATTTTATCGTCCTACGGGAAATATTGCGGTCACCTTGATTTTCATAGTTTCTTGCCCTTACGGAATTCATTTAAACCCTTTTTCACATCATCTCGTTCGCCAAAGGAATATTTCTTGTTATTTTCTTGCATTGTATAATCTTTCGAATGTGCAAAAAATAAAAACTCACATAAATTTGAGGAACAAAAGAAGTGGGCGAAATTGCAAGCTGGCCGAAATGGGATACAGTTACCATAAAAAAAACATTGAACTTTTGTAATCTGAATTATGAGAACTAACGCGTAGTTCTTAATAAAGAGTTTTTTCCTGTGTCGATCGGAAATCACTTTTACGGTCTTGCTCAGAGCTATTAGAGCTCATATAGTATGTCCGAAATTTCGTGCAGTACTCTTATATATCATTCAATATCATTTTTTATGAAACTTTAGTGTTAAGTTTGAGTTTGTACAATAAGTTACTTTTATATAGATTCAATATCAAAGTTTGAATTGATATTTATAAATTTGAAAAACCCAGTTAACCCTTTTAGGACAATTGGAAAACCGGTGTCCCATAAAGAAAATAATTTTTCCTGACTACTTAAAGTTATTTTTTTCTTATGTCTGTACATAATTGTAAAATATAAGGTTGAAGGAATGTAGAATATTTTTTGCAAATCTCTAGCTATTTGCTATGTAGTAAATAATTAAGTTCAAACATGGCGAATTTTTAAATTCTCAAATTCATAATTGATTTTATTTATTTTTTATACTTCCAATTTTTTTTAAGCAAAACCCTTTTGGCAATAGAACTACAATACTCATACGTAATACTTTTTCATTAAAGCGAAAAAATATTATTCGTTCGTATTGCTAGAAAAATTACTTAAATTTTTGGGCTATTTTTGTCCCTATCGTTCATAGAAGCACAAAATACACCGAATCAGACTCTGTTGGACTTTCCAAGATTAGGTGTAAGACTTATCATTGATTATGTTTCTCAGTTTAATTTTTTTTGCTGATTTTCACTCCGTAAAAAGTGTCTCGTCGTTAAAGGGTTAAATTACTTTTGATTCAAGTAGGGGAGAGTGCTCTCCCTTCGAACGTTCATGCCTTCGAATAATGTGAATGTCTTTTGGTTTTCCCAAGAGATCTATACTAAATTATCACGGAATTATCAAAAATTGATGATAAGCCAACTAATATTTAATAGAAATGCGTAAGTCTCTTAGGAAAACTAAAAGAAAATTCACATTATTCGAGGGCATGAACGTTCGAAGGGAGAGTACTTTCCCCTATACTTTTCTTTGTTATCGGACAGTAATTTTGCATGAAATTTGCAAAAGTTTTTTAAGATTATTAATATTAGAAAAGATTTTGTAATAAGGGAATCAATAAATTTTGAGAAGAATATTATACTTAGTCACAATTTTTTTCTGTGTAGGGGAAACTGGGGCTCCACTGAACATGAGGTAGCTCAGATTACTGCGATTTTTAAATTAAATATTGGACTTCAGAAGACGAGGGCTGTATGAATTCATAGATACTGTATAGGGATGCTTGTCCAGTGAAAAAATGGTCGTCATAGTCCAAATCAGGGGGGTAACATTAGCTCTGAAAAATGCGACCAGTTTTAGTGTAATTTTTTCCCTGTTTTCATACACACTTCACGAGATATCTCCAACCCTACGTAGGTTACAAATTTAGAGTTTTCGGTTGCCTCTTCGTTATCAAATTGGCTTTTATTTTGTATTAGTATTTTTTGCTAATTCATTCTACAATGACAGAAAACAGCTATTAAACTCAAAAGTTTTTTCGGCTCGCTAGAAACATATGGGAAACATAGGAAATGTCATGCCCCTGGTCCAAATAGTTTAGGCATAAAAATCACTTATCGGTGCTACCCCATGTTCCGCGGTCCCCAGTTTCCCCTAAATAGGCATCATACTTTTTTTCATGATTGAAACCCCTGAAATAAAAGTTTGAAAGGAATTTTTCACATCGACACCTCCTGTCCAGCAAACTTTCTGACCACGGAAGAATTTTCTGGTTCAGCCTCATCCCTGTGGCAATTCCTGATCACACTGGAGAGGGGTTCAGTGTTTTTTGCTGGAGTTTCCCTCCCGGTAGAATTTCCATGAAAAATTCCCACATGTCGAAACATTCCCATTCCCCTGGACCTCTATTCCCGAAAAAAAATTGTGTAACGTGGTAAAGAGAGTTTCATTATTCAATAGATGCTGCCTTTTTCTTTAACATGCTGATGGATAGAGGGAGTGTGAGATTCACGGAAGAATTCCTTTGATAGCGATTTATCTCTGTTTGGGAATTACTTCTTTCACCCTCCATTCTTTCACCTTTATAATGCCAAAAATTCACCACATTTTGGTATCATCTCGTTTTTTTTCCTCCCTCCTGGAGCCTTCGATGCCATCGGAGGAGAACAATCGAATCCAAATTGGGAGTTTGGGAAAGATGTTTTGTCGTCATTTATTATAATAGAAAGTTGGGCGAAATTTGGGGGGCGATGGAAGTTAGAAAAAAAGGCAGGAAGAAATGTTCATCCTTATCTCTTTGGCAACTTGTTCTTGTTGATTCTCACCCCCGAAGGCTGTATTTTTTCCCTTCTTTACCTCTTAATTTGATTTTTCCATCGGGCGAAGCGTATTTTTCAATCACTTCAAAGCAATCGCACGAACAGATTCCTCATCCTTCCCCCTTTTGGAGATACGTCCCAGGAAGACAGAGTAATTTTTACCCTGGCATCTTCATCTCTGATATGGCTCCCCCGCGGAAAAAAATTCTCTCATGTATTAAAATGGGACGTGCAGAGAAATTAAATCGACCAATCTATCCTTTGACAGGCGGCTCCCAGGAAATCCCACTTGGGGTGCTGTGCCAGAGGAAGGGTCCCCAAGTCTTGTTGGATGGAAAATTTAGCAGATGAAAAATTCCAAGTGAGAGTGACATGGAGAACAAATGAACGGGGCTGGAAGGTGAAATTGACACGAGTCAGTGTGTCAACAGGTCGTTGCTCAATTACACGAGAAACCAACCCCCCGGATTCACGCCCCAATGGCAATCCTGAACATCCCTCGGGCATGCCACGGAGCTCCCTCCCCAACTGGCACGTACCGTCAATTTTCAAATAATCGCGATAGATTTCAATTTGGCAATTTTTCCGGGGCAAAAAAATGCCTTGAAGAATCGCGTCACGTTTCCACGAGAGTGATTTTGCTGGTGCGTTTAGTGCTAAATGTGCGGAAATTTCAATAAACTTCCCAGCAAATCGACCAGAGGTGTCGGAATTAAGGTGAACTTAAGTGGGATGAATTGACGAGTAACTTACTTCAATTTTTCCACCGATCTGCCGTACTTCCGGCTGACAGTCGTAAATTGTATTTGAGAGACGGTTATTACGAAGATATTTGAATCCATAGTTGATATCCAGTAGGGAAGGACGGGGTAATTTGTAAATTGCATGATTTTTGACAGCACTTTTGTGATGTGAAATTTCGCAGAACTTCGCTTAAGTCGATGCACAATGCTCCATATCGAAAATACCTAGGAAAGGCATTAAAATACAGCATTTTGCATTTAAAGCTATTATTCATGCGATCAACTCGTATACTACTGTATTACCTATAATGGAGGTAGCAAATCAATCTAGGATGAATTGACAAGTAACTTCCTTCAATTTTTCCACTGATCTTCTACCATACTTACTTAAGAAGATATTTGAATTCGTAGTTGGTATCCAGTAGAAGAGGGTGGGGTAATTTGCAACATGCATGTATTTTGACAGCATTTTTATGATATGAATTTTCGCAGAACTTCGCTTAAGTAGATGCACAATGCTCCATATCGAAAATACCTAGAAAAGGCATTAAAATAGATCATTTTGCATTTAAAGCTATAATTCATGCGAGCAACTCGTATGCCACTGAATTACCAATAGTGGAGATAGCAGATCCAGCTGGGTATTGGGTTCAGGGAGTGAAAAGGTCTGCCTCTCATTATTTTATTAAACGACTGGAAAAACGTAAAGCAGTCTTCAGACTAAAGGTTTAACCCAGTTCCCGAAGGTCTCAAAATTTTAAATACCGAACGATTTTATTGCTTTTTGAAAACCTAATAGGTCTTTTATCTTTAATCATTCAATTATGAATTAAATTTTTCAAAAAACTCTGTTTGATAAGAAATTAGAGTACATAAGCCATATGGCTCAGCCTAGGTCTGAAGCCCGTATAAGACTATTACTAGCCCCGGGAGGATAAAGACAAAAGGCCATCCAGCACTGCTGGGCAACAAACTGGCGAATGGGGAATAGGCAAATTGATGAAGTGCCTCACTGAAGGTACGGCATAAATCGTTGCAGTCGTCGTTCATCTTCATGGAGACCGATCGGACCGATTAGTGATCATGGAGACTACGGGGACTACGGGATCATGCATATTTTCGGGACCGAAAAATATCTCGGGTAATGACTTTATTGTTGCAAAATATTGCAAATTATTATTGTACAGAATCCTTTTGGGGTAGGCTTCGGTATCCTTTAAATAGTTGGTGGCGGAGAAGAGCTATTTTTAATATTCCCCATATACGTCGGGTCGTCAACTCATATATCGAGCAATGAACTAGTTGTTTATCTTGCTAACAAGAGCACTTTTCTGGTACGGTCTAATAGACAGCCCAGTCTTTGACGCGCCCCATCTCTGTAACCCTTGCGTCCAAAAGACTGATCTATAGATATGTCACCCTTCACCCATCTCTAACGAAGAGATATCTAGCTCCGGCTTCCTTAATCTGATTGGTTTCCTTCTGGCCTTCTTTTGCCTCTTCTTGTCCACGGGTATGAAGGACGGACATGTATGAGAAGGGTAAGTTGCTTCTTTAACTTGAACCCGGGCCACTCTTAGGACCCAAATAGACTCAGGCTGATCCTCGAGAATATTACGCTGTAAAACTTGGATATAAAGGATTAGGTAATTGAAATTTATAAAAAGGAATTCTAACTGATGTTCCTAAGCCCTCAGTGTATGTTTGTTTAGGATAAATCTTTACTGACAAATTTTACAGGCTTAATATTCTCGAGGATCAGTCTGAATCTGTTTGGGCCGTTACACTGAACCTTGGGCTGTTGGGCAGCGGTGCTTCGTAATTCTCATACCAATTACACCCTTACGTTTAATCATTCACCCTTTCCAGTGACAGGACTTGCCACTGCAATGCCGTCGCTTATTCCTCCCTCAATATGATTGCTCTTTCATGGTTTCTGTCAGGGTCTTTTTCAACCTATAAGTTGGAAAGCTGGAATCAGTCCGGTCTAGAACGTTAGAGAAGAAGGACGTGTGAACTTGGGTCTCTCGGAGGAATCTGGCTGGGTGCTAGAAGGTGTGGCGGCTAGTTGCTTAAAAGAGCCCATTTCCTATCAATCCTTCCAATCTAAGAATCCGACCGCTAGTTTACACTCTCACGTTAAGGAGGTTGAGGACAAGAAATCCCAGAGCTTGAAATGAAACCCAATACGGGTTTTGTACTAAATTGTTTAACCCAGTTCCCGAATGTCTCAAAACTAATCAATCTTATTAATTTTTCGAAAAAGAATTGTTATTGATAAAAAAAATTAGGGAAGTTAAGCCTTGTGGTAAAGCGTTACTTAGTAACCTAGTTACTGTTAATGGTCCAGCACCTAGCCTATTCCCCTCTCCCTGAGAGGGGAATAGGCTAATGTGGGGGGAATGTGGGGGGAATGTGTGTGGGGAATGTTATTCTACAACAAATTACAAATAAAATGAAAACGATGTTTAAAAAATTAGTACATGAATGTTCTAAATTCAATGTTTTCTTCTATAAATTCTTTGTAAGACAACGTAAAACAAAGCGTTCCATATGATGGAGGTGTCCCATATTCAGATCCACTTTGGTTCACAAGGAATTCATTGTCATTGAAGAAAAAAATAATTCCTTAATTTCCTACAGTGGTAAATTTGTTTAAGAATGATCTTAATCTCAAAATTTTACAAGCTGTATTTTTCCTGGTATTCCTGCCTAAACAAACCCCTATTGCACTGACAGTTTTTCAAATAAACCGAGATAACAAAAGAGCAAATTGTCCATTAATTGATTCCGGAAAGCCAGTGAAAACCGTTTTTTAAACATACCCCAACCGATATTCCTGCCAAAAGCGTGTTGATCCAGAAAAATGTGCGAATTGAATTGCGGGTTATTGTGCTTTTTTATCAGTTGTCGACGACAGGAAACAATGCACCCCCAACTGGTATCGAATCCACTGGTACACAATCATCCCCCCAAATTGAATTACTCACACGATTCCCCTATCCCGAAATTCCAATGGACGCCCACGGAGGGGCCTTTTCCACCGCTGAGACACCAGACAACCATCCTGGCCATTTTGAGGGGTCTGGGGCTGAAATGTGCGCCTCGATGATGGTCTCTGAAGCGTCCACATCCCCTTTTCGTGGCATCATGTGCAAACTAGCTGGTCCACCACATTGACCACCACCACCCCTGATCGAGCCGAATCACGTCCATTCTCAATCACCCTCCGCCGAGGCTGCATTTGACACCTGTTGATGCGCTCTCCCCCGAAGCTGGCCTACCCCAGGGGGTGGCTTTGCCGATGCTTTCCAATTAATCCAGCAGGAATTGCTTCCCAGCCCTTGAATCAATTAATTCGATTAATTGGAATGGGTGGGAGACAATTTGAATTTTGACCTTAAATGCCATGTCCTAATAAAGAGAATACATTGGAAATATTTTAAAATTAGTACAAAATTTCTAAGTAGAATCAGGAGTTTGGGAAATCCATATAGAGGAATGTAGGGCAGTTTTAATTTGATGAAGTTTTTATTTTTAAAGTCATTTTCTGCAGGTTTTTAAACTAAATGGGATATTTCAATTTATAGAACAAAATCTCTTATAATAAATTGTTATCTCAAAACTCCTGTACTAAAAAAATGATGACTGAAACACGATATTTTTATAAACAAAATATATTACGTAAGCTACAACTAAATTAAGTAACACTATGTAGGATCAAACTAACTGAGAACTTGGAAGAATAAAATTACTGTCACAAATTTTTATATCTGTACTAAATCTTTACTAATTTAGAGTCTTTCACACGGATTTAGTACAAACTATTACTAAAGAGTAATGTCTCTATGACATGAAAGCAGTATATTACTAAAAATGCAAACTAAAAGTAGATTAAAAACCAAACTAAGAGTAAAGTAATAATTTAGTACAAATAAATTCTGTACCAAACCATTTCAATTCAGTAAGAAATTATTGTAATTGTATTAAATTCATTTAAATTTGGTTTCAAAGCTATACTATACAATTACATAAAAAAATATTACTAAAATAAAGAGGATGTTGAAAAATTAGTACATGGATGTTCTAAAATATTAGGCAACTATACATATAAAAAATTTAGTTCTCTACAATTTCTTTTTATTTTACTCTAACTTTTTCCATTTATATATTTGTTTTTACATTTATTCGTCCTTTTTCAAGTCTGTTAAAAGTTTGAAAAGTCTCTTAATTTTTGAACTAAAAATAAATTTTCAAAAAATTTCGTATTCATTTTTATCATAAATCAATAATAACTTATTTAGCCAATATAAAATCATCTGAGAAAAAAAAGAGTTAAAATATGTTGCTTCAAAGCTATAACGTAAAATTATTCTACAACAAATTATAAATAAAATGAAAACGATGTTTAAAAAATTAGTACATGGATGTTCTAAATTCAATGTTTTCTTCTATAAATTCATTTTATTTTACTCTTACCTTCGCTTTTTACATATTTTTTTAAAATTTGTTTTTCGTTTTTTTTTTCAAACCTGTTAAAAGTTTGAAATATCTCTTAATTTGTACAAAAAATCAATTTTCAGAAAATTTTGTATTCATTTTATTATAAATCATTAATAACTCATTTAGTCAATATAAAATCATATGAGAAATAAATAGTGGAAATATGTTGCTTAGAAGTTATACCGCAAAATTATTCTTCAACAAATTATAAATAAAATGAAAACGATGTTTAAAAAATTAGTACATAGATGTTCTAAATTCAATGTTTTATTCTATAAATTCATTTTATTTTGCTCTTACCTTCGCTTTTTACATATTCTGTAATTTTTTTTGCCTTTTTTTTCAAACCTGTTAAAAGTTTGAAAAGTCTCTTAGTTTTTGTACTAAAAATAAATTTTCACAAAATTTCTTATTCATTTTATTGGAAATCACTAACAATTTATTCAGCTCATACAAAATCATCTGATAAAAATATTTGGAAATTTTAAACACACTGCTTAAAGATTGCATGAAATTTTTAGAACAAGCCTGTGCTAAATCAATCCACGGTTAAAATATTTATAATTTTTTTCTTGTAATTATAATGATGTTAATGATATATGGTCTTTTGACCATTCTAAATGTCAAGGTAGATGGTAAAACACTTTATATTTTTTTTTAGAACATTGGCTGAATCTATAAAAATTTAAGTAAGGGGTAACTAAGTTCTATTACAATCAATTTTTATACCGAAATTGGTAATCTCCAGCATTTTTTGCACAGTTCAAAACCTCTATACTTAATCCTACCTTGTTCCCAGAGATAGGCATTGTGCTAAATGATTGAAAGCTCGTTCTACGATGACAAAATTCTGGGCTTGAATGTTTTTAGGTTAACAGAAATTTTCTAGTAGCAAATTTGTTCCAATGATACGAAATGCATTGTATCCAATTCAACTTTAAATGTGATTTTCATTTATTTTTGAAAACTAATACAAGTGAGTTTATGAATATTCACTTATGGTTTTCGACCGTATGGATATTTATATCCATATGAATCCTTTATGAATATTTTCCTATGTTTTGTATTTTAGTACATTAGAAGCTTTTTCATCTTCCATTGTTCTAAAACTCTATAAATGTGTTTCAGTTGTTAGAAAATATCCATGCATCTTTAAGCTATTCCTAAGAAGAATGAAAAGGGGAGATATTTTACTGAAATTTTTTTTTTAGTACATGACGGTTTTCATGTGCATCAGTATAATTGACTTCTCTTTTTGTTGATTTTTGTTTTGACTGTTTTAACTCTGTGTTCTAAAACCACCAGACTTCCGTGAAACGAACTCACACAAAGTAAAGTTGATTAGGTAGCACTTGAGAACAGTCATGTACTAAAAAAAATGTTCAGGAGAAAGATATACCCTTGTCATTTTCCATTGGAATAGTACCACGATTCATTTACACAAGTCAGGTTAGTTTAATTATCATTTTAGTACTAAATGATTGTTCTAGTGATACTATATGGTTCTGATTTTTTTTTAGTACAGAATTAGTACAAGCAAGAGTACAAGTCAATTAAATTGATTTTTAATAGAAAATCAAAAATGCAACTGAATCTGATATATAATCTTGTATCTCGCCTTATGTGTATCTTTATTCGTTTTTAGTACAAGTGCGTAAATTGTACTAAAAACGTATAATGTGTAATGTATAATGAAGGAGAGTGTGAAAATGGTACCATAAACCTACATATTTAACCCATGTGACCTCTACTTAACTCAAATGTTCTACGTATTCACCTCTAGAAGTCTGTCGATTTTATCCCACAATCTCATCCGTTAAACCACAAAAAATCAACACTTGGGCGTTGCAATTTAGCACTCTGATTGATTTTCTACATTCTAATTCGAGGTGCTCATCAATCACCAGAGTGGAATTGTTTATTAGAAAAAAAAAAGACCGTCATTGCGGATATGGCATCAATTATTGCCATTGATGAAGAAAAACCTTTTGAAGGTGAAAAAAAAAGAAATGCTCCGATGTAAAAAGATAATTCCAAGTTCGGAGCCCAAGAAATGGGATTCAGCACAAAAATATATTCCAAATCAATCAAATCGTTTGTGGCCGAGGGCATGATGATTCCCCTGGTGCAAGAAACGTGCAAGAGAGGTTGAGGAAACGCCTCCCATCAAACCAATAGCTCGTCAAAATGCAAAATGCTGCATTTTGCATTGGAGCAGAGAAATTGAGACAAATATACGCATTATTTTCGCGGAGAATTTATTTATTTTTTATCCGTTGATGCCCCATCTTCTTCGAACTTGGCAAATCCCTTGATGATTTTTCACCAAATGCCAGAAATTCATCCCGCAAAGAGTTCAACTGTCGCTCAGGTTATCCTCCTGACACACCTCACCTTCCAGAGCTCCCAAGGCATCATTTGGCTGTATGCTGGAAAAAGACAACTTCGGGGGAAATAATGAAAGGAGATAAATATCGACGAGAAGACAAGAATTCACAAGGGGGAATGGGCTTGAGAGCGCGAAAAAAAATATCCATGGTGTAAGAACATTCGAACAAATAATTTTATTTTGATTTTGACTGATTGGTCTGCAGCACACTGATGTCTTTTTAATTATTGGCTTTCGATGATTCCTCCGCAGTGCCAGGTAATTATATAGATTTCAGTTCGATTTTTCTAACCGGGTGAGCAAGGAAGCAGGGGCCCGAGGGATGGGCACAAAACCAGATAGTTCTACTGACAGAGAGTAATTTCCCTTTTGGATGGCGGGGTATGGGCTGAGGTAGGCAGACAAGACGCATCTCGAGGCATCACAATTGCCATGGTGTCTTGGTATGAAATCTTCGAAGGAGGCGGATTGGAAATTAAGTCGATCACCATTGGAACACTTGAGTGAGAGAAACTCAAATTAATAACAAAACAGCCAAAAAACGACTACAGAAAGCATAAATACGAGACGAAAGAGAGAATCTTGCATAGCCAATGCGGTAATCCAAGGGTCACCATCTGACGTAATTTTAGGCTAAAAGGGCTCAAAAGTGCAACAATGTTTGACTTGGTTATTTTGAAATTGTAAAACGTGCTAATTGCATCACTTATTTCGTTAATTTACCTCACAGTATTTCTGGAATCAGTGAAAGAAAAAAGATTAGTACAAGATATGAACGAATTTTGTACAGCGACATAAGCACATAAACCGAGATGTTTAGACAAAGATAGTACTTTTTATCTGCTAGGATCTAACAAAAGTCATAAAATACTTACAGAGTCCAGTGGAATTTCTCCTAATTTTTAGCACACAAGATATGAATAATTTTAGTACAGCGACCTTAGCACATACACTGATATATTTAGACAAAGATAGTGCAACATTTTGAATTGCATTTTTTGCAAGGATTTAGAGAGACTTACAGAATCCAGAGAAATTTCTCCTAATTTTTAGTACAAAAGATATGAACCAATTCAGTACGGCGTGGGGAATCAGTGGCGCAATAGGCAAGACCGTTGGCTCTTGGGCGGATCGATTCACTGGCTCGATTCACTGTTGTGAGTTCGAGTCCCGCCCGGTGCAAAGATCTGAATGTTAAGAAAAAGACATTTTCACTGTGATATAACGTAATAAAAATGCACCGCCTCGCCCAACAACTCCGAGAGCATGGAAGAAGCATTCACCACACTACGGGAAGGCGCTCCTGGGCGGTCTACAATGGACTTCGCAAATTCTTCCAACACGGGATATGACATTGTAAAAAAATGATTACCTTGTAATAAATATCTCGATACGATTAATAATAGTACGGCGACATAAGCATATAAACTGTTATGTTCAAATAAAGATGGTACCATTTATCTGCTAGGACCTAGCAAAAGTCATAAAAGCCTTACAGAGTCCAGAGGAATTTCTCCTAATTTTTAGTACAAGGTATGAACCAATTTAGTACAGCGATCTAAGCACATAGGAGATGTTCAGACAAAGATAGTACCCTTTATCTGCCAAGCTCCAGCAAAAGTCATAAAAGACATACAGAGCCCAGAGCAATTTCTCCCAATTTTTAGTACAAAAGATATAAACCAGTTTAGTACAGCGACATATGCACATAAACTGCAATATTTAGACAAATATGCTGCCTATTTTGAATTGCGTTTTTTTGCCAGGATTTAGAAAGACTTACAAGAGTCCAAAAAAAAATCCCCTAATTTTTAGCACAAGATATGAATGAATTTAGTACAGCGACCTAAGCAAGTACACTGAGATATTTATGCAAAGACGATGCATCATTTTGAACTGATTTTTTTTTTGCTAGGATTTAGAAAGACTTACAGAGTCCAAGGAAATTTCTTCTAATTTTTAGCACAGCAGATTGAATAAATTTAGTGTAGTGAAATAAGTACAGAAAACAAGATGTTTTCTTGGATGACTCAGATGATTTTTTAAATAAATTTCTTTAGTACAAATAACTTTTTTCTCCAGTTAATTTTTTTCCGATATTTTAGTACAAGACATGAGTAAATTTAGTACTCTGCGAGAAAAGCATAAAATGAAATGTACAAACATTGATATGATATCTCCGACACAATAATTGGCTACATTAGAACACAGAACATTTCATCGAGATATATATTTCTTTTTAGTAAAATTGAAGAAATTCGACCACTGTTTTTTTTTTAAATTATAAGACATAATCCAAATTAATGCAGTGAAGTAAAAAGAATAAATTCGGATGTTTACGCAACAATATGAGCCTGTTTGATATTGAATTATTGTATCAGGACTAAGAAAATTTCAGAAAAATATGTTTAGTACGAATAAAAGTCATTCTCCAGAGATTGTTTTCATTTTTTTAGTACAAAATGTGACTCATTTTTAGAATAGCAATGCCACCGAGATATAAACCAGGATGATTGGATATTTTAAGATATTACTTTCTATTTATACAAAGGTCTAATTGTAAGCTCATACACAGCCTATGTTAATTTTTGTTTTAGTACAAGATTAAGTAATTTAAGAAACCGGAATGAGAAGTCAAAATAAAATATAAAATGAGTGTTTGGATATATTTTACATTGAAATACGTAAGAAGTGTGTGAAAAATTTCAGTTAGGACTCATTCAGTACAAACAAATGCTCGATTTAATCAAAAAAAAAAAAACATCCTTGTACTAAACATGCTTTTTCTCGAATTTTTATACAGTTTATGTATGGTTAATTTATTTAGATATTTTTGGATATTACCTTCTATTATCTATTCAAAGCCTGTTTTAATTTTAGTTTTAGTACATGATTAAGAAATTTAAGAAACTGTAATGTGAAGACAGAGTATAATATGAAATCTATGTTGGGATATATTTCATATTCAAATCTATAAGTACGTGAAAACCTTCAGTTAGAATTTTTTTTAATACAGACAAATTCTAGCTTTAATAAAAAAAAATACATTCTTGTACTAAACCAGCTTTTCTCGAATCTTCATAAATTTTGTTTGAAATTATGAAAAATTATAACACAGAAGTTTGTTTTAAATTTCGAAAGATTTTTGAATCTATTTTGTATCATTTGTATGTTCTATTCTTACATAAGCTTTTCTTTAGTACTAAAAACCTATAAAACACAACGTAGTAAAACAACAAATTAAATATAGTCAAAGATGTATCGGAATACACATTCAATATGGAAACCCTAGTTTTGGCTTTTAGTACAAATATAAGCATCATTCCAAATAGTTGATGTACTAAATCTAGATCATCTTGTTCTTTGCAGTTTTTGAGCAGAATGTGTGAAATATTTAAACAAGAAAGTGTATTTTGAGTTTAAGCCACGATCTTATAATAACTCTTAATTTTTGTAAGGATCATAATAAACCTAATCAAGATATTTTTAGTACAAGACAAATATGAGAAAAGGAAGGAAGTCAAGGTACAAAACGAGACTCATTCAAATGCACTGAATATTCATTTTACAAATATCAAACACAGGGAATAAAAAAAGGCTCCTAAGAGTAGATTACGTTCATTATAACATATTTGTACTAAAACTCAAAGAGAGTCTATAATTTTACTATGGTTTTTAAAGTGAGTTATGTGTGTGTAAATGAATAAAATAGAGAAAAGATCTTTCGTGTTTTAGTTAGTGACTATCTGTTTCAAAATAAATACCCAATATTAAATTTAGTATTCATTTTAGTACAACTGAAGATTAATGGTAAGACAGCTACAGTGTTTTTGTTTAATGTTTCTTTACATTTTTGTACAATAGTCTGTTGAAACGAAGATAATTTTGAATCAGAAATCGTTTCTTGTTTGTACTAAAACTTTTTTATTATCGACAAAATACGTTATTTTGATTTTTTAAATATTTAACTGTTAGTGAAAACCTCCAAACTTATTCATGTATTAAAACGAAAATTTATCACTGAAGTTAAGAGAATTATATTTGAAATTTAAACGTCACAAATGTCAAGTACATCCATTGCATTAATTGAATACCAACAAAAGTTGTTAATTTAAATTTTTGAATTTCACCAGTAAATAATGACCATAACCTTCAATCTTCTTTTCTTGAAGCAAAAATTTATCGCTGAAATGATTCAAGACTTGGCATTTACGCGGAAATTTCAATAAAATGCTGAAGCTGAATATTTCAATATCACTTCACCTCTGCAATTAGTGTCCTTTGAATCGTTTATTTAGAAACCTGAAACGCTTTCGAGCACCTTTAGCTCAGTGCTTCCAACCTCTTGAGCTGGCAGTCCAAGAAATCCAATCCAAGTCTGGCACGAGCAATAAAATGAAATTGAAGAACAGTCTAAAAATTCTTCATTTGTTGCCTCTAATGAACTGTGAAGGAGTCACTTGTGATTCTCAATCGGATTATCGATTGAATTGTGCAAAAATGGAAAGGTATTGGATGACTTTTACCCCACCACGGAAGGTGATTTATATGGGTTTTGGGACACAGAGAAAAGGTGCAAAAAGTTCCAGAGTTGAGACGACTTTTTGCAATCAAGGTACAACACATTGTGATTTATACATCCATTTATGATGCCCTCCCCCCCTTCATCAGCAGCCCATACACCCAATATTTCAAGATCAACACCGATTTAGCCGCTGTCTTGTCCACCCAAACACTCTCTCTCATCTGTGAGCCTGGGTCAGGAGAGGCAGCAGGAGGAATGTGTCAGAGGCGAGCCACTGAAGTCCAGTCGATCCGCGATCGAAATTAAATAACATTCCATTGAACTCTCACTCGGGTGGAAGGCATCAGGCACAAATGTGAAATGACAGACTGGAAATTAATTTCTGGATTGTGTTTTTGTAATAAATAATACGCATATCCAAAAGACTGCAGCGAACGAGGATCAAACAGTCATACAAGTTTTGCGTTAAGCCCATGGCATAACATCCCAGTACAATGGACAGCATTATGCTGAATGATCAATTTCTTTTGAGTGATTTGAGGAGTGTTCAATAAATTCAGGGTCTCAATGGGCCTTTCTTCTGGCCACTTGATCGAGAAGATTTCTGGGAGGCTCTCCAATTGAGATGCCCCAATAGATGGGCTGTCGATCTTCTGGTCTGTCTGACGCCGAATTCTTAGAACAATTCATGAGAATCTGAGTGGAAGCAGGAGGCTATTAAGTAGGAAAGATTGGAGATTTAACGAAGAAATTGCTCCAGAGGGCAAGATATCTGCCGCTTACTGTTCATTGTGCCTCGCTGATCTGCCGATCATGAAGACTAATCGGCGCCGATCATCTGATTTGCCGATCTGTCACATTAAGTTTACTATCCGGTTATATTTGTCTACCCCCTGCATACAAAAATTATGCTAGAAAAATCAATCAAAGAGCATGTTGGAGCACCCTTCATCACATGTCTCCTTGATTCACTCGTGAAGACCAACTGAGGAGCCGATTCGATTGTGCCTTTGGAATAACTCGACGAGCACGGAACTATAGCGATATCGTAACTTTAAGTTAGTCGCCGTGATAGCACCCCTCAGAGTTACCATCTCAGCTGAACAGTAATTGGTACCATTGGCTTAGAAGAGTCTTCGTTAGGACTAGCTTTCTCCCTCCTACTCCACTAGGCTCAACAGTCCTACTACAAGATGTAATTCAGAACACTCGAAAGCGTACTGTCAAAATGAATCATAACTGTTTCCGGGTTCAGTATCATGCCATGTTGATCAAACGAGTCCTTGATACGAGAGAGATCATTCTGGATGTTACGCGTCTTACAGCAGTGTGAGAGACATCTATTACCTTCGGCAATACTGCGGGATTAGGCTTGGGCCGAAAGTCTTCTACAACTACTATCTACAATCCTCGAGGAAGAGACGAGATTTCTTCTTCCTGATTGCTATGAGTTCCTCAAACTCGTCATCTTGAGCGGCGTGGTCACTTTCTTATCCATCAGTTTTTGAATTTGGTTAGGAGCGAATCTTCTTCTTCCATTTATACACAGCGAACGGACTGGTGTTATGCATAAAAACTTAAAAGAAAGTAGAGAAATTAGTGTCAACAATTCTAAAGAAGAGACCAACCAAGAAACACTGAGGAGGACCCGATAAGTGTCGAAAGCTCTGATGAAATTGTGTGTTTGATTCATAAGATTTGATCAACAAATTCCTACGCTCACCGGAAGGATAGATTGTCCTGAAAAACCTAGCTCAGTCACTAGGCCTAGGCCGCTCTTATCGTCCTGAACTTTTGGCGGCCTGTGGTTGAGAACGGAAAAGCCAGTTCGATGATTAGCAAGCCTATCCTGGCCCCTACGTAGAAGATACCGTACCCCAAGATGTGGGATGCCAACCCAAGTGGCCGATTCTCCCCTGCCAGAAGAAATAACGACTGCTCGGGCATTTTCGTTTGCCCAAGTTCTAGGTCCTTAAATCGTTAAGTTTGAAGCTAACGATTCTCCTTCAAGACTTGGTCCCTTACTCCCGCTCTAAGGTTTGAAAAGTCCCCCAACAGTATTATCAAAACGTGATTATCCAAATTGGTGATAACAGTTCAGCTCCTAAATCCCCCCCAATCCCTCGAGCATTCTGTGACCGTTCACATTAACGCTATTTTCGCCAAAACTGTTCCCAATTTCGCCGCAATTATTCTGCACTATCCATTGCATTAGTTACTCAAATCGTTTGAAAAAAAATTAAATGAATTATTGAATTCATTTAATTTCTTAACATTTTTCTTTAAGATTATAGTTTATATTCTGCATCTCAATGTTTCAATTTGACGTGACTGTTCTCAATTTCGCCGCGGTAGTTCCAATTTTCGCCGCACTTGAATTGTCAACTATGCCACTGTGGTAACGTATTCGTAACAGTTACTCTCCCCCAGAAGCAGATAATCCACCTCGAAGAAGAAGAACAGCACACCGACTTCAGTGTGAGAAAACATTCCAATTTGTCGCGTGAGAATTCCTTCATATCTCCAATTTCAATCAGGTGAAAATCAATGCCCCTGGACAAGAAAATTACTGTCAAATTAAATGACACATCAGAAATTGTCGGTTAGGTGACAATATTTTCTTTCCAATCGCCACTCACGTGAAGGAATTCCCGGAGTAAGAAATCCATGTCAGAATTCATTAGTCCAATGATTGCAATCAATTTACAAAATACACATAAATTTTCCGTCATGCTTCATTTGCTGATGGCGCAAAATGAACCACTTTGCCGTCGATGGAATCAATTCGATTTGTTTGCTGATTTTGCCCATAAGTCTTGTTCTTTTTTTTATTTTTTTTCTGCACTAATGCAGAGTGGCAAATAGACAAGGATGACGAATCAATAATTCTCAATAGCCCGGCTTAATTGCTGCGATGTGAGAAATTCCACAAACAACCATCGAACACTCGAGCAATTCAATCAATTAACATAATATCGATGGAATGGGAAAAATGCCACAAAGGTGAGAGACTTTGCAGAATGTTCATACCATTTAAATATAATTTAAATGGGAGGAACTGTTTTTTTTATGACAGATGTGTCAAATAACTGTCAAAGCTGTCATGACCATGAGATTAGAAAAAAAGTTATTACGAAGTAGTAATATTGAATTTGACAGCGATGACACTTAACTTGACGTTTGTAAAATTTGACATAAAAGACAGTTGCATGTATTCAAATTTGAATAATTAAAAAACAAAGGTGTTTTTTTAATTTCTCATCTATAGGGTAAAAAAAATGACCATTCAATAGGAAACTATTTCGCTAGTTACAACTATCTTTTGTGTCAGAAGTCAAACTGACCGTCAAAGCTGTCAGAATTTTATAAATTTAAAAAATATTAAATTTAAAAAAAAAACCTTCGCTTTTCGATTATTCAAATTTGAATACCTGCAACTGTCTTTAATGACAAATTTTACAAACGTCAAATTAACTGTCATCGCTGTAAATTCATATTATTATTTAATAACAACTATTTTTTTGTTTCCTAATGTCATATCGTAAAAAATGCCATTAATATGACAGATTAATTATACGTCACATATGTCATTTAACTGTCAAAGGTGCATAGATTACACAAAACGTAATAAATACTCATTGAGTCAAAACAATAATAAAATCTTAATGACCCTAAATGTCTTTTGTACAGGTAGATCAAATGTCAAATTCACTGTCAATAGCTGTCAGAATTTTAAACATTTAAAATAACGGCCAAACGGTAATAGAATCAAATTGAATCTAATATTGCAAAGCACATCGAGTTGAGCATAAAATGGCATTCCTTTGGGATATTTACCTGCGTCAAATTCCACGGAAATGCTTGGGAATCTAATCTCCGGGAGACGTCTCATTCTAATCCCATTCAATTGGTAAATTACCAAAAATTCCATCTCGCTGGCAAGCGTATGTAATTTAATAAGTGAAGTCAATCAGTGACTCCAAACAATGACCATCAATTATTGGCTACTGTTTGACTCCCATTGTAGCTTTTCTGTTGATTCCTATCGTGTTTTGGGCCACTGTTTGCCTCTTTTGTTTGGGGCATTGCCTCAACTCTCGAGAGTCATCGAGGGGATCTCACTGGGATGCCTTCAATCAACCCATTCGGGTGCAAGCTGAAAAGACTCTGAAGCGATGGCATAAAATCGATTTGGAATTGTTAAATATTGAAAGTCATCACTGTAAACATTAGTGAATGTTTTCACGGTGAATTTTCTACTCAATCTTTGGTCATCAAGTGGTTCACCTCCTCCTTGTCTCCTTCATTCGTCACTCACGCCATTTAATCCATTGAACTCCTTAAATCAATTTATTAATATCGACATGTGGAAGAAAAAATAATACTCTCCGACTTGTCCATGGTTCTTCTTTTATGACAAAGGGGCGGATAAGTGGCGTTATTGGTGAACCACCAGCGGCAAATTGACTGATCGACGTCGTTTTTCAGATAACGATCAGTTATCCTGATCTTTAAAAAGACAGACAGATCACAATATTGACACGATCTTTACAAAGAACAGATCAGCACGTTTTTTGCATAGATCGACTGATCGACACGATCTTTGTGGAGATCAACAGATCGACAAATATAGGCATGATTCGTACAAAATAGACAATATGTCGCAAAAAGATTTTTACAAATATTAGTCGATCTTTGGAAAGCGCGAGTATATCGACAGGTATGCACGATTTCGAAGAAGACCGATATATCGAATTAATTTGTACAAAGATAATCAGATCAACAAATGGGCATATTCCTTACATAAAACCATGGGGCAGAAGATACAAACGACTCTTGGAAAGATTGACTGATCGACATATCGCCGTGATCTTTGTAGAGATCAGTATATCGACAGATACAGATATTCGGAGATGGACATTCATATAGACATCGGAATGATTTTTCCAAAGATCTTCAGAATTGTACTATTCTTTTTAAAGAGTGATATATCGATAGGTCTGTACGACTTTTTGACATATCAACATATAGATACAAAGTGTGCAAAGATCTGATCGACATATCGCTGCAAATATTGTAAAGATCAGCAGATCGACAGATGTAGGCATAAATCCTTACAGAGATGGACGTAAAGACAAACCATTGCGATCTTTATAAAGAACAGTAGATACTGTCTACGGAACTGCATAATTTTATCAGAGCTCGATATATCGAGAAGTCTGTATGAATTTTAGAATGATCGACATATTGATACAGTTTATGTAAGGATTATTAAATCCACATGTGGGCATATTCTTTGATGGAAGCCATGTACTGACAGATCAACACGGCCTTTGCTGAGATCGACTGATCGACATATCGCCAAATCTTTGTAAAGATCAGCTGATCGACAGACATAGGCACAATCCTTACAGAGATGGACATATCGATAAATCGGTATGATTTTTACAAAGAACAATAGCGCAATATATCGATAGGCCTGTACGTCTTTCAGAATGATCAACTTATCGACACAGTCTGTCTAATGATTATTAGATCGAAAGATGGGAAATTCCTTGCAGGAAACCAAAGTATCGATAGAACGTAGCTTTTGATAAGATCGACTGATCCGCATGTCACCACGATCTTTGCAAAGGTCAAAAGATCGACAGATATAGGCACAATCACTACGAAGAGAACACAAAGACAAAGCGACAAATCTGTATGACTTTTACAAGGAACAGCATATTTGCACGATCTTTTCAAAACGCGATATATCGATAGGCCTGTACGACTTTTAGAATGATCAACTTATCGACACAGTCTATGTAAAGATTATTAGATTGGCACATGGGTGCATTTTTTTTAGGAAACTATGTACCGACAGACCAACATGGCCTTTGCTAAGATCGACTGACCGACATATCGCCACGATCTTTGTAAAGATCAGTAAATCGACAGATGTTAACACAATCCTTACAAAGAAGACATAAATAGGTATGACTTTTACAAGCAACGGCAGCTATACAGATTTGCACGATATTTTCAAATTGCTACATATCGATAAGTCTGTACGATTTTTAGAATGATCAACTTATCGACAGTCTGTCTAAAATTTATTAAATCGGCAAATAGATGGACACATTCTTTACAAGAATTCATGTATCGATAAATCAACACCATTTTTGGTAACGCTGATTGATCGACATATCACCAGGACCTTTTCGAAGTTCATAGATCGACAGTTGGGTTGTTGGGTACTATTCTTATAAAAATCGATTGCGAACAAATCCTAACAGCAAATCTACAGATCTGTACGATCTTTTCAATGCTCGAAATATTGATTGATATTCTAAGGATCATTAAGTTAATTGACTAGCACAGTCCTTGCAGAAAATAACAGATCGACAAATCGGCTCGATTTTGGCAAAATCGAGCCGATTACAAAAATCAAGAGAGCGGCAAATTTTTCAAAGATCGATGGATCAATTGATCGTTATACGTCTCATAGAATAGTTGTCAACCCCTCATTTCTGACTTCCTCGTCTCCGGGTTCGTTCTGAGGCTCACCCAAGTGACTATCATCAACTTCCATCATCCATCAGAGTCTCAGCATTGTCGAATTGTGGTAGTGGCTTCAAGATAATTACTGAATCAAATTTCAATTCTTCTCTATCTGGCTACTGTTTGGTGTTCAACACAATCCCAATAATTCCAACATCCAAATTATCCGATTGTTTGATTTTTGCCGCTCGTTTGCGACCTCTTGGGAATCAGCCAGGAATATGTGGACAAGAGGTCAACCGTCTGGTGAACCATTCTCCATCTCCCTGAGTTGCAAATTGCAATATTTTCGACGCTATGCACACGCTCAACAATTTTCCATAAAGCGAGGTTGTTCGATTGTGTGAAAATGCCAGAATAAATGTATCTCTAGGATAGGGTAGTCTATTCCAGATGCTTAAAGAAATGGAAAGTTATGGAGCATGGAACTATCATTCAGCTGTTTAAAAATACTTAATAATATTCTTTCATTATCTTACACGAAAACTCGAAAATTCAGACATATTTTAAATTTACAACTTTTTAGTACTGATTAGCTTTTTTAGAACATGCATGTACTAAACTTTTTTTATCCTTGTTTTATGATTTTTTGAAGATTTTCTAATATAACTTATTCGAACGGGGTTCTCAATTTTCTATCAGATTTTGCATATCATCAATAAAATACTATAAGAAAATATTTTTAAAGTTCTAAAAATGTAAAACGAAATTAAAACTAAAACTAAAAGAAGAGAAAAATAATTTCTTATTCTCTTTGCAAAATATTAAGAAGTAAACGGACTTTTGCAATATTTTGTGGGGAAATATAAAATTGTGAACTACAGTTTAGAAAAGAAATGTTCTAAAAATTTTAGTACGGGAAAGTAGCCTGCCTTTGAACGCGTCAGCCTTTAAATGCTTCCATTTTTCTCTGATTTCCCAAAGCTGAAATTCCATTATGTTCTTCGAAACTGATAGAAAATAGTTAAGTGTATTAATTTTAGTTCACAAAATAGAATATTTGCTTTTATAAATAAGAGAAAAATTGAAAAATTCAAAGGCGCCGCATTTAAAGGCAGATCACTTTCCCCTACTTTAGAAAATTTTTATTTTAATGTTCACAAATGAGTATAGCAACTATGGTCATTTTACTACAAAAGCAATCACTTTAGATTGAATTTAAAAGGTAAATTTTTACAGAAAAAATCTTTTCTTTTAGTACATGAATGTTCTAAATCAATTAAGTATCAGAATTTGTTATCACGAAAAAACTGTAAAGCTTTGGAATGTCGTGAAATTTTGAACTAAACAAAAAGAAACATACAGAATTTTATGTCAGAAGCATTTTTAGTACATGCATGTGCTAAAAATTACGCTTTCCTCTGTGGCTATTTTAAATATTTTTGGAACGTTCTGTGCTTTGCTATCGATTTATTCTTTTATTGTGAAATAATTAGAGAAAAAGCTAGAGCTTAAAAAATATCCATAAATATGTACTAAATACTGACATTTAGTACATAAATGCATTAATCCGATTCACTTCCTCATTCGGTAATCCTGGACTAAAATTTACTGCCATATCTCATGTGCAATTTAAAAGGATAAGGAAAATTGCTCAATTTAAAAAAAAAAACATTTCTATCACAATATAGTTTAGAACAGGACTGTATTAAAAATTGAATTTCCGCTCTATTCATTATTTTTTGTTTACTTCTTCAAGGACATTGCTTAACAATCTAAATTAAGAAAATAATTACTTAAATTTTTAAAGTTATTTTTAGTACAGGCCTCAATTGTGTACTAAATATTTAAAATTTGGTATTCGCAACCCAATTATTTATACTTTCTTCACAGTAACTGAAGAATAGCCAAGGGAACAGCACGTTTCTACCAGTGTGTATACCTCTGAATCAGTCAGTTTTTAATATTTGACAATTCAGATATTATTTTCTGAAGAGGAAGACGATGACAGCTCCGTGATTATTTTTTTATTTCTTCCTCATACAGTTTTGCTTCCCCAACTCCCATCAAATTGCTACAAAAGAAGAGACGTTTTTTTTATCCAGTTCAAAACCTCCATACAATCTCTTTTTCTCTGTACGCCAACAAAACACATCAAATAAACAACTAAATAAGTTTAATCGAAAAGTTAAATTATTCCTCGGGTGTGCGTGTCTGTGTGAGGATGTCTTTTGGAATTTTATTGTTGGAACATTCAAATAAATCTGACTTGGGAAGGTGGTGGGAGGGATATTTTTTTCCGTTCAATCTCAAAACAGGGAATTGAGGTGGACCCCGAAGGCATTTTAATCATCACCCAAGTCAGACTATCAACCTTCGCCGATGATTGCTGATGTCTCCGGCAGAAAGGAAAAACTTGATTGTCATCTTCAGTTGTTCTTCCGACAACCTCCAAGAATCAATCAGATTATCTGTCTTAAGCGCTATAATTGATCTTAAAGAGAATTACACTGAGGAGAGAATTTTCTACATCAAAATACTTATTTACTATGATATGGTCTTCAGATCTATGGCGTCGATTTTCGAGTGATCTTGACTCGATAGGATCAAGTCATTGGAATTTCCCATGCCCTGAGTAGAGTCTGATTCGTGAGATTTCTTCCAGATGATCCTCCTGACAAAAGGGGCCAACAACTTAGGCTTCAGACTCGATGGCTTGTTGGCTCCGTGAATAAATGATACGATAAGGGCCACGCTGATAGTGATTATCATTCCTAGTAAGACGTACCAGAGGTAGGAGATGTGAAAGATCGAGAAACCTTCCTCTTCCCTAGAAGGAAACACCGTTTAGACTTCGGGTCGGATTCTATCTTCGAATACTTACGGAGGAACCGAAGCCATAACATCCAGTTCGGTCACATTAATAGCAAGCATACTCATAGGTTCTCCAGGAACGAAGGTATAGGTACATCCGTTAGTAGCGACAGGTTTTGTTGGGAACTTCAGTTCCCCAGAAGCAATGGCTACTTGAGCGTTGAAGCATATCCATGCCATTATGAGAAGTCCACTAACAGCACCGACAACTGCTCCTGTCCCTTCGACCCAAGGTAACATTACGCCCATTGTGAAGATCCCTAGTAAAGGTCCGTTGGCAATTGAACCTAGACTCATCGAGAGCTGAAGTACTGTCCCTAGTTTCTCGACTACGAATACGAGGCAGACACAAAGGACTCCTAGTATCACAACCACTCCTCGCATGATATAGGCTGTCTTCTTCTGTGACAGAGGTTCCTTTGAAAACGCTCTGAAGAAGTCTTCAAGGAACACTGCAGACATGGAATTCAGACCGGTAGATAAAGAACTCAGGGCTGCACTGAAGACCCCGGCAACAAAGAGCCCTGGTAGTCCAGGAAAGTCTCCTAGGATGTCCATTACCAGAAGGGGCAGTAGCTGGTCCTTGGCTTTGGCAAGCTTGGTTGTCAAAGGATCACAATCGTGATAAACAGCGTAGATCAAGAGTCCACAGTATCCGCAGAAGATGATTAAAAAAGACACCCCAATGGTGAAGATCCACAGGGCCTTCCTGGCAGCAGATAGGGTAGGGACCGAAAGGTATCTCTGAATCATATTCTGACTTATAGCATTGCTCTTCAGCCAGTACACCATTCCTCCAATAACGACTGAGAAAAAGGTATTCCTAGTCCTTAGGTCTAGGGTGAAGCTGAAAAGAATTCAATTTAGGATAAGGTTCCTAGGTGATCACTCAACCCTTACTCTGGTCCTTCGATCCTTCCACTGTCAACAGCCCTCTGCCATAGAACGTCAATGCCCCCAACATCGCGAGTTCCCTTGATCATTACGAGAATTATTGCGCCAAACATAACGAATGTTTGCACGACATCCGTCCACACGACAGCTTTCAGCCCACCCTGGAATTGATCACTTCTTCAGTGTCAACCAAGGACAATTTAATAATTCCAATTACGAATCTATTTTTACTCACCACGCACGTATAGAAGATACACACAAGGCAGACCAATGGGGTAATGAGGTGAACATTGATTCCGGTGACTGCGGAAGAGGAAAGTCTTAGTTCAAAGAATGAACTCAAAATAGATCTACGGACCTTGGTTGAAAGCCAAAGCTGGAACGTAGATGACGATTGGGAGCCAAGCCATCGTTGCCAAGATGAACATGATTGACCCAAGCATTCGAACCCGTTTGTCGAACCGCATCTCGAGGTACTGCAAGAAGGTATCTTCCTAGCATATTGAGGAAGTAAGGGGAAGGTATACTCACCTCATAGGTTGATGTTAGTTTGAGGTCATGGAACACTGGCAGGAATACAAAAGTCATGATAATTGCAACAATGTACACCCCAATCATAATGTACATATACTGCACACCAAAGACATAGATTTCTGTCGGGGTACCCAGGAGCGTTATCCCCGATATATACGTAGCGATCAGAGACATAGCGATAGGGAAGATCTGCATTTTTCGTCCCCCTACCAAATAATTATCAGCCTCTTCCGATCCCTTCTTAGGCTTCTTCTTAATGAATCCAAAGTACACCCCGATCAGCGAACAGCTGATCAACATCAGGCCAAAGACCGTATAGTCTGGCCATCCGAATCTCTGCAGACTGATCTTCACATCATCCACACCTACCACCCCTTCCAACTGCATTTCGGTCCTTATCAATAAAACCAATTAAACTTTCACTGAAATCACTTCTACAATTCCGCAAACTACCTCAAAAAACGTATTCAGAAGTTGATTATCTCTTCAAATACGAGATTCATATCTCTCGATGCAGCACGTTTGAAAACAGACGGATCTGTGCACTTTTTTGCTCACCCGCGACGATCGATGCGAGAAGACTGATAAGACGACACTACATCCATGTCGCACAAATCCCTCATAGTCAATCTGTGTAAAGTTGGGATTGGACCATTAACAAGAAAATTGGACCCATTATCGTTGATTCCGCCAAGTGTTTATATTCTTCAAACCTCACGAATATTATTGCTCAGCACGTTGATAATTTTATCACGGATTCTGTCGCCATCATTGAGCTTCTTCAGGAAATCAAGGGGGCATTCTCTCGATAATCGTCTCTATTTAGTAAATATTCCATGCTAAATAAGTGTATCACAGACAAATTGACATCAGCTGACAATGTAACAGGAATGATTTATTAACACTGTCGTTACACTTTGTATTTATTCAAGATTTTCAACATTTAAAATTAGTAATTTAAACTTATATAATTATATAAATAGTTATGAGATCTAATCTTGATCAAGATTATTAAGAATTTTAAGGATTATAATTGTGTAAAGGGAACTCCAGTTCAGTATCACTAGAAAATGTTGGTAAATGTGGTACTACACTGGGAAAGCCTAGAGTTGAAGAAGTAAAACAGGGAGTAGAAAGAAGACTTACTTTGCTTAGAGAATACTTCATGCTACTCCGACTTTTACATTTACCAGTAAACTTCATTCGAACAACACATATGCCCCATGACGAAGTCCCTATCTGGTATCGGTTACTCATCTACTCTTAATCTAAAGGCCAAAATAGACTTAGGCTGATCCTCGAAAATATTCAGCTTGTAAAATTCAGCTGAAAAGATTTATCCCAAACTCTTAGACACTTAGGATCATTAATTAGAACTCGAGGATCAGCCAGAGTCTATTTGGGCCCCAACACTAATCTCGTGATACTATAATTAATGTTATTACTATTTCCGGATTAAGATCCATTGAGGATTTAACCATTTTTGTGATTTTGGTGCGCAGTATTTTTGTTGCCATAGCGCTCGAAAACCTTGCTATATAGGCTCCGGAATAGACATTTGTGTCTGTTGAGAAAGATGGGCCAACGGTGGATGATACTCTTATTGCTCTATGTCTGTTGGAGATTCACGTTTAACATGAAAATGGTAGGAACTGGAAAGATCACAGTTCTGTATCAGAAACACTCTTGATGGCCTGAATTGGTTTTAAGTAATCGTATGTGAACTTCTGTGAGACGTTGTGTTGGTCAAAGACGAAAGATCCACAACCGCGAAGTTGTAGTTCCCCATCAGGGACCTTGAATGACTGATACTTCTCATAGATGCTGTTGTTGATTTATCTTCAGCTCCAAGTTGCGAGATGCTTTGTCATTCCGGTTGCAGAATTGTTCCTATATGCGTTTTATGGGTTACTTTACTACTTATTGGGAGTAACCCTGAGGCTAATGAATTCTTTGGGGTTAATGAAAATGAAGAGGGACCTTGTACATCTTACTGCTCTGACCACTATCCTGTCGGAGATCTACCCTTTTGTCTATGCAATTGAATGTGGTTGAGGACAATCTCTTTCGCGTCTTAGAGAAATATATCCAAAAGATTACAAACGCTAGGTCATTTCGGGTTTCTGGGTGGTGACCGTTGAACTGAAGGACCTTCAGTTCCTATCCTGGAACCGGTGTTGTAGTGAAACTACTAAACGCTAGGTAACAAACTTTAATCCTTAAAGGCTGGACCACTACAATATTTATAGAAGAACCAGTATTTATAAAATTGGATTCGAAGCACTCCCTAACCTGTGACCACGACCAGTCTAAGTCAAACTATTAGGCAGGATGGGTGAGTACCAAGCCCAGCTTGAGGAACGGATCAACCGGGTTGTTGGTTTCGACGAGATAGTAGTTACTTAAATATTGGTAAACATTATGTATAAAAATTTGAGAAATCTTATATAAGCTTGATATTGGTGCTTGCGATATGTCCTGATCCGAACTAAAAATTACAAAAAATAGTTGTTTGAGAATTAGCTTGGTCGATGCTCTGTTGGTATTACCCTTGCTTAATACGGTGGATCGGGTGAGTATTGTGATATCAAAGTTGAACATTTACCTAGAACCTTCTATATAAAGACAGGTCTGTGTCCTTAAGTTGATGAACGAATGGCATATCAGTATAATTGAATAGCCCTAGTGCAATTAAAAATAGTAAGCTTCGCTCCCCGCAAGTAAGAATGAAGTCCAAATTACAAGATCTTTACATTAAGTAGGTATTGTTACTAATTGTTAATAATTCTACAAATATTAGTAGTTGATTTTTGTTGTAGATGTTTTACGATAATCTTCATATTAGTTTGTAGTATAACTTGAAGCAGATGCTGTTGCAATGTTTTTGTTGTTGATAGTAAGGACTAAAGCTTGTTGTTTTTTATATAAATGTTGATTCAATATTCTTTTTGTTGGTAGTAGGACTAGCTATTGTTTTTATTGTAGATGTCGTAATACAACTCTACTTGTTGTTAGAAATATGAGTGGAAAAGTTGTTGTTATTGTACAATATTTTTGTTCTAGTAAGTGTTAAGGGTAATAACTGTTGCAGTTTCTGTTGCAAATGTTGATGCTATATTCTTGAAATTAGAATATTAATTACTGTTACTTTAATAGTTGTAGAAGTTGTAAAAATGTTATTATTTTGTTGTTAGTTGTAGTAGTGGTCTCTATAGATGTTATTACGATATTTTTCTTGAAAGTATTTGAGTACCAAGAGTAAACTTATACATTTAGTTAATCATATTTTGCATAGTCGCTCTAGTTTAGGACTTTTTTTAATAATGTAGATTCTGGTATCTTTGCCCCCCAGGGCATGACTTTGCCCCCTGTTGTTCGTAAGCTTTTTATTAAGTATAGCTCTTAAGGATAGTCTTTTCCGGACCGGTATACCATGTCCGATTGTTCAGGACAGGACCATCCTAAAGTGCTAGAATTAAAAAAAAACCTTAAGCAAGGGGCATAATCACCCTCATCTACGGTATCAAAAATTCTTAACACTAAACCTACCAAGACCCGGTCAAATTGACCGGTTTAGAAACTTTTTAGAATTAATTTATATTTACAAGGTACAATGTCCCCATGAAACTTTATGAATTTCTTAAAATATGTATTTATTATATATTTCAGTGTTTAAATTTTAATTTTTTCTTCTTTTTGAAAAACGATTGAAAACGGTCGGTAGGTTAATGTTAAGGTCCAGTATTTAAAAGTAGCGGTTTTTTATATTTAGAAAATATTCGGTTTCTAAGAATAATTAGATGAGAACTATTTTTCCTTAAAAAATAGTCTTGGAATAGTATTTCAAAAAAAAGTCTAAATTTATAAAAAAAATACAATTGAAACTTCAAATATGTGGAAATAATCCCACTAATCCCACTGATCAGTCTAAAAGTTCGCGCTGATTCAATCTCCAAAATCGCTTCGATACTTCGAGATCGCGCTGATAGCACGATCAGTCTCCAGCATTGTATTAATTGCACGATTGGACTCCTGGATCAGCCTTAAGGATCAGTGGTCAGTCTCCAGGTTTATATTAATTGCACGATCGATCTCCAGGATCACACTAATCGCACCGATCAGTCTTTAGGATCACGCTGATCACGCAATTAGTCTCCAGGATTACACTTATCGCGCGACCAGTCTCCAGAATTACGCTGATCGCGCGATCAGTCTCTTCCACATCACGCTAATCGGCACTCATAGTGCACTATGAGTGGCAGATTTGTTCACCCCCTGCCTCACCATAATTTAATTTAGATCCAATATTGTTTTGTCTATCTCAATTACATTACATTGAAGCCCAATTTTCTTCAGAAATATGCAAAAAAATCGTATATCAATGTAGCCCCACTGTTCAAAGTAGCTCCAGGTTCCCGTACCATTTTTTTGTCAATTTTACGTGATAACGTGCTTGCTCTATAAATTTATGTACCCCTTGATTAAGAAGACCTAGAGAATATTTGCATTCTCTCGCTCAATTTCATTTAAATGACCGAGTGACGATTGTCAATAATGAGATATCGTGTTGATTTTTCATTGTGAAAATTATGCAATGATCGGGGTATTCAGTAGCCAACAAGAAGCACTAAATGACAGTGAAATTCGAATAAAAAGAAACTCGATAATTCTTCTATTTTTCACCCAAAATACCCAACAATGTGTTGAACCATCGGTGGTAAAATATCAATTATCAGCACGCGAATGTTCACCTCGAGCATTTCCTTCAGAAAAATTTTCTGTTGATGTGCAAAAAGAAGTTAAATTGGCGATATGTACATTTTTTAGTCAATCCATTCTCCCAGAGTGTGTTCTTTTTCTTGGTCTTGGAGGCAATTGGCGTAATTGAAATGAATCTGCCTTTGAATTGAGAGACTTCTCGAATGTTGTCCAGTTTGAGCACTGAAGATGTGTCACCCCAATAGAAGAAATTCTCTCAGGTTTTTATTGAATAATTGGGATATCTTTTGATTGGCATTGTTGACTTGCCTGGAAACCGTTGATGTGCAATTGATTGAGATATTGCGTATTTTTCTTTTTTTAAAACACGCATCTATTTGGATGAAAGTCCAGGCTGTATTGCTGGGGATAAACAGAAGTCTCGGAAGCAACAAGTTGATGTTGAAATGATGGACAAATGAGGCCAAATTTGTGTAAATTTGTTGACAAAATTTGCCAACAGATTGTCAATTAAATTAATTTGCAAGACTTCCGTTCAAGACGCAAAATCGATAACTCTGACCTTTTGACCCTTTTTGGCTGCAGGAAAGGGTTTCTTTAAAAGAATGATTATAGAGATATAATGCGCCCTTAAAAATGGGATATTAAAAGAAAACAATGTCTAAGATTTCTTGCATAACTTCATCATATAAATTAATTAAATAATAATTCTGGAACTACCGTCATTTTCGTGCGGCAGAAATTTCGTCACAATCAACATTGGGTTCATCGTGTTGTAAGATGATATATTGTTAGGCCAAAAAGCAAGAAAAATTAAATCCAACAAAGTGAAATTGAACATGAAACAGATCACAAAGTGGTCAAAAAGTTCAAGTAAAAAAAAAATTGTTTATTTGCACCTGAGTGGCCTTTTTGTCTCAAAATTCCCACAATAGAAATCATACTCCGTGGTTGGACAAGAAATGGAGGAAAAATAAACTGACACAATACAGATATTAAAAATAAAAGCAATATTTTCACAGAAATGAATTTAACGTTGGTTTAAAAAAATATAATGTGTTCTCTTACATGGAAATTAACTGTCGAAGAAATAGGAACAGACAAGACCAAAAAAGAAAAAAAAAGAAAACACCTCATGAGATATTAATAAATGAAACATTTTTATAGGGAACACCAAGAGAAATGACGGAATTAACACAAAAATTGTATTGTTACCCAAAAATTATCATATACATTTTTCTTGCTTCTGACCAAAAGAAAATAGACAACATGATGGGCTTTAAGACCCATTATAAATTTTTTACCTTACACTGCAACAATTTCTTATGCTCGTGTACCAGAGATTTCAAAGTGCAGTGACTCAAGTTGACTAATTCAGAGCACTAACTCATTGTTTAATAATGTTTAAACTACTCACATTAAATGTTGGACGAAAGAAACAAATAATTTCTGTAACCGAACTCGGTCTTTTGCAATTATCTCGTTTGATAATCTCTAAATTGCTTATGGCTGTCTCGGTAAAAATTGGGCCAAGAAACAATAAATATGCATGATGATAAAGTAGAGTTAGGGATTGATTAATTTTCCAGGAAAATTACTGTCTAAGATTAATACTTTACAGTTTTAGAAAAGGTACTTTAAAACTTAGTAATAATTTGTGCTCTGAATTCGTTTTCATTAATTCGGTTTAATATTACAGATATTTTCAATATTGGGAAAATATACATAAAATTTAAAAATCATATACCCACGTAGCAAAACCAAGTCAGCATAAAGTTATTTTTTAGGCACCTTTACATCATGATTCCTCTAAAGAATAACCAATAGGGTGGAGTATCCACTTATCGCCACTTTTAGGAAAAAGTGAAGTTTACTTTATTATAATTTTATTATAACAAAGTTTCTTAGATGTATTGGCTCTAGTAGATGTAGTTCGGTCAGTTTTGGTTGATGAGAAATAAAACCCTGACCCGATTTGTCCAATTAATCTCAATGTAAGTGAAAGTCAACAGAACGATCCATGTTTTTAGGTTATTGAAAATTTACAAAAAAATTAATTTTGTTTAATTTGTAGACCTTAAGAAGGGGACAACAATCCCCGAAACGTCGTAAAGAGAAAAAAGGATTAAATCCTAACCAGGTCAAAACCCGTGTTTTATTTCTTATTGGCTCTAGTTTCGCCAAGCAATTTCTGCTCTAATTTAACACTGGACTGTTTAAAAAACTAATTTTTATGAACAATGCAAAAAAAACCACTTCGTCTCCACTTTTTTTTACCACTTCTCGCCAGTTTTGTAACAACTTCTCGCCACCCACTTCGAAAGGTTCGAATTCGAATATTTTGGGCAATGTTATGAAAAGAATACATTCCGCATTTCTTTTTCCTCATGAACACCTTATCATTACTCACTATAAATTATTTTTCTTCACTTTCATTTGAGAAATCAAATTATTAGACTATTGCAGGAAGTAAACAATGCAGATTTAACAACTGAGAATCTGCGAAAGGAAGTAAGCGTCGTCTACTGAAAAGACATGGCGACAGGTGGTAAACTCAATTCCAGAATATTACCACTTTTCGCCATGCCTCATTTTTATATAAAAATAATGTAATAATAATATAATATAATATATAATAATAATAATAATAATAATAATAATAATATAATATATAATAATATTGGATTCGATACACTTGCTTAAAATATTGCTCTTAAAAATGCTCAAAATTCTCAATGCAAAACGAATAATTATTATTTTTCGTCTTTATACGTAGCAGCAGTGAAAATACAAATAATTGTGCGGCTCATTTATTTCATAAATCGCGAAAAATAGTGATTTTAATATAAGTGGTGAAAAGTGGGACACTGGCGTGAAGTGGTGATTCCACCCTAATTCACTAAATACTCTAAAGACCACTAAAGTCAAAAGTGCCACTTAAACCTAAAGGAAAAGTCTTTCAGTGTCTTTTATATTTTCCATATCTCTAATTATATGAAATTAAATAGAAACCAGGGGTTGAACAACTTTTGCCAGCGATCGAACCATGAAATCGTGTCGATCAGTCTCTAAGATCGTGGTGATTGTCCAAATCACCGAGGTTCCAATACTAGGCCAAAATCTGTAACATCATACAATTTTATGTATTTTTTTTTCAATTATTAATTTTTAATTGCAGCATTACAAGCTTAGACTTAGAAATTTTACAAATAGAATATGGGGATATGATCCTACTTTATATAAATATAATACTTTACTAAATCTACGTTTTAAGGAAAACTAGTAAAGTCCATTGTTAATTCTACTCTTGACTATTTGTGTGCCAGTACCCCTAAACAGATTTAAGATATCCCGTATTGATTATTATTATTATTAATCGTGTCAAGACACTTTATTTTGTATTACAATGTAATCATTACGATGTGAGCATATTGATAGAATCTGCTAATCGTAGATCGCCCAGGAACACCTTCCCCTTGGTGAATGCTTCTTCCGTGTTCCTGAAATTTTTTGGGCAGAGGCGGTGCATTTTATTACATTTTATTACAGTGAAAATGTTTTTTCTGACATTCTGTTGCTAAATTAGGATAACTTAGGAATCTGCAGAGTAAAATCAATTAGGATAAAACGAGGTAATTTGGAAACATTTACAATTTGGGACACTTGAGATTTTCTCACTGTTTCAGATGAGCAAAGAGAAAACAAAGACCGAAAAATAGAAGAAAAAGACGTTTAAGAAAGAAATGAACAGATTTCTTCTTTTTGAATCTCTAAAACACTGAGAAAATCTCAAATGTCCCAAATTGTAAATGGTTCCAAATTATCCCATTTTACCCTAATTGATTTTACTATGCAGATTCCTAGTTTATCCTTTTAATAAAAAAAATGAGAAACAGGTCTCAATTCAATAAGGAAAACTTGGTTAAGTGTACGAATTAAATTAGAATCCCTAAATCTGTCGAGCATATTTAGAAGATATTTGATCAGGATTTCGAATTGGTCAGAAAATGCTGTTTGGGAGCATTTTAAAGGTTTTTAATTTTTATCGTTACTGTGTTATCACACTTGCACATTAAAATTTTAATATGATTCACATTAATTGTCGCTGGTGAGAGTCCAAATGTGTAATTTGTGTGTTTGAATCATTTTATATTCAAAATTTGATCTATTTGTTGATAAAAAGGTAGACTTGGCTCGCAAAATTTGATATAAATTGATTTATAGCATTAATGCGAAAAATTAATGCGATTTTCTCTTTAATTTCTTAATGTGAAAAATATTTATGCTTTAGGTAAATTTAAACTTATTTTTGCAGGCCAAGTCCACTTCTTTATCAATAAATAGAAAAACCCTAAATATTAAGTGACTCAAAGACACAAATAACGTATTTGGAGGCTCACAAGCGATAATTAATGTGAACCACATTAAAATTTTAATGTGCAAGTGTGATAACGCCGTTATAAGCATTCATGATCGTATTTGAAAAGAGTAATTCTAATTAGGGAACGCATACCTGAGTCAAAGTCGTTAAGATGTAAGTGTATAGCATATAATTCTTTAAAATCGGTAATTTCCCCATTACGCCGTTTTCAATCAGGAATGTTTCACGAAATCAAAATTATCAAGTTCTACTTTTCTTATCGCCTTGGATACGGCGAACTTCCGCGAATGTCGTAATCATTAAAACAATTTAAATTAGGTTTAAGTATGAGAGAATGGGTATGAAGGACTAGAGATACAGTACATTAGAGCAAAAAGGAATAGAAATTTCTATTTCATGAAAATTCGTTGATCTAAATGACATGGTCGATATGGCAAATCATTAACCATTTCGCTTATCTGATCAATTTTCGATTTTAGTCTCATTAGGCGAATATTTGTTACCTTTAGACGGATTGATAACCTTTAGGGGAAAGTACTCTTCCTTCGAACGTTCATGCCTTCGAATAAAGTGAATTTTCTTTCAGTTTTCCCAAGAGACTTACATATTTCTATTAAATATTAGTTGGCTTATCATCAATTGTTGATAATTCCGTGATAATTTAGTGTAAATCTCTTACAAAAAACAAAAGAAATTCACATTATTCGAAGGCATGAACATTTGAAGGGAGAGCACTTTCCCCTACATGTGCATTTCTTTAAGAGTTATACTAAGTCCAAGGAATTTTTAATTTAAATGTCGCTACACTGAAAATACTAGTCAAAATCTAAAAAACTCTTTTTTCTCCGTTTTTAAACCCTCAACAGAACTGTCAGTAATTTTTACACTAATTTGAAAACAATATCTCTTGAATTTATATGAGAAAGGTTCTTTTTGTTTGATTCTCTTGGTAGACCGTTTAAAAAAAAGAAGAAAGACCAAAAGATCCCAGAGCCACACGAAAAGATGGAATAAAGCACCGGAAAGAAAGACATCGAATAAATTTAAAAATGACAAAATAAATCAAGAAATTTATTTACGATCTCACACCACATTCAATAATCTTTGAAGCTTCTCTTCTTTTTTTCGATTTCTTCTCCCATTTGGTGTCTTCTTGGACACTTTTCAAGTGGAAAGAGACGACACTTTTGGAGGGTCTATTAGAAATTATTCGATGGAATTGATCACTATCAGATTCTTTAGCAGACAGTGAAACAATGATCACCGTGGTTGGTCTCTTGAGGCAGATCCAAGATGATTTGGAGGACCTTCAATCCTGCTGCGTGAGATTTTAAATCACGTCGCTGTACTGGCACCTGTGATGAAGCATGTTTTGCATCTAAAGAGTCCTAAATACCCTGGAATTATTCGAAACTTTCTCATTGAAACCGAGAAAAAATTTAAACGATCGACCGTTGAATTTTAACACCCCCATTAAATGATGCCACCACCATTAATCATTGATCGTCTTGGGCAATTTTTGCAGATGCTAAATTCTCAAAAAAAATATCATTGGGAAGAGGCCGAGTGAAGCCATTAAGCAATAATAATCTCTGACTCCTCCATGGGAGGAAATGAACGCTAAAATGTGTCTCTTCAAGTATTTCTTGGGGAATGGCCATAAATTACCATGAGAGTGGAATCGTTCTCAATTTTTTTTTTTGTTATCATTGGTGATGAAGGTGGTGCAATTTTTCAATTCGATCCCACCAGAGCAACTTTTGGTGCACAAACACAGCAAATTATTCCATTTGCATTTGGAGTAAGTATCCCTGCATTTGTAATCTACCAAGATTTCCCTAAGAGCTAACATTCCCATAAGCCATCCCTATAAACAATGTATCTCCGTTCCTGGGAATCTCCACGGAAATCACTTGGAATTATCCAAATTTGCCGGAAGAATTACAAATTACAGTAGAGCCCCGCTATAAGCCATCGCTCTATAGTCCACAATTTATCGACCGTTGATTTCAAAACACTGATTTTAAATTAGGTTATGTTTTTTAGTACGCGACATGAAATGTTGTCATAATTATTTTTATATTTTTGGCAAACTTTATTGAGTAGTTGTGATAATTGTGATCCATAATGAAGAGAGCGAGGACAAGTACGACAATCGCAAGGAAAGTGGAAGCCTTCGAGCAATTTCAATACTAAAAGTCGTTGATAATTTTAAAAAAAATGACATGGACTATAGTGCGATAACGGGGCTCTACTGTAATCATGGAAAACTGTTTGAATGCAATTACACATTTTTTACGGGGTGTCCACATTGCAGTTCAGAAGTGTCCTTAGGAATTCCATGCGAATTCCTGAGGATGTTTTCCATGAAAGTACACTCCAAGTCATCGGAATACATAGGAAACCACATGGAATGGTCCGGAATGGTCCTTTATACTCCTGAGAGATTAAAAGAAGATTCCCAAGAAGTTTCCAGGGCTTTCCAGTCAGTAGCAAATTGGAGAATTTAGGTCAAATGATCAGTAAAATTGAAATTTGGTCGGCATTTAAATGAAAATTAAATTTTAAATTATATATCCTTAAAATAGTGAAATAATCTTAACAAAAAACAAATTAAAAGTTGTAAATAAATTTGTGATTTTCAGTATATGTTGAAGGTACTAATGTCTTCGCCACACCTTTTAGCTCGGTATACTTTTATGAAGTCCAAATTTTCATATATTTCCTTCTGAAAAGATTTGCATAAGTCCATCTTTCTCTTTCGATTTCAGAATTAGACTGAACTAAATTTAATTTGGTGTGATGTTCAAAAGAAGAAGAGTGCGATGGAACATATGCAAAGATTTTAAGAAAGAAAAGGATGTGAATTTTGATTTTATGAAATTATCCTTATCTAAAAGGTATGCCGGAGCCACAATAGTTGATTTTCAGGTTTTTTCGGACCAAAATTTAAGTTTTACTAATCATTTTGAATTATTTAAAGATTATTTTTAACTGACCAAAAATGTTTTTCTTTTGTATTTAATGGTCTTAAAATAATAGACTAATTGAAAATTTTAAATATTATATTAAATATTATATAAAATTGGATTGAACTAAATTGAATCTCGTCTGACGTTCAAAAGAAAAAGAAGAGTAGGGGAGACCGGGGAGGTTTGGGACACTTTTTCATGTTTTGACTTCGAAACAGCATTCCAAAAAATGACGATAATGTGTTACCATTTCATGCGGTCTATAGGATACTTATGGGTATTGACTTTATAAAAAGTACTCTATAGAACTTATAAAACAACTGAGTTTTCTTGGAGAAGATAAAACATTTTACTTGACGCTTTGTCCCACACCTCCCCGATGTGGGGCAGTATGGGACGCAAAAGGTGATGTTTGGGACGCGTTTTTTCTCGCATAATTTGTATCACTGAAACACGTTAATTAATTTTAAATACCAGATTAAAAATATTTCTGATAGAAATAAAAATGTTTCATCTTTTATTTACACTTAAAAATTAATATCAATTTTATTTGGACAGTAGAGTAATTTATTGTGTATCAATTATTTAAAATATTTTCTTCTTATTTTCCATCTAACTTTCTTTTCTTTTTTTATTCTAAATATTACAATCATGATTATCAAATTCCCCAGGCGAGTAGATTTTCTTGCAACTCTTAGTTTTGAACTCATTGATGGATTCCTGTTTGATTTTACAACAACTGCATTGTACCTGTTTTCTCAATATTTCTCTGAATTAGCTCTCGCCTTGCCTTTTCTGGAGAACTTGTTCGAGAAATTTTCGAAAAAAAATAGTTTTTAACTAGATTGGGCAAAGATCGAATATCCTCTGAGAAGGAATTATTGATTCCCAAGACATTGATGGTTTAATTGTCCCTGTAGTTAGAGAAATCTGCTCCACTGATAAACTTTGCACAAGAGGGAGATTTCCAGTAGAAACTGGGCATTATTCTTCATTTTGGCAATAAATAATTGCATACCACCTACAATCTTGTCGAAAATTAACGTCCCATTCATCCCCTTTCAGGTGTCCCAAACATCCCCACGTGTAGTTTTGATATTTAAAACTTTTATATAAAAAACAAGAGCATATAATCTCTGAAGTTTTTATAAAAATATGTTCCCAGATTACACTGCTACCTAATGAAATAAAAAAGTTTTGATTATATATCACTGATATAAAATACAAAGAGCAAAACTGAGACGTCAAAATATACGATTTTTATCAATTTTTAAAAAAATGTTCATAGAATTAAAGCAATAAAACTGAGGATATCCATTGTTTTAGTCAAGATACATCTTAATATTGCCTACGATACAGTAATGGTTAAATCCCATTTATTTCAAAAATTAATTGGAAAAATCGCCTTGTCCCACACTACCCCTGTCCCAAACCTCCCCGGTCTCCCCTACTTCAATTTAATTACTTATGGTTTTGCAGCGCCCTTTAGATGATTATAATTTCATGAAATCAAAATTCAGATCATCTTCTTTCTCAAGCGTATTGAATTTTTCTAGTCTGTCCTACTCTTTTGCACTCTCCTTCTCCTTCTTCTTTTGAACGTCACAAGAAATTCAATTTAGTCCAATCCAATCTTGAATGTCAAAAAACTTAGTTACACATGTGCAAAACGTTTGAGAAGGAAAGAAATGTGAAATTTGATTGCATAAAACTTTCCTGATTAAAAGGTGTGTCGAAGTCATAAATAATTAAATAAATTTGAGTAGTAACTCAATTCAGAACTTTATTGCTGCAGCATATTTTTTAGTACAGGACAATTACTTGTAATTAAAATTCACATTTGTTTCTGTTTCTAAAGTATTGCACATGCCTAATATCTTTCTTTTGCATTCAAAATTGGATTGAATTAAGTTAAATGTATTCTGACGTTTGAATGAAGAAGTGTGCGAAAGAGTAGGATAGACATATCCAAAATTTTGAGGAAAAAGGGATGTGAATTTTGATTTCAATAAATATTACTCATCTAAAATTTTTTAGTTAAATTTAGCAGCCAACAAATGGGCAACAGAAAATTAAATTTGGTCCGTATTACCTCTGATACACTTTCTGAATCAACAAAAAATTTCTGCAATCCAAATTCACATCCCTTCATCTGTCAAACGTTTTGCATATGAGACGCTCAGAGCAGAAGTGGAACTGTTTTAGTAGGGAAATGCATACAAAGGAGATCACTTCTGCTCTGAGCATCTCATATGTCTATCTCACTCTTTCCCATTCAAAATTAGATTGAACTAAATTCTTGGTCTGATATTCAAGTGATATTCCTGTAAGCTGCGGCAAAAGAAAACTAAAATGGTTTATTTGTAACCATCCTAGATGCTAATTAATGATCTTATATCCAATTTTCCAATTATGAATGTAGGTTATCTAATGACCAAAATTCAATATTACCGTACTAATTTAGGTCGTTAGTGATTAACTTATTTTATTTTACTAACCAAATTTTATTTTTTAATTGCGATTTCAAATCTGAAATCTAGATATAACGGTTTTTCTGTCAAAAGCAAATTCAAATTTCTGTTTCATACACAATTTTGATTTGACAGATAGAGACAATTGTATTCGATTTCAGTTTAAAAAAATGAACGGTAGAGCTTTAATTGCTCCGGCACACCTTTTGATCAGGAAAAAATCATAGAATCGAAATTCACATCCCCTTTTTTCTCTTTTCGCACTCAAAATTCAGATTAGATAAATTCAATTTATTGTGATGTTTAAATGAAGAAAAAGAAGAGTGCGAAAGAATGAGATAGACATATGCATTTGGTTTGAGATAGAAATAGATGTGAACTTCGACTTCACGAAATTTTCTTAATCTAAAAGGTGTGCCGGGGTCATAATAGATTTAATATTCTTAAATTGAAAAGATGTACCAGCGCCATTGCACACCAATTTGAAAAATGGATTGACAGATTTAGACATTTTGATGACCAAATTTGATTTTCTACTGCTGATTTGTTTTTGCTAATTAATTCTAAAAAAAATCTTCAAGTTCTATTCTTCAAAATATCTATGACTTTTCCACGGTAATTCCTATGCAGGCATGGACACAACGCAGACATTTCCATTCCACAATGTGGAAACTTTCATGTGATTCTGATCAATGCGAAACACATTTTATAGGGTGCCTCCACTCATATGGTGAGGAAAATTTAAATTAAAATTGAGATTAGCGGAAAAAGACGTAGATTTTGCCACACTCTCAATCCCATTTAGATGGATTTGTGTTTGGCGGTGAAAGAAAGGGAAAAAGGCTCTAAATATAGCAAGAGTCACTTTTCTAAGTCAACATGAAAAAGAGATAATATTATTTATTCCAGCGATTTAATGATTTATGCCATTGTACAATTTTTAATGTAGGAAAAATCGTCTTGTGCGTGAAAATATTAGCATGAATAAATCTCATGTGTGTTCCCCTTAAATTATAATCTAGAGTGGTGCCTCTATCTTTTTCCAAAGAGATGAAGAGACTCTTCATCCGCCATGAATTATCGTCCCGTTTCATGTCTCTTGCTCATGTTCACCTTTTGCTGCATTTTGAAAATGGATCTATGACATTATTAATTAAAATGAAATAGTTTTTGGTCCCAATGAAAATTGTTAGGCTGCTGCAGAAGCTGGATGGAGGAAGTGGCCAGACAGTCAATCCTTTATCTCCAAGAAGACACTGTCCCTCAGTATCGTGACAAGGTTTCCTTGCAAAATTCCTCATCCAACCATCTCCTATTTTCAATTAATATAAATTACACGTAAATTAAATATAGTCGACTTCTTGATTTACGCTCTATAAACAACTTTGTCACTTGATTAATTGGCCACAGTTAATGTTAAAATGTGTATTCATTCTAAGAATTTACACGATATCTCGCACTTTGTCGCAAAGCGCCGTCACCTTTTTTTTTTCAAACTGCTGCCTTCTTCCACATTTCTCATTCCTCATCCATTTTTTCCACCTTTTGCCACTTCTTGAATTTCACGCCAGAGAGAGTGTGGAGGTTAGGAGGAATGCGATAAACCAAAATTATGTATGATTGACAAACCGTATTTTTGGAAAATCCCTGGAGAAATCTCTAAAAAACGACGATTCCTGTTCTTTATAAGAAAACCGTTAAATTTGAATTTAAATTTGACAGATGTCAACCCACGATCTATTAAAAAATGACTTTATGAGAAAGTACCCATGCTTTGCACAGTTCCAAGCATTATAATGACTAAATTTTGCCTGTTTTCTATAAATGTGACTCATCGCACTTATACTTTAAAAACTAGGGGAAATTGACCTGTTTTTAAAATATATTGCGAAGTTACATTTATTCAGAAATATAGGAAAAATTTAGTCATAATGTAGCCTGAGACCCTGCAAAGCATGGGCCCTTTCCCCTACAACTTTTCATTGAATAATTCAACTAAATTTATTTATGTTATTAATATTTTAAAATTAAATGCTTGAAAGATGAAAAAAGTCAACCGTATGAAAAATATTTTAAAATAACGGACAGTTTCAAGTTGTAATTTGATAGACCTATTAAATTATTTGTCAAAGGTTTCACTGACAAACTTAAATTTGTTTGCAATTGTATTAGGTATAGGTAAAAATTTTAACAAAATTACTATTGATTAAATTTCCAAAGGCATCAACAAGATTTTCAATAAATATTTGTTTCAGAAATTTAAATATTAATAAAATCGGTTATAATAAAAAAAACCTTAAAAATTATGTTCCTTATTTATGTCTATTCCAAGTATTATCTATATTATTAATATATAATTCAAAAATAAAGATTTTTGTTTTAAATTACTTAGATCATTCGATATCGATCCTTAGAAAAATCGTTAACTTTAAATTTTGAACAAGATCTTCTGTCAAATTTATCCCTCAAAATAATTAGGTTTGGTGTTTGGTTTATTATAGTTACTAATGCCTTCGGCACGCCTTTTAGATCAGGAAAATCTCATGAAGTTAAAATTCACATCATTTTCTTTCTTTAAAGCTTTGTATACGCCTATCCTACTCTTTCACACTCTTCTTCTTCTTTTGAACATCACGCCAAATTAAAATTAATTCAGTTCAATTTTGAGGTCGAAAGAGTGGAATAGACTTATGTAAATCTTTTGAAAAAGAACGAGAAGCAAATTTTTACTTTATGAAATTTTTCTGATCTAGAAGGTATGACAGAGCCATAAAAGATAAATTTGATTTGAAAAAAAAAATAAAAAGTGTTTTTCCTACATATTTATTCTAATTTTGCAGAGTAAATTAATTTAAGATTAAATATTTTACTGATCAAAATTAATTTTCTACTAATCAATATTTAAATTTTTTACATTAATTATAATAACATCTCTGTAAGGCATATTTTTTTAATTTCACAGTCGATGGTACTAATCCAAGACTAAAACGACTTAAGATTATTTATTCATTGCCGGCCGAAATGCCGAATCCCAAAATTCCGCAAAGGCCAAAATGTCGAAATACCAAAATCTCGAATGCCAAGAAAACTGCAAACCAGAATCCGGAAAGCCAAAAACAGAAAAAGAACCAAAATCCCGAAAAATCGAAAACCAAAATTCAGAAAAACTAGAATTCCGTAAAGCCAAAACCCCCAAAAGCTAATATCACGAAAAATCAAAATCTAGAAAAACCAAAATACCAAAAACACCAAATCACAAAAAGAAACCGAAATCCCGAAAGGAATAAAGCCAAAATACCTGAAATCAAAGTCTTGGGAAACCATAATCCCGAGAAGCCAAAATGCCGAAAAGCTAAAATTTTGAAGAAACATAAAGCCAAGAACCTGCAATCCAAAATCCCGAAAGCCAAAATCCCTAGAAAATAAAATTCCGAAAAATCCAGAATTCCGTAAAGCCAAGATCCCGAAAAACCAATATCACGAAAATCCAAAATCCAGCAAAAACCGAAATTCCAAAAGCTAAAATCTTTAAAAGAAACCAAAATCCTGAAAGCTAGAATCCCAATAATCAAAATCTCACAAAGCCGAAATCCCGAATGTCTCGAAATCTAGAATTGTAAAAATTATAATTAGTCCAAATCCAAAAAGGGACGAATTTACACGGAGGATAACGTGTAGAATAATTTTCAAAACACAGAAAATTTCCCTTTGCCCCTGTAAAGCGGCCGATGCAATCGTGAAACTAACTGTGACACTTTTTTGTCTTTCAGAATTTTGACGTTCAGGATTTTGCCTTTAGGGATTTTGTTGTTTGAATTTTTGGTTTTCGGGATTTTGGAGTTTCAATTTTTTGGTTTTCGGCATTTTGGCTTTCGAGATTTTAGGATTCAGAATTTTGAATTTAGATTCAATAGACCAAATTTATTTTTTAAACTACTACTTTCCAATAATTATTCAAATGTTCTTTTCTTTGAATTAAGGTTATGTTTAATTATGATCCTTAAAAACGTGTTTCTATAGCTTTTGGGAATAAATAATGCTTATTCGGAACTGAAATCAGGAAGTACATTTGACAGATTAATTCGTCCTCCAGTCCTGAATTAGGGCCTACCATTGTCATCGTTAAGTCTTAATATAGTGCCTAAAGCTGGGTGTTAATTAAAACCTTAACAGTAAGTCCCCCTATCTTGTGTCAGATGGAATATTATCCTTCAGTCTTAAATGTCAAGCTTTCTCTGATATAGGTTTTGTATTGAAAGTAATGATCAATAAAGTATTTAAATAAAAACTTAATAACTCTGATCACATTACTTCTAATTCACCTTCAACATCAAAGCGAAAGCCAACATAGGATAATTTTTCAAATATAAAAATCACCGGTCTTTCATATCCGTTAACCAAAATTATTTAAATAGATCTCCAATGATGCAATGAAAGCTTAATTTTTTCACTGGCTAAAATGTTGATTTATCTGTTTATTTGTTTATCAAAAAGACATACAGGTGAGACGAATTTCTTGTCAAAATACATATGTTACCACTTTCGAGGGGGACTCTCTGCGTGGGGATAAAAATTTGTCTGCTTAAGAATTCTTTTTTTTTTTTTTTGTGGGGTTCATTCCTAATACAACCCATAACGACAATGTCGGTGAAAAACGCGAAATATTCGTCGACAGGAGCACTGAATGGGTCTAAAGATAAATTATTATTCATGGAAAAAGGGTGGCAAAAATTATGAATTTATACGGAATTATATTCAGTTTTTGGTCATTAATATAAATATATTTATTATACATATATTGTTGGTGAATAAAATATAGGAGTGACAGGATACCCCCATTTTTGCCACAAGGGAGACGCTTGACCGGTCACTTTGGTGGGTTCTCCTCGTTATTTTGGCTTGGTCAAATATTCTTCTGCCTTTCTCATTCTTTCCCGGTTGACCACCACAGTTCCCTCTTTCTCATTTTTCCATATGAGGGAGGAATTACTTAATTAAACAGGCAAAAACCTTAGTGCCAATATAAAACGTGATCCGTATTACACCATATTAGTCCTTTTTGAATACATTAAAAGCGAGAATGATACACGGACCGACCACCATCCATGAGGGAATAAATGCTGAGGCTATAGCAAACCCCCATCATGGACCAGAATACACCGCCCCAAACCTTTCCAAATCCAAGTGGGAAGCATCTCATGGAAAAACGAACCATTCACCCCTCTCCCATCCCTTGTACACCATTGTACCATTATCCATATAACACATCTACTTATCCACATCTACAATTGGGGTGTTGGGCCAAGAGTTGAAAGAGTCCAGTTTGAAATCCTTTGATTAATTAATTCTACACCCTTAGAAATGACACGTTGCTCACAGAAATCATTAGTCAACGACCAAACCCACCTACGAGCCTCCTTTCTCAATGACATATCATCCAATAAACCTCCCCCCCTTCTGCAAAATTCGCCTCAACCACTATTTATTCCTCAGTCTCCGCCAGAGTCTCACTAAGCCTTTTCCTCCCGAGAGCCCATATTTAACCCCGGGAATTACTGGACGGACAGACGCACTTGGGAGTTGGGGGATGGATGCCGAAATATGAGGGTGTCCTTCATACACAAATTTCAGAACGGCACATGAGACACTTCGGGCCTTCGATGGGTGTCAAGAGTTCAAACTATCCCAACCTTTTAACTCTGAGCAATTTGAATATTTTGCCAACACTCGACACTTCCTCCATCGGACAAATACCATCACCGGCCTCATTGATGTAAAGTCCATTCCGTATGATTCTGTACCATCAAGGAAATATCTTGTGCCTTTGACTATAAATGAATTAAAAAAAGGACTCTATGTACCTGGACGTATAAGTGAAACTAGGTTTTGATGCTCTGGCATAAAGTATTTATAACGAAACACCGTAGTATAAAGAATGTGAGATAGATAGATGGCTAAATGATTAAGGATAATTAGTAGCTCTACAATGAAATACTCCTTTTTATCTCGCGGGTCGCGGACTTAGAACATATAGTCTAGCCCTCTACGTTTCCCGATCTGTCCTTACTTCATGAAGTTTTTTGGAGTCGATTCCGAATTGTTTCCTGGTAAGATTTTGAATTCGCTTGAACCACACTCGCCTAGGTCTGCCTCAAGGTAAATGATCCTTTACTATGTCCCACAAAGCTCTACTGAGCAATACTTAATTCATAGAATACGATTATATCTTCGGAGTTATAATCTATAAACCTATTTCCAAAGCATTCTAAAGGAAACTAAGGCACCACCGATATCGAACAAGGAGTAGTACCGAACACAGCGATTTTTAATTAGACATTAGACTTCAGAGCATTTGCAAAAAATCCATCAGTTATAAAGGTTATAAACGTTACAATTCAAATCCGTTCCTAGGTTGCTTCCCTAAGAAGCAAAATAGTTGCCTTATAGAACCAAGTATTAGACAAGTCTTTTAGTGCACTTTTAAAAGACTTAAAGTAAGAATTTTCTGTTGAAATTTCTATAGAAGCTCTTAAGGTCTTTAAGAGTGCGCCACTTTACTTATAGTTATCTCAGTGATGGAACCAAGAGCGTTATAAGAAAATAAAAAAGATATTTGGTTTTATAATGTCTTACTTAGGGAATTCCACAAGACCATATTAAGAAAAAAATGCTTCTTGGGTCTAAGCCGTTGCGGTATCATGTTCTATCTGGGTCTTTCTCACTGTACGTGTAAGTCGAAGAACTGAAGTAGACAATCCGGTCTAGAAGGTCAGAGAAGGAGGACGTGTAGACTTGGGTCTCTCGGGCGAATCTGGCTGGGTGTTAGAAAATGTGGCGACTAGTTGCCTTCAAGAATCCCATTCCCTAACAATTCTTCCAACCTAAGCATTTGGTAGATTACAAATATAAAACATAAAGAAACCCCTAGTGAACGGAATCACTACTCACTTGATCTTTACGATCTTAGAAGCTTCTACCTGCGATTTGGTAATTACAGCTTTCAAAACCGATAATTTAGCCGAACAACTGAACTCGGCCTTACTCATCAAGGGCACTCCTTTCTAAATTAAGCCTTTATTTGAAATGTCAAAGTCCAAAAAATTCACGACAACCGCCTGCATGCACGTAGCAGAAATGCGTATGTTAAGGTGGTCCCTAGGACTAACTCTGAAGGATAATGTCAAGAATGATCGCATGGGACAAAGTCCTGGGGTTCATCACATTACGGAAAAAAGCAAGAGAAAGGCGGCGGAGGTGGTATGGTCACATCATGTATTGCGAGGAAGACCACATGATCCGGCGCACCATGGACATTGAAGAGGTGAAGACCACTTACATCATAGAAATTCCACAATTAACGCTGACATGAGAAGAAGTCACCTCGAGACCACTGAGATTGGATGTAGGAAGGCCGATCCCCAATAAGAGGACGTAGCGGCGGATAAGAGAAGACAGGTACACATTGTAGAAGATTTTTCGACCATTCAACGGCAAAGTAGCGATCGTGTCGTTACGCGCCTCGCCATTGGCAACCCTACCCTATTGCAATCTCAAGGTTTCCTCCCTGACCTGCATCAGAGTGAGTGGTATGACACCCTGGCGGCATGTGTGGTGGAGTCAGTGTGTCATGGGAAGGCTCAGAGTGCGGACACTGAGCCTGCGAATCCCAAAAAGAGGGCCACCGCCTGTTGAGTGTAAGCGTCGGTAATCCGGAAGGGCTACAACATGATGCAAATATAGAAATTACACTGTATCTGTACGTCAGAAACACAAATGCCGAGATATATAACTGGAGGACCGCCTTGGGGTTCAAGATAGAATGGATGAATACAGAGTGCCTATTGGTCCTAAATAAGTGGCCATGGATACAGCGGAACCGAACAAGAGTAAAGTCGACCCATACACAAATCTTAATCTCAAGCTTTGACCGAAGATAGATGGGGAACTCAAAGATTGGAACTTAAGGTCTTTTGTTATTGTCCATTTCTTTATTGACCGGTGTTCCGTTCCTTGATTGGGATCTTCTGCAGGGTCATAACATCTTGGATAATAAAGGTTGTGCAAAACTTTACTATTAAATTCGAAATGACACGACTTGATCCTCATCCATCGCTTAAGATTAAAAAATAATATACTGTCCTTATCAACTGGACTAGATTTGTGCATGTGCCCTAAGAACCATGGACCAGGACGAGATATGCTGAATTCCCAATCCCTTACCGAAGAAGGGACAGGAAAGTTTACTAAACTCTATCTGTCATTGAACTGGAGATCTCTCGGTATCAAGGCGAAAATAGAAGACATAGGACCGTTATTGATCAGTAATGGTACAATAAGATAAGATCTTACAATAAATCCTTATAATAAAATGGATCAAGTTTATCGTGTTCGGTTTAAGGAGCAGCTTACTGAGAAAGTATCAGTGTTGCGAGACATCCATAAAAATACGATTTGTAATAGGTAGCTAAGCTTCCTGATTTGTTATAGGCCGGTAGTCAGATACTAGTGTTTGTAAATCTTTGAGAACAAATGGACACGACACCTTTTGACGATAGGGTGATGATCAGGATGATCATGTCGGTCCTCATGTATTCCTGTGATTCGTGGGTCTTCAGCAAACAGGATTGGGACCCTTATTTGCATTTGAAAGGGGGATTCAATTGCGGATTATTAGCCCCGTATGCCAGAAACACTACTGAACGCTTCGAATAGTATACCATAAATAAGCCTGGGATAGTTAAATTTTAAGGGTTAGGGAAATCTTAAGGGGGTGACTTTGTCCTTCAATAAAAAGAATTCTATCCAAATTCTAATGGACCCACGGAATGTAGCAGGGCACTCATTAATCAGGAATCAGGAAGAGTTAAATTATTATTTAAAAAATCAAAAATACAAATAAACATGTCAATCATGTCAATACTGAATCCAATGATTGCGTTTAGCCCATTCGATTGCAAGTATGCGATATGTAAAGATTAATACGGAAAAAAATTAGAAACACTTTGGAGTTATGACACTCTTCCCTATGCCGTTTTATGGGATTGTCTCGCCAGCAATAATTTACAGTTTAAAATTCAAAATGATTGATTTTCTGTCATGTTCTGAAGAGGAATGTCTCAGAACGTGCTTTCATCAGGGTCTGCCTGATCTCGATACAGATCATTCACGATCACCAGAGGCTGTTTGTGTTGTCGGCAGAGCTCTCAATCGATGGATTGAGAGACAGAATTGAGTCAAATTCTGAGAATCTGACTTTGTTTATTCTGCTGATGGAACAACCCGCAATTGCCCGTGGATTTGGTGTGGTTTGGGGCAAGTGCACTTGGAGACTGAGAGCAGAAAAAAGGCAGAAGAGTCCCATGGAGGAGGAGGAGGAAATGAAAGAGTGACCAATTCGTTTGTCACACGCCATCAATTGTGGTGGCGGCTTCGGTCGCCTTGATGATTGAGCCCCGGAGAGCAAATGTGAGGCCACATCACAAGAACCCATCCGCATCGGGCTCCAATTCCTGGCCCCCCTCGAGACATTTGCTTGGTCTTCACGGGAAGACAATGGAGGGAAAAGATGGTCAAGATTTTTGCTCAATTGAAATTGAGACTGCATCAATTGCTGGACATGGGAGAGACAGAAAAAAAAACACAAGAACAAACAGAAGAAAATGTTTTCTTTAGCGCTTCATGCCACACGTTTTGATTTCTATTAGCGCGCGGCAAATGTGGCAAATTTATGATCTCATCTCTTTGCTTTATCCACAGAATTGATCACAGTGGACGCTACCATTGGCATACAATTGCAATGCGATGGAAGGGCAATCGACTTTTGCCACGATTGCATCATTTTGCACTTCAGAGTTGTTGGCAATTGCTCAAAGATAGATTAAGGATGAAACCTGACCTGAAAAGCTTGACATGAACATTAGGCCACGCCCCTTTAAAACAGATCTTTTTCAGAATAAAACTGGAATCCAGAACGATAATTGTGCAAGAATTACTAAGCCTGATTGTGTCACTTGATAAGTACGGTTCATGGATCCACGATTTCTGCCGAATATCTACTGAGAAATCTTAAATTTAAGCCTAGGTATAATGAGAACATCATGAAGGGACTAGATCAAAGGGTAATTTACTTAAATTCAAATAGGTTTCTAAAAAATCTATTTTCTGGGTGTTCCTAGGTGATTCCCAAGGGATTATGATCCTTGTCAATGATTTTCTATTCCATTCTATGCAATGTTCCATAACAGACCACAAGTGTTCCCAAGACTTAACGACCATTTCTAAGGATTCCCAAAAAGTTTCAAAGATTCCAGACAGTTTCTAAAATTTCTCAAGAAGCATCAAATGGTTTTAATAGGCCTCTGTCTCAAACATTCTACAAGGTCCTTAAGTGCCCAAGAATTTCCCTGAGTTCTTAAGTGTTCCGAAGATTTTCTCTTGATGCTTCAATAGTCTTTTAGGATTTCCAAGCATTACCAACAACTTTAGGATAATATCAAACACAATTTCTGAAGCAATGGGTAACTAATTGCAAAACGGATCAAGCTCCCAGGACTCTAAAAAATTTAGGGTTTTCTTTGAATATCCTCGAGTTCCACAAGTTCCCAAACATTTCAATTTAACTCCAAAATAACTAAGAGATGTCTACCCTAAGTTTATAAGAATTCTTAAGGGACATCAAACATGTCAGAGTGTTTCTAAAGTTGATCAAGATGTACCAAATCTTTCTTAAAAGGAATCTTAATGTTTCACAGGTTTCCATTGATTCCCAAGCGTTTCGATGAGTTCCCAAGCGCTCCCAAGAGTTTTTAAGGATTTCCAAGCATTATTAAACATTCTGAAAGAGTGTCTATCTATAAGTTCCGCGGAATTCCACTGAGTTTTTAGAGTTCTACATGGGTATCCTGACGAAGAAAAACTCAGATGACGATGATTGTATTGATTAATAGCCCTACTTGATTTGGAATATAATAAACCTTAGGCAAATCTGAAAGTTTAAATTGAGAAGTGTGTCTAAAAGGGTCAAAAAATTCTCTTTAATATTTTTAGAATCTTGAAAATTGTAACTCGTTTTATAAATTATTTTATAACTTAGACATAACAGGTTTAATTTCCTAAGAAAAAGTTAGTATGGAATTCAACACCTACGAAATATTGTGCAAATTTTTCTTTTATTTTTTTTTAATACACACTGAGAAGTATGCGAAAAAGTTAAAATAACATTCCGGAAATGTTAATTTTACCCTGCAGTATTGATCCGAAATCGGTCTAAATATTACCCTTTTTATGTGTATTAAGGGTTAAAGTTACCCCTTTTCATGTTAATTTTACCCTTAAAAAGATGTAAAATTAACATTAAAAAATGTTGATATATTTTTAAACCTAAAATTGTTAAAGTTCTGAGGATAAAAGGTTAATCGCACCCTCTTTTTTCTCAGTTTACCAAGTATAATAGTTTTATAATTAAGACTTCGAATTCGAATTAGTAAGTTTGGCTTAAAACAAAAACACAATTGAAACTTTATTGCAACACCTTCCAATTGGTTCTAAAATTTTAAGTAGTCTATAAAATTCAGTTTTAAGTAAGAATAACAGCTCCATGTGTTGACACTAAATGAATTTTACATCTTTGAATTAGTTTATAACTTCAAGACAATAAGTTTAATTTTTAATTCTAACAAGAGTAAGTTTGTCATTCTATTTGACACTTACAAATTGGTAATAGTCAAGGAATTTTTATAAAGTTGCTTCTGCCTTATGAAAATGCTACTAACTTAGCGCTGGCTGCTCTTCCATTCCGAATTTTCGGTATTTTCGAAAATCGAAAGTAAATTTTCGTGTAATTTTATGGAATTTCAGGATTGCAGAACATTTGAATTTCAATATCATTAAAATTAACATCATTTTCATGAATTGATTTACTTTTCTGCAACTCTTGAGTTTAAATTTTCGAACTTCTAACGGACTTTAAGTAAGTCGTGCCAATGGATTGACCATAAACCTCCAAAAAAAAGAGGTTGGTACAGGCTATAAGTTATGCAGAGTTCAGTCGAATACAATTACACATTCACTGTCACTCGCCTTGGGGATTAGGTTGGAAGAGGAGAATGGGGAGCGCTTAATAGGCCCAAATATGTGACCTGGGTGCAGCGGTTCCGAAAAGAATACAACCGACCCATACACGGGCTTCAGACCTAACGCTGAGACATCTGGCTTAACTCCTATAATTTCTAATAAGGCATTGATTTTTTTAGGGAATCGCTGTTTAGAATTAAATATTAAGGGCAAAAGATCCATTAGATTTTGAAAAATCAATAAAATTGCTTCTTATTTGGATTTTTGATACCTTAGGGGACTGGGCTAAACCTCCAGTCTGAAGCCGACAATTGACAAAAAAAGGCTCCGGTATCGTCCCCGCTCACAAACGGGACCAAAAATCCGTTGTAGAATCCTCCTCTCAAACGCGGCTAATCTGCGTTTTAGAGGAATACGTGAGGACTGCAAAGGTCACAGTCCTATACAGTAGTAGCTCAGCCTTTAAGCTTGAGAGATGGTTTTACGTAATTATTATCAAAATAATGATTAACACACATTATCATTTTCCCACTAAGACGTCTCTCTTAAGGCTTGAGTATTGAAGCCCCAAGTAGATTGAGGTTGATCCTTGAGAATGTTCAGCCTGCGAATTTGGCAGTATACAGATTTATCACAAACTGTCAAATATTATACTTTGCACAAATATCCCTTACCTGATGTTTCACTGCCATATTTTACAATCTAAATTCTAAATATTCTCGAAGATCAGCCTGAACTAGTTGAGTCCTAAGTCCGTATAGAGCATAGGGCTTTGCCATAAGACTAAACTTCTCTAATTTTTTTATCAGTTACGATCTTCGGATAATTTTAACTTAAGATTCGAATAGAGGTGAAAGACCTGTTAGATTCTAAAGTAATCATCAATACTTCAGGAAGATGTTCAGGTTCGATCTCAAGGCGCTCCAAGGCAAGATCCTGAATGGTTCCGTTCAGAAATATCCTTTCGAAGAGACAAAGCCACTCTAAATCCAAGCCAAACCTGTTCGAAAATCTACTGGAAGCCTTAAGTGTAAGTTCATATACCCAGCCATTTTGAATTTCGATATTCTTGACACTTCATTCGTCAACAATATTAACAACAGTGTGCAAATGTTTGGTGCTAAAAGTGAATTTTTGTGTATTTTAATGGAATATCAGGATGGTAGAACGTTTGAATTGAAATTTTATTAAAATAAACGTCCTTTTCATGACCTTGCTCACTTTTGTGTGACTCGTCGGTTTAAACGTTCGAACTTCCAACGGGTTTTTAAGTAAGTTGATATACCTTCGATTCGGTTAGGGGAAAATCTCCACCGGAGAGAGCTCTCAAATCGGGAAGGTTACTACTGAACGAGTGGTATTTGATTCAGCCGCCTTGTTCTAGGCCTGACTCAAGGTCGACGCCTCCTCACAATGGCTTGCATAGCTTTTCTGGGGATATATTTTAAAAATCAAATAAAATTAGTTGCTATTTAAGATTTTAGGACCTTCAGAAACTTGGCTTAAGCTTTAGTCTGAAGACCGCTTTACGATCAAAGTAAAGCAAAATCCTTATCATTTCTGTTGAAGCCATTATTGATTTGCAACTCTGCTTTGCATAGCGATATGGCATAGATTTGCACGGGTGGTCCACAAACATTGATCTTGGGACGCCTCTTGGAACGTGCACCACTTTTGTGGCAGTGCAATCTTTGCGCCCATGCGGAAAGCACAATCAATATGGACCCATGGTCAATCCCAGGCCTCGAACGTGGGGTCACAGGTGATAATTTCGCGATTTTATTTTCAATCCTCCATCCACCACTTTCAGCCATGAAATATTCGTTTCTTCAAGTTGAGCTCCTTCTCTTGGGGCTAATCCCAACATACTCTGTCGACCTCCATCACAGCTCCTGGGCTACATGGTGGACTTTTTCCAGCAGGAGGGTAATTAGGACAGAAAGAGGAGGATGTGTGACACAGGCTAATTATGTCAGCACACCTTCCACTGAAGAGGTCGAAGGAAAAAGATTAATAGTGGAATTGTGATATGTAAATACCAAAAATTTTCTAAATGTATTCTCCCGTATGTCATTCATCTTATTTGGTATCAAAATTACATTATCCCTAATTCTAAATGATATATTGTTTTTCCTTCTCCGTATCAATGTTTCCTGGTGTAAACCTTTGCCTGCTATCGCAAATAAATGGGGATTTTATTTTGGAAAATCGCCGTAACAGAAAATGTCACTCTAAATCTGTCTGTCATTCATGATACAGCCGTATCACTGAAATAGTTTTAAGCATATCCCATCCAATGACCTGTCCACAACCAATCCTTTATCACTCGGTTTTCTGCAAGAGGCCAAGCAAGAAAAAAAAAAAGAAAATTTCGAGGATGGACAAAAAAGACCATCTCATGAGTCCCAATCTGATCTTCTCATTCAGACAAGAAGCATTTATTTTAACACGCTTGACGAAGGTGATTTAATTCTCTTATCCATCCACAAACTGTAAATATTCAAAATAGACACCACACACCCGAAATAGATTATAGACAATTAATTATTAGAATTATGAAGCCACTGCGGGATTTCCAAATCCCTCTCCTCAATGGATGTCTCAGAATGAAAGACAAGCCTCAATATAGCGGATGCTGCACAACGAAAGTCACGAAAAGATTGAATAGGGAATGGAAAAAATGACTATTACCAATAATCATGACGCATAGTTCCTCTGGAAAATTAATTTTGCATAATATAATCTTCAGAGACTCCCTCGGAAGGCAACAAAAAAAATTACCCGAGGAAATCCATTCCATCTGCTTCGAGTCACCAAAATTCTAACTCGAAAAGTGCAATAAATGCACACAGATATCCATATGATATTAATCTTCTGGCCGGGGGCTTTTTTTCTTGGTTTATCTTTGGGGGATAATTCACGGAGAAACTGGCAAAAACACCAAGCCGCTTCAGAGGAAATGAATTTCATTGCATTCGTCAAAATCCCAATCTTGTCACCATGTGGTTTCCACTGCAAATTTGCCAAATTGAACATCAGGGATGGGGAACTTCGGCTCTTGGGGTTTTTCTCACTTGACTTTAGGGATACAATGAATTTCAGGCGAACTTCAATGTTGCAGTTGAGAAAATATTGAAAACATTTACAAAAAAAATCGTTTTATAATTTAGGGAATTTTGAAATTATAACTTATTTTATAACAGTTTTTATAACTTCGAAATTTCATGTTTAGTTTAGTAACAAAAAAAGATTTGGAATTGTGTTTGTACGCCTTTCAATCAATTCTGAAGTTCTGTGCAACTTTGAACTTAAGTATAACAGTTTAATAGATACCATCGTTTAGATCAGCAAGTGTGCTAACAGGATTTGCTTCGTGCATGTAGTCGTTGCAAACGCCCCGCAGCGATGTCTCACTTACAACGAATACAGAGACAAACCAAATGAAATTAGCACAGTTTCTGATCCAACAGACGATATGTTAACATTAGAACAGTTTCACATTCTTAACTGAATTTATAATTTTAAAATAATAGGTTCAAATATCTTACATTCACAACATGAGAAACCTAAAGAGTTTCCAAAATTTATAAAAAGTTGTTTTCAGTATAACAGTTTGAGCCATTGTTTAGAGATGATTAACCCTCTAACGGGTAAGACCGCCTCCAGGCGGTCTTCATAAAAATCACATTTACTGCGGCAATAAAGGTTTTATTTTTCTAAAAGTGCTATAGTGTCCTCGGTAATAGTCTTATAAACATCTCTTGAAAGTTTGAACTCATTTTGACTTTTCGTTTTGTTGCTATTCCCAGTTTTGTGTGACAGTTAGAGGGTTAATGACTCCGAATTATTTATAAATATACTGTCCATCGATAGAAATAGTTATAAAAAAAAACTGTGTAGAATCTCGTAGTAATTAAAACATGAGTTTCTCAATAATTAAAACAAAAAAAATTGAAGTTAAGAATGTCAGGTATACTAAGGGAATCTACAGAGCCTAGGAGTTTGATTGCTGAGTAACTCAGTTACATTCAATTTTTCAGTCTGTATATTTCATCAATTAAATATAAAAAAAATCTCTAATGCCGTGCAATATAATTCCTTGTATAACAATTGTTATACTACGCTATTGGACTTCATTTGTACCTATATCTCTATATCAAACCTTGATAATATCCGATCTAAAACAACTTTTAAACTTCCTGAGAAACAGACGGAGTCCACGACTTAGTCAAGAGATTTATACTAGGTTGTTATATTATATAACTGATTTCATGAGATCATCAACATTGAGATGTAATTTTAACCATTTAGTAGAATGTTGAAGGAATCTGCAATATTTTTTGCAAGTCTCAAGCTATTTGCTATGTAGTAAATATTTAAGCTCAAAAATAGCGAATTTTTAAATTCCTAAATTTATAATTGATTTTATTTATTTTTTATACATAAAATTTTTTTTAAGCAAAACCCTTTTGGCAATAAAAACTACAATACTCATACTTAATTATTTTCATTAAGACGAAAAATATTATTCATTGGTATTGTCAGAAAAAATTATTGAAATTTTTGGGCTATTTTTGTCCCTATCGCTCGTAGAAGCACAAAATACACCGAATCAGACTCTGTTGGACTTTCCTAGGTTAGATGTAAGACTTATCATAGATTATGTTTCCCATTTTAATTTTTATTTATTTTTATTTATTAAATCCGTAAAAATTGTCTCGTCGTTAAAGGATTAATGAGGATAATACTAAAAATATTTTTTACATGTATATAACCAATAATTGACTATATAGTTTACAAATTATAGCCTAAAATTTGTGAGAGACCAGTTTGCGTATAACAGTTTAAATAAAAATTTACCTTACTACTTCTGTGCAGTACAAGCAATTCGACATCTAGACTACAAAAAGAAAATTCGTTAGAATTAATAATGTAATACTAAGGGTATTGGATCTTTTCTTTACAGACTTTAGATAATAATGGTTGATTTATATACCCATTGGTTTTCATTAAACCGTTTTTCGGCTTAAATTGTAGGCTTTTCCAAGAAGATCGAATTCAGAATTGCAGGAAGGCGTTGCTTTTACGATACGGAAGGCAAAATGGGAAACGGTTATTCTACCACGGATACCTAATCTTTCGACTAAGGCTCAAAGGGACTAAATACGTTAATATGACAAAATTGGAGCAATTCTTGTCAGGCTTATCAGTAGCCAGCAAGATAATAAAATAATAATAATAAAATATTTGTTAATACCCCAAGCAAACAATTTTACATTTGAGGGACTATATTTAGATCGTATATAGATATAGATGATCAGATGATACAGGTGATATAAAGATGCTCATAAGCATTAGGCGGGGTTTAAACCAGGTTGTGGTCCAATGAAACTTCGTTAGTCTTTTCCGAATCTTTCTTCCTTTTTTTACAATGTAATTTATTTAAAATTTCTGTGTAATTTACATTTCAACGCAAAGATTCCAGCCTAAGCTGTTCTCTATTTTATTTTTATTTTTATTCTTAATTGTTCTATAAAAGTGTATTGTGTATATTTAGGGAGTATTTATAATATGTTTTCATATCCATTTTATTTGATCTTTCTTCCTAATTTCTAAACTTTACCGTCATCTTCTTCATTTGAGATTTTGAAACATTTCAATCCAAAGAATTGTTATACAATCATCGCCGTCTCAGCTTAGCTTGCAACATCTGGGACAAATTGATGTAGTAGCCCTTTTTCTAAGGTCCTTTTCAAGATCTTGCAAGCGTTACTTACCTTGAGACTGAAGGAACAAATGCATAGTGAAAGTTAAGATACGATAACTGAATGTCAATATAACAGTTATTACAGATTTGTATACCAGTTTTCTAATTGCTCTAGACCTTTGGAATTTAATGAAGAAAATGAAAGTCGAGTAGAGTCGAAGGAGCACCTATTGACACTTTAAGAAATCGTATCCTGACCTTATTGGCACCCTATTCTATAACAATTTTCTACCATAAAAATCGTATTCTTTGTAATTAGATGCATTAAATAAAATTCAATATTTTGCCGAAACTCAAAATAAGTACTTCCTGGAAAACAGGTGTTCTTTCGACCCTATTTCGAAAGGGCAAATCAGCATTGGTCATTAAACCGTAAAAATACGATTTAAGAAATAAAATGATTTTATTCGCAATCAAAATCTCAATCGAGAACATATCCTGCTTCTGGAAAAAGAACCACTTGGAATAAGGTTGCCCATCTTTCTCTCTTATAATGAAGTTTATTGGATGAGTGCCTTTCAGTCTCTAACAAAAATGATTCTTTCGCCAAAGTCGTTGGCAAAAAGTACATACAGAAAAAAATATGATAGAAGAACTAAATGTATCGATAAAAAGAATGAGATTGTCTGTTTATATTGAATGGATAATATATTGTGGATGCGTTGTTTTCTGGCTGATGGATTTTCTTTTTTTTATTCTTGGTGCTCTCGATGCAGGGTGGAAAAAATACAAAGATCATATTGAGGGAATAAATTTAGCTAAATGATTCCCTTTCATCTCAATGTCTCATTTGGCTTTGGTGTTGCAGACATATGAAAATTGCATATTTCTTTTATTTATCAGAAAGAATCACTAATAATAATAAAAGACAACGAATAAAAATAAATGAGAGGATTTTCTCTTTTATTTGTCTTCATTCATTTCTTTCAGCCCTCCTCCGTCTCTTTGGTTTTCTTCTTTTCTCTTGGGCGCGAATGTTCTTTTCTTGGGCCAAGAATATCACTGAAGACGTAAGACTGCGCGCATTCGTTCCAGCGATCTATCACAAGAAACAAACTGATCTTCAATTTGAAGGCTGGAGAAAAAAAGAGTCTTAATACGAAAGATGTGTGAATGAATTGAGGTGTGAGATCAATGACGATTTATTCATTCCCCAGGATGTAGCTAAATGATGCGCGTAGGTGAGTTATGAGGTTCGATTTTGGGCTCTCGATGAATGGGAATAAGGAGGCAATTTTTTAGTCTTTTGATACCAATTTTCGCTCTATACGCCCTTTTAATCTAATTTGATATAGTCGAGATGTACATATAGCCAACCATATGGTGCATCCGATGCACGAAGACACCAAAGAGACATTAATTCGTGCCGAGAAAATGTTGCATGCTGCATAAAAACGTAATTTGTCTCATTACTTTTTTTCGAACACTGAAAGAAATTCCAAGTAATATTCGAAATAGTCATCGTGGTAAACACGTTGAAATTAATTTATTAATATTCTCATATACTCTACCCCTCCCGTTCTCTTCCTTTGATGCTCTCTTTCGCCTTTTATTACTGCTTATTCTCATATTTTTATTATTTCGGTTCTCCAACTTGTGTCATGATCAGAGGGGACTTCGAAGACGGATAAATTGAAGATGATCATGAAGTTCTTTTTCACCTACAATTAGTTTCTAACAGCTTATTCTCTGTTTTTTTTTTTTTTGCTCCTCCAACCATTTGATGGGATATATTGCTGACCGCAGCACTAAAAAAGCAATTTTAATCGCATACGGAGATCTTCAATTTTTCTACCAGATATCATTGGGTTGTCCAGTAAAATGGTAATGAAATCATTCAACTCTACAAAATAACTCAATGAATATTTATAGAATGTTTTCATTATTTCCCTAAAAAAAAAAGAACATTGCTGAGCTGAAAAAAAGGTGAGAAGGCAATAAAGTTGTAAGGGAAATGGATAAGTACGAAAGAGACTGAAGAAATTACGGAGAAAATAAAAATTGATCTCATACGATAGTAATTATAACTCGAGGGGTTAATTTTATTGCTCGTACTTTCAATAGAAGAGAAAGAAGTATGGTAATTAATCGACTTTTAAATTATCATTAATGGTTTTATGTTTGCTGAAGCGAGAAAGAAGAACTGAAAATGAGTTTTTAGAGTGAATTGGAAAATTTTAACTTATTAAACTTAATTGATTTTTTCTATTTATATTTTTATTTATTATTAATAATACACTCGTGATCCTCTTATGTAGACAGATAGACAGCCTGCGTAGTTTTCAGCGTCCACCGCCGTCTTAGCGTTGGTTAGTAACCTCTAGAGCAAAACGGTGAAAAAACTTTCTCAGGATCCAACTCGTAGAGTAGAAAGAAGAATAAAAATAGTTAAAAATTACTAAATTAGTGAATATCTCCGGAAAGTCGTACGAAAGGTGGCGATGCGTAGTTAATAATCTGACGTTAGACGTTTTTCAAATTTTCAAAAGTTTCTAAATTGATCCACTGAAGAAGACTCACACCAAGGGTCGAAAGCTTTGGAGAAAAAAAATGATTCTTTTAATTTGAAAAACATAAATTTTCTGATGGACACCAGAAGAATTGAGGAGAACATGTACATAAATAAGTTACAAACTCAAGGGGTTGATCGTTCTGACATCCTACCGACAAAGGACTTTTTTGTAATCCCGTTAACTTTTCGGGATTCCCTAAATTAGAAAATTTGTCACTTATTTGATGAAAGAGAGCGAAGATGTTCCTATCATAGGGTCGAAGGAACATCTCTTCGACAGGAAACCCCTATTGACACTTTTGTCAAAATGTTGAATTTTATTTAATGAATTCAATAAAATCTAAGTAATATAAAGTTTTTTCATTAATCTGCTTTTTTCCGATAAGGATAAGTATGACAATTTCATATTCCAAATGGTGCAGAGTAGGGTGTCAATAAGTCCTGACACGACTACTTAAAGTATTAATAGGTGTTCCTTTCACTCTACAAAGAAAACTTTTTTTGCAGAATTGTTTGTAAATGTTTGTGAATTCCTGTTGAAGACCTACGAAATGCTCATAAAACGTATAACTCACAAAAAGTTCGTAAATGTTTGCAAATTTTTCACAATCATAGTTCTTAACATAATCATCTGACCAACATTTTTTTTTGTTCTTTTACGAACATTTTTTCATAAATGATCATAAACACAAATGATGTGTTCCTAAAGTTTTGCCATTTGTTCGTAAAGTATTCTCGGACGAATTTACGAACTAATGTTTGTAAACAAACACAAAATGCTCTTAAAGTGACAATCGAACTTTTACGAACTCGTTTGTGGATTACACGATTTAAGGAAAACTAGATAGTATTCGTTAAATTTAGTTTTCTGTTCGTAAAGTTTTGTCAGACAAATAAAAATGTACGAACAAATGTTTGTTAAATGACCAAAAATATTCGTCAAGTGATCATCTTACAAACTATGTTAATGAAGAAAGTCCAAACATTTACAAACCTTTTTGTGGGATTGTACGATTTACGAGCATTTCGTAAATTCCGTAGGACTGCACAAACATTTACAATCAATTTTACAAAATAGTTTTATTCTGTGTTTATAATATGGAAAAGTTAGTGGATTTTGTTAGTACTTTGTCAAAACGATGTTATTCTACAAACTTCGACAGAAAAGATTTGTCACTTTTTGATTAAAGTTTGTCAAAAGGAACCTGCGAAGCAGGTAAATCTCGTTAAATGTTTGCAAAAGGATATGCTTTTCGAATTTAAATAAATGGCTTTTATCTGTACCTGAAATATTTCTTAAGGCGTCTTGTCAAGTTTTGAAAATTTACCTGATTTTTGCAAAATCGATTGGGTTTGCACGAAACATTTCGTTTTCTCAGGTTTTCCGAAACAGATTGATGAACCAATTTAGCAATATAATAAAAACGAGGACGGTAATCAAAATACGAAAGCCAAAACCTTAAAAGTCAAAATCCTAAACGATAAATCCTGAAACCCATGATCCGGAAAAATCAGAGAAAGGATCTAATAACTTCAGGAAACGCAGGTGAAATCGTTAAAGCTGTTATGGGATTTTTTCCATATTGGGATTTTGGCTTTTTTGGAGGATTTTGACCGGGATCCCTAAAATTGGTAACCTGCTGATCGATAGATGGGAGACTTCAACCTTTAGGATATAAATCGTTAATTATCAGAGCTTTTGGTGTCTTACGAATTTTCTTCGATGATCGAAAAGTGGAAAAGGCCCTAGAAACCTGATATTTTTGATCACTGATGCAGGTTCATAGAGCCTCGAAAGCTCTGAATAGGAAAGTCTTTTCAAATTCCCGGCTGAACGTTCTTAACCGGGAATTACCGGAATATCGGTTACGGTTTTGGTGAGTTTCTCAATTTTCCTAGATTTTAAGTGATCTTTCTCAAATCATCATGGGTTGGAATCGTCATTCGATGTTTCGAGAAACACTTTTCAAGCGATATCAATGAGTTTCTTTGTATAAGTTTCCCTCTGCACAAACGTTAACTCCCTACATAATTGTTTGTCATTTTCTGATTTACACAGTAGCTTCGATAATATAAACTTAAATTAAAATAAATTCTTCAATAAATTTTACTTGTAATTTTTATATCAAAAATTGAGTTAATGCTCTGAAAAAGATATGACTCTAAAATCAATGCAGATTTTGACGCAAATTCTGATATATTTTGCAATTGATTCCAGATCATTTTAGTATTGATTTAAGTACAATTTTGAATTGGTTTGGGATCATTTTGTAACTGATTTAGTACATTTTGGTATCGAATCTTGTTGATTTTGAAATTAATTTAAGATCATTTTGGAATAGATTCCATGTCATTTTGGCACTGATTGAAGTGCATTTTCGTATTGATTTAAGATAATTTCGGAATTCATTTTGAACTTGATCCAAGTTCATTTTGAAATTAACTTTAGGACATTTTGGCGTTGATTCACAATCATTCAGGCATCAATTTCAGAACATTTTAGTTTTGATATCTGCTTATTTTGCTATTGATTCTAGTTTATTTTTAAAGTTACCTTAATACATTATTGCGTTGATTCCATATTATTTTGGCATCGATTTCAGATAATTTTGGAATTAATTCAGGATCATTTTAAGACTGATTCTAGATCTTTTTAGCATCGATTTCAGGTTATTAAGACACCATATTATTTTGGAGATTTTAGTACATTTTGGCATTCATTTCAATTTATTTTGCCATCGACTTCAGATCATTTTGGAATTGATTTCAGATTTTTTGGGCATCGATTTCAGATCATGTTGGCATTGATTCCAGATCATTTTGGATTAATTCCATATCATTTAAGCATAGATTTCAGAACATTTTGGCATTGATTCCAGATCATTTTGATATTGATTCTAGATCACTTTGAGATTGTTTTCAGAACATATTGGAGTTGATATTTGTACATTTAGGCACTGACCAAGTTCGGCTTGGCATTATGTTTGAATAGTCTTGGAATTAATTTTAGTGCATTTTGGCTTTAATTTTTGTTAATAGAAACACTCAATTATTTTAAAGTTAATTTTAGTATTAACTTTAGGACATTTTGGGGTTGAGTTTAGTACATTTTTGCATTGATTCTAGCTTACTTTGGATTTGATTTAACGATCATTTTGGCATAGATTGAAGCACAATTTTAAATTCATTTTTGATCGATTTTTAATGAATTTTAGTACACCTTGGTATAAATTCTAATTAATTTTCAAGTCGGTTTAGATGTTTTTGTCATTGACTCTAGTCTACTTTGGAATTGATTTTAGTGCATTTTGGAGTTGATTCTACCATATTTTGGTATTGAATTTAAAACATTTTGGGATTCATTTTAGAACAATATTTAAGCATAACTTTAGGTATAAATTGTTCATTTATTTTGAAAAAACTCCATATACGAATACCAAATTGCATAAAATCTAGATAATACTAAAATCGAAGATAAAGTTTGAAAGTCAAGCATTATGCAAGACGAAAAGCCTTCTCCCTATAAAATTTGATCCCCATTTATTAGAAATGTACCCTATTGGACAAAGTTCAAATTGTATAAATTAATTTTAAACTATTAATAATATCGTTTCTCATATTCCATGTACTGGTCATTCGCGATCGTAGAGTTGAAGCAGGGTAAGAGACGTTAGCGATTGAGGTGAGAGAATGAATGAATGAGAAGATACTTCAATTTATACACCTTGCAGGTATAAAACATTCCACTTTCACGATCACCTGTTTAGTGATCATTGCGGTTTCATTTAATCTTAATGCACTTACGAGAAAAGGGAATTCCTTCGACGGTTTTTTTTTCTTCTACTCCTTGTAGAAGTTCCTCAGTCCTGGAGATCACCCAAAAAACTGCCACAAATTTCGACCAAATGCAGCAGAAAATACTGGCAATCGGTGAAATTACTACATCATTTTATAAATAGCTTTATTGTGTTGCATTAATGAGATACAGTGTTGTATCATGATGATGTGATCATGTTGCAAATTTATGACAGAATATTGCACAGCTAATAATGCAAATAGCTGAATTTATTGGGAGAAATATCATTTGATATTATTTTTAACCTCATGACTAAAACGGCCGCACAATTTAGATTTGATCTTTCTCTCTTGAGAATTTTAAACGCATGCCGCAGTCATCGAGTGATTGAATGCACTTTGGAGACTTTCTTCAGACATCAAAAGACTGCAATTGCTTATGAAAATTTATGCACAACACTCCAACATCGAGCGATCATCAATTGACTGAGCAATAAATGGTGCTGAAAATCGTGATGACATTAATTGATCAGGGCTCATAAATTCCATATCGGATAGCAAAGAATTGCAGAAATAGATCGTTGCAAATTGATCACCAATGCCAATTGACTCAAGCACCAGACATCGTGGTTTTGCAATTAGTTCTAAGGTGATTTCTTACTGCCGAAGTGGTAACACAATCAATATAGGGGAAATGTACCAAATTTCGGCCACTTTGAGTGTAATTTCGGCCATGCAAATAAATTAATTAAAATTTCGAATAGTCAATGAATTCATTTTTCTTTTAAATATTTATTCATTTCAGGATGTACTAATACAAAGACCGTTAAATTTTAGGTATAATTTGAATTTAAATTGCGTTGTAAAACTCAATGTGGAAATAAGAATCTTACAAAAAATGTGACAGATCGATTGTGTTTCTAGCAGTCTTGTGATTTTTGGTAAAGTGCAGAAGATTTTCCTTCGACGTTTTTCGAGAAAATTGATTAGTTTTCATTAAAGATTGTTTCTGTTTATGAATCTATTTATTGGCCCGCAACCTTCTTTGGGATAAGCGGTTGAAAGTGATAATGCTGAACCTAGAAGTTTATTTGCAACCGCCAATATGTTAACTTGAACTGTAATGTATTAAATTTAATGTATTTGACTATAATTTTTTGATCTTTTCTATCCTTCATAATGGCCATTGCCGTCTTACTTTTGTTTCCGACCTTCCAGATCAAATAGAAGTGTCACTTCGCTGGTTGTAGGTTCTCCTCTGAAAAAAATGTATTACTATTCATCTAGTTTATGGAATAAATAGATAAATAGAAGTATAATGTTTTCAAGACACAACTCAGGCAGACCTTCCAAAACTCCAGCTGAAGAAAATTTTCCTGAAAATAACCCGGCGCCTCCATCACTAGGCGTCTCCACCTCGAGAAAGGGGCAAGAGAGACTTTTAGTGAAGAAAATTTGCAAAGTAATTGAGAAATGTGTGAAATTCTTCGTTTTTATCACTTTTCACCCACCAACAAACTAATTACAAGTTTTAGTTGTATGACGCAAAATGCCTTCAGCATATATTTCCATCACAATCCACCCCATCTTTCGCCACATATTGTCACGCGGTATGTCACCGTCTTTTAATATTATTAAACACAATTTTATAAGAAAGTTCCCAAATTTGATGTGCATTTCAATTAAAATCTCTTGATTATGCATATGAGTGGGACAGGTTGGTGAAAAGCTTCTCAGAGCAATTTTATGTGGGAGGACACTGAAGGGAAGATTTTTTTAAAGAAATGGATTAAATTGTTGTTACATTTTTTTGCTTGGAGCACTCTGGAAAGCACATTTCTTAACCGATTGGATTAAATTTGGATTTATTTGAAAGGTCTTTGAATCCTGGGAAAATTAGAAATTGTTATGGGAATATATTTTATAATGTGAAGTGATCGAAGCCAAAGTGTGTGCGAAGTCTGAAAGCTTCCCCTTTGTGAATCGATAAGGAACTTTGCGAAATGCTCGAACTCATAATCTGAATGATTTACCTCATTAACCCATTCAGTCAATGTACCAGAAATACTTGAGATAGAATGTTCATATTTTGGGATTAGTTTCCTACAGATTAATGGATGAATTTTTTGAAAAGAATTTATTTTTACCTTATTATGGGGGCGTGGGGAGCCCGTGTCAAACACACGTCTTAACGGTCACTGAATTTAAATTCTGTGCATTAATTCATTACAAACTCCATTGCTTTAGATAGAGTAACTATCCAAGAAAACAAATTGACAACTAGAATTCAAATTCAAAGGAAAGAGGCAAATTTTAATAAATTCGACGAGATGTCGAATTTTCCGTCCGCCATTTTGAGCAAAAATTTTGCATGACCTTCCGCTAGGCAAGAAAACAATAACAATATGTATTTTCATCTCTGTCGGACCATTTTTCCCAAGTAATTGAAGAACTAACGTTACTAAAAATCCATTCCCGACAGCAATTCGAGTAACAGTTGCCCAGGAATAAATCATCTAAAATCACTCAATTTGCGTATGATGTATAATACCATGGTAAGGATTGGGTTAAGCAATTTTTTAGATTATTTTAGGACAAAACAGTCAAGTCACAAATTCAAGCATTCAGCAAAGATGGAATGCTTTGCCACCCTTTTGCTTCAGGAACTTCTCTCAAAAATCATAAAAGAAAATCAAAAAGACCCCAAAGAATTTTAATGATGGAATGACAAAAGTTCACTGATGGTTTTCTAATAGTCTCATCAATTAAGTATTTGGAGCTTTTCTTCTCCCAACAATGCAACAATTCCCACTCTTTTGAGCCCATTGACTGTCCCGGAAATGTATTGTGTACGTCTCGAAGTCATTATCCGGATGTTGATTAGCTGGAATAAAGGCTGAAAGACTGAGAGTGTACCTCTGAAGAGAGTTCCGTAGCTCCCGGTGAAATTAGCTGGGTATTATTCCAATTGGATTCTAAGCATCAATTCAATTAGAACTCTTTTTGGCTCTGACTCAATGGGCACGAATCCCCCGTGGAATCCCATCCTAATTGGACAAATTTAACGCCTCGGCAGTCAATGTGACGTCGGCACCTGTCATCCGAGGTGTTGTTGTTGGATCCAGGGCCAAAAGGAATTCCTTTACCAGAAAAATCTCCTTTGGCATTCAATTGAAAAGGTGACTGACAGTGATCATTAATCAATAGGCGAGAGACCAATCCGTGCCTCAATGGGCATTTAGTGGTCTGAAAAGAGATCTCCGAAGGTGATGACTTCTCCATCTGTCCATGCCGCTCACATCATTCTTTTGCCAATGGATCTTCCTTTCGTTATTGTTGAAGAGACATATTTTATACTTCCCTGGGCATTATATTTCTATTAAAGGCCCCTGCAGAACAAACCAAATCGCTGTTTAAAAAAAAAAATGACGAAGAGTGGGAGATGCCCGGGAAAAAGAGATCATCGTGAAATCTATCAATCTGCTCTCGGGGCCTCTTGAGGGAGAATTGTGAAAAATTGAGATGTCACATTGAACAATGTGTAATGATAGGTAATTCTCTCAATCAACGGCCAGTTTTTATCATTCACGTCACTCAGCCCATCAATTTGCCCATTGAATTCGGCAATTCCATATTTGTGTTCTATCCATTCGATTTATAATTCTTTCCCAAGGGGAATTCTTCTGCTAAAAAAAAAACAATCTTAATCAATTTTTCACAATCACACTGAAAAAACTTCGGGTTAAAAATATACATAATATTAACAACTATTGCAGGCCTTGCCCTTAAGATCTCATTTAATTGGTTTCAAGTAGAGCTAGAGAGTATTCGTAATTTGGGACATGGTGCATTATAAGCACCAAAGTCCTAAGGAGTGTTGTTTTAAAACCTTTAAAAGAAGTTCATCATCTTCGTTCAATTTAAAATTAAGATAAAAACATTTAAAAATGAATAAATACGTAAAATACGAACTTAATTGTAATTTTGGACACGCTAATTGCAATTTCGGACACTTTGCTTGTAATTTTGGACAGCTTATTTGTCGTAATTGAATCCCCGTTATGGTTCATTATAAAACCCCATCTTACTAGGACCTTTTTTTTGTTTATGAGAAGGAACCCGTAGGATATCTCAAGCAGCCCAGAAACTTTCCATATATATCATGTAAAGGAGTTGACTTCGTCACTTTATTTTACCCGTAAAGTGTCCAAAATTACAAGCTGCCCCAAATTTCAAGCTATTTATCAAAAAATACTAGTTGCTTCCATATCTTCCGCGTTTATCAAATTTAAATTGAAGTTCTTATTTAAAAAAAAAATCCTTATAGGGTAAGTGTGCCAAATTTTGGCATAGTTGCATGCAAGCGTCAAAGTCTCAAGTTTGAAATGTAATATTTTAAATACAAATTGATTTTTTTTATTCCTTTTACTTAAGGAGTGTTGCTTAGAACCTTGTAGACAGTTTATCGTCTTTATTTACTCTAAAATCATTCTTAATACATATTAAAATGAATAAAAATGTAGACATAGCTTTGGTGCCCTATTTCGGCCACCTTCATTCTCATAGTTCCTTACCCTTCAGGAATACTTCCAATGCCTTTTTCACGTCATCTAATTTGTCGAAGCTACATTTTTTGTTATTCTTTTGCATTGTATAATCTCTAGGGTATGTAAAAACTAAAAACTCATGAAAATTCAAGGAACAAAAAAGGTGGCCGAAATTGCAAGCTGGTCAGAATTTGGCACACTTTCCCTAGTTGCTTCCATATTTTTCGCCTTTACGAAATTTAAATTAAAGTTCTTAATTTAAAAAAAAATCCTTATAAATACGAAAATTTTTATAAACAAATTATTAAGAAAAATGAACAGTTTGAGTAACCAATATTTCACAACAATGTGGAAATTAATTCATGAAAATAATATTTTCAAGTAATTAAAATGACTTAGGTGAATAGTGAACCCACTAGTTACATCTTGACCTCAAAATAACGTCTGGATTACCTGCAATAATTACGTCAGAATAGTCTAAAAAACATTTAAGTCTTTTGAAAGCATTTCCTTGTGAATTTATTCGGGTTTCAGACCCAAGACTTAGCCATATGACATAACCGCTCTAGTTTTTTATCAATCAATTTTTTTTTTTGGAAAAATGTCATTAAAGACTGGATTATTAAGAATAAATGACATACTGCCTATCTTCAGTAATAACCTTTCGGAATAATATAAAATATGAAATGGAAATTGATTAAGTACATATATAGGTAATCGTTTAATTCATAAAAGAGTTCATTTTAATTGTTTTAACTTTACAGAAATATTTTTAAAATAATAAATATAAAAAACATTAGAATAATTTAGTAACTAGAGTTGAATTTAAAGTAGAGCATAAGTAGTTAAACGTAAGGCATTCATCACAAAATTATCGTTTGACTTTCCATACGGTTTTAACCAATTACAATTGTGAACTTCCCTATGGACACTCTCGGGATGCACCTCTGGTCCTCTCAAAAACCTAAAACAGACTGCTGTTTCAAGTCTCCCTAAGCCTACACAACATGTTCTTCTCTCGCTTGATAGCGCCATCTATCTAGTCATCGTATTCACCGGGTCAAAGCAACGATCATTCCGCATAACGTTTACACATTAAGCACTTCAATCGATCACTATTAGATTAGATGTATCAGGTCATTTAATAGGAGATTAATTTCCTCTTTACCATATCATACTACGAACAGTTTACTTAGAACATTATCTTAGTTTCCGGTTTTTAAGGTAGGACATTGGAAATTTTAAGTTAGGGCATTGCCTCTTAATGCCCCGCAGCGCTACGGTCCTGTGGGGCACTTTCATGCAGCTAAACTTTTCTGCTTAACGAATGTGAACCATTTTGGAACTAAGTATCTCTCGATAGTTTTTCATGAGTAGGGGAAACCGGGGCACCACCAAATACGGGGTAGCTCCATACACTAATTTTTATTTCTAAACTACTTGGACTATCTCAATCATTTCTTCAGTGGACAAGCATCAGTGCCTATAAATTCCTAAAGGTCTTGTCCTCAGAAGCCGAATATCTGATTAAAAAATCGCTATGTTTGGTGCTACTGCGTGTTGTTTGGTGATGCCCCAGTTTCCCCTATTTTCTACCTAGAAAACCGCATCCTAAATCCTAGATAGTCATTTACGGTATCAAAAATATGAATTTTCGAAAGAAATGCATGTATGAAACTACCCCACCACCCCTTACTATCAACTGGTTCAAGATTCTGAAGGAGGCGTGGCCTAAAACTACTGTCCCTGTTCCATTGGTGAGTTCAAATTTCTTTTAATTACAGAAATTATTTTATTTTTCTCCGTTGATCTTAGAAACACAGCGATTGTAGACCACACATCATCTTTCAGTGGAACTTCCTCGTAAGTCAGTTTGCGAGAAAATCGACGTAAAGAAGACCGTGAGAGAGGTTATATTTAATCACGATGTGATTTATAAGCTCAAATGACATAAATTTAATTGTTACAAAGCATTGCGATTATTGTCGCAACTTTCTTCGAAAACTTGTGTCGCTCCATCGCCAAGTTCACATGACGATGGTGGTTTGAGGCAGACGCAAAAGTCGGGAGAAGAAGTATCAAAATATTTCAATTACACTTCGACTAAAGCAAAAATGAGCGGCTACAATGACGGGGAGGAGAATGGTGAATTATTTATTTTTATGATCAAAAGATGTTGAGGCATGTCTGGGATTGGTGGACTGGTGATCATCGTGAAATCAACCCCTCGAGGGACTCATTGGAGTGAAGAGATGATCGTCAAAGCGGCAGCTGCAGATCATCAATATTCGCGCGCACTCCAAAAGCCAACTTCTTCCTAATGTAATTCACCATAAATAATATTTTCTGCGGTTGATTATCTCCTCCAAGTGGAGACAAGGGGGCTACCCATGGACTTTGATGAGTGGCACTATGAAGCTGCTTCAAGACTCTGCCTTTGCCTTTCTGATGACGCCGCGTGATCGCATAAAAATGATCTGCTTTGGTGCAAAAGAATCATTTCTTCCCATCTCCTTTCCTCTTGCCTTTTTTTTCGGCTCACAAAGAAAATAATAATGCCATAAAAATACAAACGCATCAAAATGATTGTGATCTCGTCTCTTGGATGGTTCAACAAGACAAACACTGAAGTGATACCCAACTTGAGGATTTCTTGCGCCTTTTTTTTTTTTGATCGTCTCAATTCCATTAACTCGTGTGTGACAACTTCTTCATTTTGCCAGTGATATGGCCAGAAGTGTTGGATGACTCATGTGAGACAAAGTGTCTACCTTTGTGCCTGGCAGCATGAGTTTTAGAATAGAATCATAAATTATCAGCTAATTTTGTGTTTATGCTCTTGACAAAATTTTAATTCGCAGAATTTTCACCAAACAAAAATTGTATGTGACCTGTTGACAGGGTTTTGAACTCTTTCTGGTGCTGGCTTCTCGATCTTTTATTGCCATGTCCTCCCCCTTTCTCCACCACTTTAACGATTTCACTGAGATTTTCTGCCAAAGGGGCTTGTCATTTCTAAAAAGGAGTACCTTATGAGTAACTTAATTGTCAGGATTCAAAAGTTTTTCACCGCCCGTCAAATAATTTCGTCAGATATCTTTAAGATTTCTGCAGAAAATATCTACACCACTGCCGAAAATCTGCCGAGAAATCTGCAGATATTCCTACGAATTTTATTTGGGCTTGGGACAAAATTCGTCAGAAATTTTTGCAGATTTTCTGACGAATCCTGGTGTATACTCTGACGAATTCTTGTAGATATTTTGCCGATTTTCTGTAGATTTTTCTACATTCCAGACTTTCCAGACAGCTGTGTCTGAAAAGATGGAATATTTTTCATTGAATTTTGTTTGCAAAATTCAATAGAGTTATTATTGGTGATATCATACAGTGTTTATATAAAATAAAGAAATCTGCGACGCCGTGTTATAAGTAGAGAATAGTGAAATGAAAACTTCAAACAGAGTGTCGACCAAAATTTCGTGTTTTTGTATCATTCGATTGGCGATTTTTAAGAAATTAGTATTTTTGCTCGCATTTTTTTTCACTTATCTAAAATGTGTACTCGGTAATGCTTGTTAAGCAGAGCATACCATTTTCTTTATAACTTCTACAGTTTCTTCATAAATCAACAATATTTTTGTGAAGTAATGAAGGTTATGCAGATTTTCTAGGCAGACATTCTGCCGAGAATCTGCAGATTTTCGGCAGAAATTCTGCCGAAAATCTACAGATTTTTTCTGAATGTACTAGAATATACCGTTAAAATTCAAAAAACCTCCGAGTAAAATCCGCAGGTAGAGCAATGATTTGACGGGCGTTTACACTCTGGAGGTTGGTAACCAACGCTAAGACGGCAGTGGCTGCTTTCTCAAGAGAATTAGCTCAAAATCAGGTATATTAATAATAAGAAAAATTGAAAATAAAAGTGAAAAATACTCTTCAGAAAATCTTAAAAAGCAAGCCAAGACTCACACCAAATTTCCATGAAAAATATAAGTTTACAACGCGTCCGCTAGGATAGCTGGGTATAGTATGTGTCTCAGGTTAATCTAAAAAATTTGGCGTATCTTTTCGAATCACGCTGAATTATTTCTAATAACGGATTTTCAAGGTCAAAAATTAAAAAAAAAGCTCTAGAGGGCGTATTTCTCAACCGAATGGTATTACGTTTGGGCTCGTCGAAAAGGTCTTGGAGTCCTTGACAAGCCTAAACCGATTGCAATTTTTATCCTAACTTCAATTAAATTGATTATTGCTGAGGTATTTTGGGCAAAAAATATGCATGACTTCTTATTATGCCCGGATCTCCTCATTAGGGCGAGGAGGGCGAGACTGAAGAGGGTTGGGGACGGAGCGTCCCCTTACCTTAAACCTGAGTTTATCCTTAAGGTTCCTGACTTCTATCCTACCGCATCCACTTGGCACATTGAGCTGGAGATGATCATCTTCCAATTAGGTAGTCCAACTATCGCGTGGCATTCCACAGAGCCCTTTCCTCTCATTTTTCTATCGATCGTGTCATAGGCCTGTCTAAAATCCACGAAAAGCTGATGTACTGAATAAGATGTTGTGCTGATCAATCATGGATCTTCTCATCCGGAAGTCAAGCCAGTCTGGTTCTCTCCGATGGTCCTCTCATCATATGACTTCAGCTTATCCAAGACCAACCTTGACAAGATCTTGTACACAATGTTCAGGAACGTAACTCTTTTGCAGTTCTTACTATCTATGCGATCACCTCTGTAATAAATTCGGGTGATAGGGTAAAATAGGGTAATTCGGAGTAAAAGAGAAAAAAGAAAACCATGAAGATGTACAAGGCTTTATATTCAAAAGTACTTTTCATTTTTTTCCTTTTGTGATCTAAAACAGTAAGGACATCTCAAAGTTCTAAATTAGAAATGATTCCAAATTACCCCATATCGTAGAAATCGGTTTTACATTTAAACCGCAACGGTCAGTTTGAGATCTGGTTACATGATTTCCGAAGATCTGACCAAATGATTGTTAAACATCTAACTGACATGACAGTTGGAGATCTTTCCAATCAGAAAATTGTTAAGGCCTGGCTGACAAGGTAACTCTTTGAGATCTAGCGGATCAAGTGACTAACCAGTAATCAAACTAAACTGAACGTTGCGGAACTTGTCTCTCACTCTGATACAGCAAACTCTGTCATTCACAGGATTGAATTCAATCAATTGATTTCTGAGTTTCGAACTTACAATAAAACCTACTCCGCGCTACTTCTTCGGGTGCTCACTGTGGAACAAAGTTCCCTCTGTACTCTTAATAACTCCACTGCCTAGCCAGCGCATTTGTAATGCCCCTGGCCGATTGAGACTCCAGACATTCCATGTTCCAAATCGTAAGTTCTTTGTACTTCACCGAGGTCGCCGCCGTAAATCCTGTCCTATCCGAGTCATCGTGTTGGAACTCGTATCAATCTTGCTTTTATGAAGAGAGGTTGATAGCTCTTCGCCCAACCCCCTCTACGAGGACCAGAGCACAGGTGGATTTAGCGTTACCCAGGGGACGTCCCGAGGAGGCACCATGAGCACTTGGCAGGGTACCAGGCAGTTACAATATTCTAGGACCAATACCTACGCTGCTGGCCCTTACCCTAATCTCTTTCATGTTAGATCTATTAATGATAAAAATTTCTTCTTATACACCATGAGACTTTTATGCAAAGTTGCGCAAATTTTTCTTAAAGGTACTTGGTGTGTGTCTCAGCTAATTTGTTCTCAGATTTCTCAATCCAAAACCAGAAATCATTTTTTACACTTCGTAGAATAGCTTAAAAATTACGTTTTATAAATTGTCGTATCACTGTGCATATCCTGTCATAAAATTGGTTGTGGGCGTGTCCTAAATTTACATCGTGGAAATCAAACAATTAAATGGAGACACTTGGTCAAATGGTATAAAATGCCAATTAAATCTCTGACGTTCTACGTGCTCGGAAAATATTGCTTTCTCAGTGAAATCTTTCAAAAATATCCACAATTGTTGGGTTAGGCTTTCACCCGATAATTTATTGGCATAGAGTGACATACAGAGCCTGCGTATGATCATCTCTGACGAATAAATGCTCAATGTGCTATCACAAAGTAAAGATCGTGTTCACGTAAGTTCAATAAAAATTACCGTGATATTTGATATTTGTATCCATCCTAAACCATCCGCGATCATCGTGCGATCATCAACTGTTGGCGGTAAATAATTCAGCTCTGTGGTCGTTGTTTTTCCTTCCTCCCATCCTCATCAAGAAAGTAGCTCTTTGGCTGAGTCACGTAACTGTCGTTCCATATTAATTTAAATAATTATTTTTCTTCAATCCCGACCGTTTTTTTTTTTTTGGTTTTGAATTCAGTACGAACCGCGAGATCTTGTGAGTCCAACATCCCGCCCAATGTGAATTCTTTTGATCATGAATGAGAGATCGATGGCGAAGTGAGATCAGTCGGTCGAGGGAGCTACCGGGCTATCAATTTGTCTTATTGATTGATCGATCAGTCTGATGATTTTGACATTATGCCGTGAATAATAATATTGAGATCGTGATCATCGATTGATCACTAGGCGCGCAGACTATTTTATCAACTGCGTCAATCGAAATAGCTACCGTGACGCGAATTTAATCATTTTTCATAATCGCTCTCGAAACTACTCACATTTCTCTCTTATTGCGTTTGTTTTTTTTATTATGTTCTTTTTAATAAAATGTTTCTTTTCTAGAATAATATGTCGATGCGGAGAAAAAACAAGCAATTTCACTAATTGAACTGCACATCAAACCTCTTGCCCTTACGGTTTAGTGCGGTGTCTTATCTGGCGACTGTGCAATTTTCAACAAGTGCAACTCTTCACGAAGCTCATCAAAGGTGACACGCAATTAATTTATGATGTGATCTTGCTGCATGAAATAATTCCAAGGTAGACGTACCAAAGATCTGCAGAGATTACTTGCGACTCCTGAGAATTCTATGATTTTTTTGCAGTTCAAGAAGAATCTTGCTTATTTGTCAAAAGTGGATTGATTGATTCCCGATTGAATTCAATTTATAAATTAATTTATTTAATGACTGAAAAAATATAAAAATAAATCTTACAGATTTTTTTAAAAAATTCTAAGTATTTAGACTTTCTTAGAATTTTTTACGAATTGAAAAGGTTGTTAATAGCACATCCTTTAGCACATGACTTTACTAAATTAAGTGATTCTAAAGATAAGAGATTCTTGATCTATATATATTTACTAGGTTTGCCCAGCTACAAACATGTAGGTAAAAGCTGTAAATATTATATAAATGTTCCATCTTTAATTTCCTTTGAGAATTCGAACCGATACTGTCTTAAAATGAAAATAATAAGCAGTAATAAACTGAATTCAATTATATTGAGGCCTGTAATTAAGTGTACGTGATGTTTCCTTTCAACTGGATTCTTTATTCATAAAACATACACTTTGTTCAAATACATTACACGACCGAAATATCCCAAATTCTTTAACAAATATAATTAGCTTTATGTGGTTATGTTCAATAAAAATTAAAAGAAAGAGAACTATTTATATCTCGTATTGATCTCACATCAAAGTTAATTAAATGTTATCAAACGTTTGTAACGAATTCTGTTTCATTTGAAAGACAAATAGAAAGACCCTTATATAAATTTGAGGTTATGTTAATTGTTTTCTCTTTATATCTTTATTTTTTATTTTGAAAAATAATAGATTCAAACACGAACGTTATAATTATTTTAGCCAAATTCAGGCGTTCTTTTTTGGAAAATTCGGAAAACTTCAATTTATTTCTAAAAGGTTATATTCAACATAACCTTACATTGTTAATTGACCTCTTAACCCATTAAGTCAATGTACCAGAAATACTTGAGATAGAATTTTCATATTTTGGGATTAGTTTCCTACAGATTAATAGATGAATTTTTTGAAAAGAAATAAATTTTATCTATTATGTGGGCGCGGGGATTCGCCCTCAAATACACGTCTTAACGGTCACTGAATTTAAATTCTGTGCATTAATTCATTACAAACTCCATTGCTTTAGATAGAGTAACTATCCAAGAAAACAAATTGGCAATCAAAATTCAAATCAGGAAAGAGGAAAGAGGTAAATTTTAATAAATTCGACGGGATGTCGAATTTTCCGTCCGCCATTTCGAGCAAAAATTTTGCATGACCTTCCGCTAAGCAAGGAAACAATAACAAAATGTATTTTCATCTCTGTCGGAGTATTTTTCCCAAGTAATTGAAGAACTAAAGTTACTAAAAATCCATTCCCGACAGCAATTTGAGTATCAGTTGCCCAGGAATATATCATCTAAAATCACTCAATTTGCGTATGATGTATAATACCATGGTAAGGAATGGGTTAATCGATTAATCAGAGAATTTCTATTGGGATAAAGTGTTTTCTTTTGGGCTTTGAAATAGAGTTTTTGTAAGATAGGAAGTAAAATGGTATTATTTGTCCTACATCAAAAAAGAGATATCACTAGCTGTAGCCGGTATAGGGGTGTTTAGTTGTTGAGTATCACCTGCAAGATATTCTTCTCTATTCTGCTTGGTCGAATACCTCTATTTGCTCAGACCAATTGGACATTAACAATGTAGTTACGCTCCAAGCAAATAAACAATATAACAGGCTGTTTCCCTTCGGTTGTCTATGGAGAAGATGAGGGAACATGACCAAACGCATTAACATCTGGTAATTCATTTCAAGGAAGCCTAAGAAGGCTGTTGTAATTTTTTCCAAACAAATTTTATTTCCCAACAGAATTTCACAGCGTTTCTTATTTTTTCGGATTGTTTAAGCAATCTGCTCCTCCTACACAAATCCCATCCTTTTACTGTCCTTGTCCTTCTTCTTAGTATCCAAAATCTTTCTTTCTTTCACCGTCAAATTTTGGACACAAAATTGGCCTACGCCTTTTTTCCTATTGAATATGGCCCTTTCCAAAAATTCCCTTATTTCCAATAGACTTCTACAAACTTCCAATGAATTCCAACTAAATTTGAACTATAACTGACTGCCATTTCGAATATTAATTCAATTAGCAACAAAGCCTATAGTCAGGATCGTCAGGATAAAACTATACGAAGCGCTCATTGTGAAAAAAAACAACGTATACAATAGAAAATATGGGTACCGGAGTTCGACAAGGGATTTGGAGTTACTCTTCCCAGATCTTTTGGCTCGGTTTCCAATGAAGGCTTGGAAACCGAGCCGAAAGCTCTGGAAAGAGTTGATGTTTTCCTAGAGTAACTCTAAATTCCCCGACGAACTCCGGTACCCATATTTTTTATAAGAAGTACGAAGCCATGGAAGAATTCAGTATCCCGAACAAATTCGATTGTTGCCACAGAAGTTCTATGTAAACACCGGGCTCAGGCAGGAAAACGGACTGTCGTGCGTTGTCTTCAACCTGGCACTAAGGAAAACGATCCGTGAATTCAGCGTGAGCATGGGATGGTCATTCTCAATAAGTTCACGCAGTTCCTAACCCATACTGACGATACTGATATCATAGGACGCAATCTCAGAGCTGTAGGAGAAAGTACTCTCCCTTCGAACGTTCATGCCTTCGAATAATATGAATTTTCTTTACGTTTTACTAAGACACTTAAACAATTCTATTAAATATTAGTTAGCTTGTAATCAATTATTGATAATTATGTGAAAATCATGTGGAAATCTTTTAGGAAAAATGAAAGAAATTCATATTATTCGAAGGCCTAAACGTTCGAAGGGAGAGTACTTTCCCCTACAAGTGTCCTTCATCCGGATTGAGCAAGCGGCACGAAGCGAAGCTACTGGTAAGTGAAGGCAAAACAAAGTACATAATGGCCTCGGTGGAAGCAACTCCGGAAAAATCTACGGAAAGCACGGAGAGCATTGGGCAAACAAGTTTTCGGATGGGGACTATAACTCTCAAGTTGTTGACTCCTTGTGCTACCTAGGGTCAATAATCACAGCCGACAGCAACATCTCAACCATCGCAACAGAAGCTCGCGCACGGCTATTGAAACTTAGTGCACGAACTCTTCTAAAACGTTTTTTTTTCTGACGATTCTGTAGCCTATACAACCATGAGGTCTATAAGCGCTACCGAGGACTAACTGTCGTCAAGAAAATACGTCTTAATAGGCTCCGGTGAGTTAGTTATCTGGTTCGCTAGGATGCTAACGACCGAGCCCGGTAAGTCTTTAGGCCGACCTAGTCTCCGATTGACTAACATCGTGGACCAGGACGCCAGTCCATTATGGGTGTGGAATTGAAGAACAGTGGCGCGTAACAGACTCGAGTGGCGATGGGTCCGGGGTCCTGAGTTAGGCCACGACCAGCAATTGGTTGTACCGACGGTTAAGGAAGCAAGCTAAGGGGCTTTAGTGTCCTTTTAACTCTTTCGCGTCTTTAGGGTCATATATGACCCGGGGAAAAAAGTTTCTTTTTGGCTATTTACATTAATTGAAATCTAACTGGAGTCTTGAGAAAATGAGCCAAGAATCTTACATCCTTCTATTATGATGTCGTGCACGAACAGATAGATTTCAATTAATGTAAATACCCAAAAAAAACTTTTTTCCCCGAGTCATGACATTACCCTAAAGACGCGAAAGAGTTAAGGGACCGAGTCCCTCGGGCCCTTAAGTCCGTCCTATATAAGGCTCCTCATGGGTTGTTAGCCCTTTGCCCAACTATATTTAGTAAGACCATAGCCCTTGATTGTTAGCCTCGGGTTCGTGACTTCTCATTGGTTATCTAATGTTTTATCACTCACTTCAGTGATACCGGTATTTGGTACCTATCAGGTATCTAATCTATCCCATTTGGAGATGAACTTAAGAATTCAGAAGAATAGACTATGTATCGCAGCACCATGCCCCTATTTAGACCCTATTTTAACAGTGTATTACAGAAACCAAGCAAATCATAGCGAAGAAACCACTGGAGACTTATTTATCAAGTAAGGTACTTTTGACCCTAATTTTGGGGACTTGAACTAAAATATCTACCGCTCATTTGGCATTCAGGTGAAAATCTTTTTTCTTCCACCAAGCCCCAACAAGTCCCCATTTCTATATTCCCATTTTTGGCCTCTGCTGCACACTTCACACAAGAATGCAATTCTCATAGTGATTTATGCAAAATATGATTAACGTCACCTGACAGATCATCTGATTATTTCACAGAACATTATGTATTATTCAGCAGTGCTGAGGGAATTTTCGCTCAGTGCATAATTCTTTGTGGGACAAATTTGCATATCGGTGATGTGGCACATTTGACTAGTCCCCCAGCGAAGAAAGATTGCACATATAGCCAGAAAAGTTTATGGTAGTTTCTAAAGAGAAATAAAAATAAGAAATGGTGAATGATTCTTTTTTGCATGTGGGGAAAATGCAGAATTATGACTAGAAATTATCCATTCTACTGTCTCCATGGTAAACTTCTCTTTATACCATTCCATTGAACCGCAATGGTCCCTTTTATTGCTAACATTTCTTCCCAATTGCAATCAGATGCATTTGATCTCATTTAAATTCCAGCCTTTTTATGGGAAAGTCCCATGGGGTTCTAGGCCAAATAAGAATGTGGTAAATTTTCTAAATATGATCTATATTGCATTTTTTTTTGTGGAGGAAAAATTAATCTTGGAAGACTTCTGAATCATCTCCAGAGTCAAAAGCAACGAACAAGTGACCAAGAAATTCTTCAAGATTCTCTTGGTCATTTATCGTGATTACTTTGCCATCACCATCATACAATCATCATCATCATTTCAATGGGCTGTGGATGCAGTTGCCAAGCACAAGTATTTCAATAGAACTCGACCAGGCGGCCTCACCAGAAACATCTTCACCCGCCAAAGAACAAATGTAACAAATTGTCGTTTAATGTGCGTGAAAATATGAATCAAACCTAGATTTTCAGTGTTCGACATTTGTTAAATTCTCTAGCTAGAAATGACAGAAATATCTCTATTTGATGCCGACCACAACTTCTAAAAATTGCGGTAGATCTTTTGAGAATTTTATTGAACGATTGATAATAGTTGATCAGAAATTTTATGGATGCAAGGCAAGTACGGTAAACCTTTGCAAAAATAATCAAATTCAAATTCAAAAAAATAAAAATTAAAAAAATGAAGGGGGAAGGTTAAAAGGTTATCTTAAATATCAAATAGTCGTTTGATTGCTTTTAAATTAATTCAATTCAATTAATTAAATTAATATTTATTTTTCAGATCGATGACTCCATTCCCTTGTGGCCATTGCTGTCATATCGCAAGACGGTTTTGGAAATCCAAGATTACTTGGAAGTCTGGGCATCTCAATCTGAAATACTTAGAGCCAAGCCTGTCTCTGTCCCGATCGTAGAAAGACGGGCAGGAAGATAAGAAGGGAGATATGAGGAAACCATATCCAAAATGAAGAGCATTGCTTATATAATTCTTTAGACATTCTTGAAAAAAAGAATTCTGGAAGTGAACGAGTGAAATGAGAAGGAAACGTAACTGGTACTTCGATTCCTTAAATTTTGGGGCAAGGCTCTTCAGAATATTTCGAGTCGCCAATTTTATCTATTTCATCAGAAAAGAGATCAGAAGAAATTCTGCCTTTTTGGTTAGGAATCATAACTTGTTCAAGAAGACAGGGTCGGGTGTCTTTGACATCTGTGGAATAAATGTCCATTTGGATACTCTCGAAAACATATCCAAGAAGACCGGAAGTAAATATCTCTCAAGGTTTAGCAGCCAAGATGGAGAGAAATTGAAAAAAAGTCGATTGTGAAAACTGCTTTCTCTTGGAGTTTGAGCAGTTAAAAATGAAATACATCGATGGTCTTCAGACCGTTAGACCGTTTGGTCTTCAGATCAAACGGTTCTTGAGACATTTTTGAAACAGTGACTTCTGGAAGGGATAGAGAGACATAAGGATGAAATTGTAATGACACTTGGATTCCTTGGATCAACTTAACAGGATGGGGGGGTACTTAGGAGAATCCAAGTTCCAAGTCGATATCTTCATCTTTGGCTTTCGGAATTTGACCTTGTCGATATTTGCCTTTGGGGATTTCGGCTTTTAGGAATTTTGGTTTTCTGGCTTTTGCTTTCGGGATTTTAGCTTTTCCTTTTGAGGATTTTGGCTTTAAAAAATTTTGGATTTTCTGGCCTTCGGCTTTCGCGATTTCAGTTTTTAAGGAAATTTGGGTTTTAGGAATTCTTGCTTTTCGAGATTTTGGCTTTTAGGAATTCTGGCTTTTTCGGACTTTGTCTTTCGGGATTTTAGCTCTTGAGGATTTTGGCTTTTAGAAATTTTGGTTTTCTGGCTTTTGCTTTCGGAATTTTAGTTTTTTTTTCTAAGAATTTTGACTTTAAAGAATTTTGGATTTTCGAGACTACGGATTTCGCGATTTTATTTTTTGAGGATTTTGGGTTTTAAGAATTTCCGCTTTTCAGGATTTTGGCTTTGAAGAATTATGGTTTTTCGAGACTTTGGCTTTCGGGATTTTAGCTTTTGAGGATTTTGGCTTTTAGGAATTTTGGTTTTCTGGCTTTTGCTTTCGGGATTTTAGCTTTTTTTCAAAGATTTTGGCTTTAAAGAATTTTGAATTTTCGGGACTTGGTTTTCGAGATTTCAGCTTTTAAGGATTTTGGGTTTTAAGAATTTTTGCTTTTCGGGATTTTGGCTTTTAGGAATTCTGGCTTTTCGGGACTTTGGCTTTTGAGGATTTTGGCTTTTAGGAATTTTGGTTTTCAGACTTCTGACTGTTGGAATTTTACCTTTTTAGGATTATGACTTTTAGGAATTTTGCCTTCAGAATTTTGGCTTTTGGGACTTTAGCTTTTACGGATTTTGGCTTTTAGGAATTTTGGCATGTCGGGTTTTTGTTTTTCGGAATTTTGGCTTCCAGGATTTTACCTATTAGGGATTTTGCCTTTTCGGGATGTTCTTTTTCTGGGATTTTGGTACTCGGGACTCAGGCTTTTCGAGATTTTGATGCTCGGGATTTTGAATTTTCAGGATTTTGGCTTTCAGATTTTTTCCCGGGATCTGTTTGCAAATTGTCAACTAAGCCAGGATTAGTTTTTTATAAAAATTTTAGCCCAGTAAAAAATAATACCAATATTTAATTTTTCATTTCTCTAATTAACCTTCCCCCTTTAAAATATTCTCCTTTTCTTACATATCCTGCTGTTGGAAGTATTTCATCACAAGAACAGCACCCAATAAGGCGAATGTGTTATAGGATCGTCACGGAGCACAAATATAGTGTTGAGAAAATGAGAATGGATATGATTGATTGACAATCAAATTAGAGAAAAAGAGTGATCAAGTCTCAAGTTGGAGAATTTAATGAATAAATTAAACCTTCCACCCAGAGCGTCATTTTCCACAAATGCAAAATATCCAATGGATAGACTATTCGTGGCCAATCAGTCAACGGATCAATTCAAAATAGTTAAATGTGAATTTATACTGAAATGTGATTCACATTTGGAATTTTATGTGAGAATAATAAACGATTCAGAATGGACAGAAAATTTGAAATTAATGGTGATTCTTGTCAACTAGTCACCTTTGAGTCCATTAAAAGGCGTTCTATTGGGTTAAGAATAGATGATTCTATGGTCAATTTCAATGGCAATCAAAATAGAGGGAAAAATATTGTCACATGAGATTTATTTTACCTCTCAAATAGACAACGATAGTGGCATCAATAAAATTTATATTTCACTAAATAATAATTTTCTTCTTGAGTGTGAAGAATTCTTGTGTCTTTTTTCCATTCTGTAGGCGCTTTGGTATGTATTTTTTTTTTCTTAGGAAATCACATTTAATGCTATTTGCGTTGGGGGGAGCTATAAAATACATTCTAGTGGATATTTTTAATTTCCTATCCCACTGGTCGATTGATGAATTGTGTAATAAAACTATTTGTCGGCGCCTTCACCATCGGAATCATCGACGAAAAGTCAAATGCGCATGAATAGTCACGGTCGGAAATACACTTGAAAGACAATCTTTAAGCCAGAATATCACTCGAGAGTTCCTGGTGAAATATTGGGAAAGATCCATGAGTGAATTCTTAAGTGATTTGTTGGGAGGAAAAATATCAATAACTCCTTGAGGATTACCAGGGAATTCACATAAACCACTTTCTGTGAATTTTCCTCAAGGATCATTGCATGAGATCTTTTCTGCAGAATTACCATAAATTCGTGTCAGTTTTCTTTAACGTCCAAATATATCACATTGTCCCCAGGAATAATAACTGAAAATTCTCAATAAATTTTCTCAAGTTCTATAAACGTAAGCAATTTTTTTTTTTTTAATTTAAAAAATATCCCCAGCAAATTGATAAATAGTATTACAAATGTTTTCTTTCTTTTTTATGAGACTTGAGAATATTTAGTTGGTGTAATTTGTGGGTCATGAAAAGTGAAGTGTCCATAAATTATGCATAGAACTAAGAGATTCTCATCACACAGCTCATTTATTCAAGAAAAGTTTGATCACCCATGCACCAAATGAGCAAGATTGAAAGAAGTTGCTCGCGAGGCGGTCAGAATCACTCATGGAGAGTGACTTTAATGTTTTCTGGTCAATGTCTCAGCACTTTGTATAAATTTCAATTTGATACAATCGCATGCCGCAGAAATTGAGGATGACTTTTGCCAAACATTCTGGTTAAACTTGCCATTTTGATGAAATTTTTGAATTTTCTAAAGTGTTATGGCCGTTGATCTTGTAGTCAGTCGAATTTTGTAGGTTTTACTGAAGGTTCTAAGACGATATCTCCAAAGCGGTCTTCAGACTAGATGTTTGGCCCAGTTACCGTAGGTCTTGAAATCCTAAACAGCAACCAATTTGCCTATTTTCCCTAATAATATTTAGTGGGAAACTGACCGGAATATAGTCCAAATTGGTTATAATTACATTGAGCCTTATCTCGGCTTAAGCCGTAGATGTGTCCAGCACGTTAGGTCAGAAGCCCGTGTAACCGTTTGGTTGGCCTAATAACCGAATACGGATAACCTTTTTTTTCAAATTATTTGAGGTAAATTCAAATATAATTTTTGTAATAAAATTCACTAGAACACTAAAAAGTTTTAAAAGCGATATTTCTTATGGGATGGACAGACCTACGACTTAAGCCTAGAAAAGGCTTAATGTAATTATAGTCGGAATAATGATTAGACTACTTTCTCATCAGTTTCCCACTAAGCTGTCTCTCAGCTTAAGCCGTAAGTCTCTCTAGGAGGGCATAAGATACTAAATGTCTGTAAAGGCGCTAATAGTTCAGTTCAGTTTATTAGGTGAGATTCTTAACAATCTCACCTACTATTTTCATCTCATTTAGTCTTTTAACCCCCTTCCCATGCGGCCATCGCCGTCTTAGCGTTGATACCTTATAGACTTAGGCTGACCCTTAAGAATATTTAGACTGTAAAATTAGTCACCAAAGGAATAGGTAGAGGAAAGTTATGCAAGGAACGTCTAATCAATGATCCTGTTTTCGATGTATAGCAATTTAGGACTAGTATTTACTGTTCTATTTTACAGGTTTAATATTATCGAAGATCAGCCTGAGTCTATTTGAGTCGTAACGTCGATCTTATAAGCTTTGGTAGTTGTCTAAGTAATTGTCAATCACTTCAAAAGCTAGAAGAGTTTCCTTGTTGGTATCCTTGTTGAAGAATGATATAGGTGCAGCCAAATCGAAGGTATGATTGCCCAAGTACACAAAACCAGCTAAAACGGATTTGCCTGGATTACAGGCTCAAAGCCAAATAGAAAACTAAAGATAGGAAATACACAAAACCATCTCGGATCTAAAATTGTCATTACATAGACACCTAGAAACATATATTATTGAAGTATGGTACCTAGTCTTAATTCACTTAGATTACTATTAAAAACCCAATAAAATCTCTCTATAATGGATAGGATAAAGCTAAAATCGGAAAGAACTGAACAGATTTTAATAGAACTGAAGGCCCTATAAACAGGGTCCATGATCGGACTAGGTTATTCTCAGCCTTAACTTAAGGGCTTAAACGTAAGTGCTTAACCTTTACACCTCTCCATTATCGGCAATCCTTAACCATCGCCCACCTGCATTGAAGTTTATCCACTTCTTTAAGAACAAGATCCACTATTTACGTCTTCCATTTCCATCTGGAACAAGGCCTTGGGACGAGTTCTCGAACAAGACCTCGGAACTTTTTTATATTCCGGTTACCAATTCCATTGCTTTTCTTGTATTCTCTCATCGAGGAGATTGCCCCAGCTAGCTCATTTTTCTCAGGACAGTGGCTACATTTACATTGTACTTCATCCTGATTTTGATTTTTTTCGTTGAAATATCTCTCTCGAACCAAAAGATCCTAGGTAGGATCAGTCTATTGGAAACCATTAGCGCTCTCAAAGTATCCTATCAAAGAATCCAAAATATCCAAAGAATACTTTCTATCCCAAGTTTTTTTATTTGTGTAATGAAGCAATTAATCTTTTTAGTTCTTTCGTTAAGTCTAATTAATAATAGTGTGCAGAAAATGTGACCCATTCGGCAATTGTTAACCTAGTCGACGACCATATACACCATACTTAGTTTTTCATTTCTATGCGTAAACTTATTTGTTATGACTTGTATACGTTCGCAAAAATCCTAGCTGTTCCTGATGACTGAAGAGTGTCTGGTGCTGCGTTTCTGAGATCTTTGTGTGAGTACCGTGGAACCCTCCCGTCAAGTTTGTAAGTTCCCCCACCTAACGAAACCGAATGATCTCCGACAGTGCGTGTCGAAAGCTCTGGAGAATTGTGGTTTTTTTCTATCTTATTGCGTTGAAAATTCCGCAGATCGTGTTGCCGCATAAAGACGGCTTCCCTCCGAAAATTTCTGCTGTTATAAACGTTTCTTTTCAAAGTATTCAAATCCGTTTCTGGACCACTTCTAAGCCGTTGCGGTGTCACTGCCATCTGAAACTTTATCACTGTGTCTATAAGTTGGATTGCCGAGAGACTCAGACCGATTTAGAATGTCAGATAAGAAGGATGCGGGGGCTTGGGCCTCTCAAGTGGTACAGGGGAATCTGGCTGGGTAGTAGCAGGCCTGGCGGCTAGTAGTTTTTAGATTGCCCATTCCCTCTTAATCCTTACAACCCAATACTCCGATCGGTAGATTACATATGACTCAGCCAAATCCCTAAACTAAAATGGATATTGAAGGTTGCAGGTTCATGAGTTGTTGCTCAATTTGTAGCATACTTCAGTGACAATTACTCCAAAGAAGTTGAAAGGGTGACACCTCCGACTCTCCATTTTCCTTTTGTACTTGTACTTTTAATTATTATTTGAGCCTTATTAGGGCTTACAGGATACTCAATGAGTCAAGTGGTAAAGTATTTGCTCTATGATACGAGTGTCCCGGATTCGAATCCTCTTTAGGTCACCAGGAATTTTTCTGGCGTTCGGATTGCATTCGGATTGCATTGGAATAGGTCATAGCGGTTACGAAAGGTATCCGCCTCGGGTAAATCTAGTCTAATTTAATATAATCATCTGAGAGATTCTAGTACTTAACCAGGTACAAAGTTCGGGAGAAGTAGATCGGAAGGTGTCGTGGAAAGAGAAGCTATAGTTTGTAGTATGACTCTAGTGAGTCTCATCCACTATACTATCCCATGAGATAAGTTGTTTGTTTATTTGAAGGTAATCTAAAGGGCGTTTCCTTCTGCATAGCAAATTTATTGTAATATGCATTACAATATTGAATAAACAAACATGTTAGATCGAATTAGGTCCAACCATCGACTGGGTTAACAACTGTCAAATCGATCATACACTTTAACTCCAAGTTACTATTGTTTTTTTTTATAACATGCTCAAAGCTTCAATGATATCAATTGGTAACCTATGCAAGAAACTTTCAGTAAATTTCCAAAATTACCATCAGCAATTGGAAACCCTCTGTGTCATGTATAATACAACGAACCTCCGGAGTTGCGGCAAAGGAAGAAAATATGTCTCATCGATGCGCCATAAACACATTCATCTAGTAATTGGTGTTCATAAATTTTTCCACAGGGGATTTATCTTATAGCCAGGCTGGCAGAAAGTGTCAAAGACGACAAAATTAAAATTTACATAAAGTAGCGCAACAGGCTCAACTGCGGAAAATTCATTGGGATTTTCTCGATGGTGCTCCCGATGACGATTGCCCCATTGCGGCCCATTCATCTCCCATATGGGTCACTCAATAAATAATAATGGCAAAAAAAGCCAGCGTGTGTGGGATCTATACTGATAATACTTCATTTATATTTCTTCGGTGATTTCTTCGGTTGGCAGTTGAGAAAATCGGATACTTTTGAACTTGCTTGGTGCTTCTCCATTTGACTCATGGGATTGTTCAAGGGCAGTAAAACATCATGGGTTCGAGCATTAATTATATGGGCACATCACTTGACTTCTGTGGTGTTTTTCAGCCATAAATAACACAAGCGACTCATTAGTCTGGCAGGTGCGATCGCGGATGAAGTTGGGGAAATTTCATAAAGTCAATCAAATAACTTTTACTTGCTCAATAAGAAGGGCACAAAATAAACTTGGAAAAGGAAGAGAGTTGCAGTTCTTAGAGAAGAGAATAGAGATTAAGGAAAGTTGATTGGAATTGGTCTAAAGATCTTCCGATTTGTCTATATTGAGCCCATAAAAAGATTTGCTGTAAGAAAGGCTTTCTTGCCCTATAAAAAATCTTGCAAGCTGTGGAAATTCCTTGGAAACTTCTTTGGAAAACAACGGTAAAGTATTTGCATAAATCCTTTTTCTTCTTTACGCATCATCCCAATGAAATATACCTTCAAGATTCTGAAAAAATATTGTAAAATTATTTTCTCATCGACTTGATATGGAATTTTGTTGGAAATCACTTGGAAATTTCCTACTCAAGACTTGGAAATACCAGGGATGTTTCCTGAAAATCTACTTTAAAATAATTAAAATAGTTTTGGAAATATACAGGTAATGATTTTTTGCTCTTTAGGAAACCATAGGGGAATCGTAGGAAGTTTCCATGGAATCTCCAAAGAAAATTCCTCTTATTTTCCGAATTTGTTAAGAAATCTTCAGATTAGAATTTTCCACCAGAAATAATTATCAATCACCTTGGAAATTTTCAGTTTTCGAATAGGAATCCGGTGCATTTTGATCACCTAAGAACACTTTTTTATAGGGGTATGTTCTCCTTCTTACCTTCTACATTCTACATCGTCTTCGTCGTCCACTTGTAACATTTTCAAGAGGATAAACACCACATAAATAATGTGAGAGTTAATGTATTGAATTCCAAATTTATTGACTGTCTGTCCACTGAGTTGGTGTTTAAAGATTTAGGAGAGCATCGTATTTGGTGATTTCGTAGAAAATTTCACCTTCTTCCCCCTCCTTTGAAAGCCCTCCAAAATCTTTTGGGAGTCCAGTGATTTTTATTTTAAAAATTTATCGTTCTCACCCGAGAAAAAACCAAATGAAAAAGACTGAGAGCCTGGCAAAGAAGTCAAGGAGGTGATTTCCAAGGAAGAAAGAGTAGCTTGACAAATTTGACATGTCACATCGCAATGTTCTGACTTGAATTTATTATTGCCAAGATGAAAAGTCTTCAAGTTGATTTACCAAGAAAAGGAATCTCTGTGATTCTTTTTTTTCTTTCGACTGAAGATCTTCTCATTTCCAACTTCTCATCTGAAATTTTTCCAGATAAAATTCAAATTTTATGTCTTTCATCTCCATGCAATTAAAATCTTATCTGGGTGGTTGTGACTCAAAAAAAAGAGGGAGAAAAATCTACGGTACACGGGTATGAGAATCGTAAAAATCAACCCTTAAATTTCATTAAAATTTTTCCCATTAATTAATTTAATTAAAATTCTCTAGGTCTGTGGAATGAGGTTGATTTTTACGACTTTTGTCTAATAGCTTTGGCAGAAATATCGATTGTAATCTCTCGGGTTAACCACAGAGAGAGCATTAACAGTGGGCTGAATATCACTATAGACACCTTCAATTAATATAATTTTCATCCTTTTTCTCTCCTGTGATTTAATGAGGAATTAAATAAAATTGAATTAGGCAGTTTCAATTTTGTTTTAGGAGTTTTATTCTGCATACGTTTATGAAACACATTTTGTGTTTATTTTATTTTTATTTTTTTAATTATACAGTAGATGAGGGTGACTATACTCTTGCTTTTGGTAAGTTGTTCTTTAATTCTACTACTTAAATATGGTCTAAATATCTTCGTTCTAGAAATAAAGAAAAGCTTACAAAAAGCAAGGGTGCAAAGTATCCCACATGTACGGTACCTCAAGGGTAAGGGCCTTAAGGATAAGGTAAGGGCCTCACTCCCTATAACCCTAACCCTATCTCAATGTTCTTCTTATTCAAAGTAATGTTTTTTTAACTTTATACAAATAAAACAAAAACTATAAATTAAAAAACAGTAGCATTCATCTAATTTTATTTAATATAAATTAAAACAAAAAATAAAATTTAGAAAAAAACTTATCAAAAATATGGCAAATATTATCAAAATCCTTTTTAATTGCGTAATTTTTAATTAGTAACAAAATGTTATTAAATCTCATCTTATTAAATTCTACACTGTGAGAGAAATCCGAAAAAGTTTAAATAACATTCCGGATATGTTTATTTTACCCTGCAGTATTGATCCGAAATCGGTGTAAATATTATGCTTTTTAGGTGTATTAGGGGTTAAAGTTACCCTTTTTCATGTTAATTTTACCCTGAAAACTCAGGAAGTAAGAAAGTCTCTTTTTTGGTTTTTCAAATAGATTGTCGAATTTTTCAAGATGTATTTGTGGATGATAAGAGTCAAGGCAAATATTTTGTCTTTAGACACTTATGTTCGAAAACCATTTCAATGTCGAATTTTTGAAGATCAAAGTTTAATCACTTTGGATGGCCTATTTTTCAACGGATATGCTTAAATTGCAATTTTATAGAAAGATATTGAAATTTCCAACCCGACTGCATTGGACTTAACCGGTATTGAGACGGTATAGTACCCGCAAATGATGTACCTTTCTCGGATTCACTATTTTATTTTCTCGAAAACTTGTTGCTCTCGCTGAAATATTCTAAAACCTACTTTTCTTAAGCAATTTCTCATTTCGGTATAAATTTTTTAAATCTATCAATCATTTTAATCGGTATTAAAGCAGTATAGAGGAAAGTGCCCATGCTTTCTACGGTCCCAAGCTTCATAAAGTCTAAATTTTTCCTATATTTCTGAATAAATATAACTCCAGAATAAATTTTAAAGACAAGACACTGTCCTGTAGTTTTTAAAATATGGGTGCGATGAGTCACGTTTATTGAAAAACATAGGAAAAATCTAGTCATTGTGAAGCTTGGGTCCCTGTAAAGCATAGGCACTTTCCCATATACTTAAAAATCTTCCGAAAATATAATACACGGACAGCTCTCTCGTGAGTTCGAGTAGTCTGCACAGCTCTTTCTAAAAAGACCTCTAAAGTGGTTATCTAAAGTAACTTATCTATCACTTATCTAAAAGGATACATAAGTGCAAGGGGTAGATATCTGTGTCGACGAGTACTTTTGATTCCCTAAGTAAGGCTCCCTTTGAAATTTGGATTGATGCCAATTTTTAACACGGCAAAGGAAGTTCGCGAATATTATTGTGTCCATGTACAGTATATTGCAATTTTCCACGAGAATTGTATGTAGAAAATTGCCTGATGATACAGGAATTTAAACGGATACTACACAGAAAAAAGATTTCGTAAAAATGTTCGTAAATGTTTGTGAATTCCTGCTGAGGGACTTACAAAATGCTCGTAAATCGTGTAACTCACAAACAAGTTCGTAAAAGTTTGTACTTTTTCCACAAACATTGTTCGTAAATTGATCACTTGACGAGCATTTTTTGTATTTTTACAAATATTTGTTCGTAAACGTTCGCATACACACAACAAATTTTCGTAAAATTTTGTCGTTTGTTAGTAAATCTTCGTAAAAAGTTTGTCAGGTAAACAAAAATTTACGAACAAATGACAAAATTTTACCAACATTTTTTGTGTGTTTACGAATATCTACGAACAAATGTTTGTAAAAGTTCAAAAAATGCTCGTCAAGTGATCATGTTACGAACAATGTTTTGAAAAAAGAACAAACTTTTAAGAACTTGTTTGTGGATTATACGAAACACAAGCATTTCGTAAGTCCCCCATTTGAATTCACAAATATTTACGAACATTTTTACGAATTATTTTTTCTGTGTAATTTCTTTAAAACTAAGGGCCTTAACAGACCTGAGGATTAGCCGAGAGACGGCTCAGCGTAATTATATTTGAAATAATGGTTAGAATTCATTTCTATCATTTTCCACTAAGTCGTCTCTCGGCTTAGGTCGGAAGGCATAACCGACTTTTCGCCAAAATCATGCTGATCTTCCGATTTCTGGCCAAATTGCGCCGGTACGTCAATTACTTAGCAAAATTGTGCCGATCTACCGATTTTTAGCTCTATATCGGCACAATTTTGAGAATCGCCGCTCACAATAATTCTGAGAGCCACTTATTCGTCACTTGGATAAGTGAAACTTTCCTACACTGCCTTTCTAGAGTTTGATATAAATATTAAAGAGTTTAAGATGTGTTCCTCTGTAGTCTTTCCAATATTTTCTTACAACTCAAAGGTATGTGTCTCACCTAAATATTTTCCCTTTTTGATATATTTTGCAAATTGTTGCAAAATAATTTATAAAATAGCTTTTTGTAATAAAAAAAATCCTTTAAAATTGTTTTAAGTGCATGTTCCTAGTAATTTTTCGGTGAGTGTAACACCCGCGGAAGGACAAAATGCGCGTGCTTTAGTGGTCAAAAATTTTGAGAATCAATTTCAATGCACAGGAGTAATTGGATTGTTTCACATTTTTACGACTTTCCCGGCCATGAATGAAGAAATAAAAATAGAATAAATTTTCGAAAATCATCCCCTTTTTTATTGACTTCTTCCATCCACAAATTTCTCTCGTGCTTCCACAACCTATAGATAGATAATTAATTGTATCGCTAGTGACTTCTTCCTAATCTACCTGGAATGGAGGAGAGGAATAACGAAGAGAGTCTTGGTGAGATGTCTGAAAGAGCGCCCTTCTGAATGAGAAATTGCTACTTTATTTTTTGAAATTCTTCTATGGGTTCTTCCTGGTCCTTCCCCTTTCTGCCCTTGTGTCCTGTTCAAGTGGCAAAGGAGCCACCACAAAATGACAAAACATTCCATCCCAAAGGAAGATGCACACTGCCTGAAGGAGATAGAGGCAAAAAGCATGTGGTCTGCAGAAGAAGCCCCTTTTATGGCAGAGGCACTTCTCAACCAGGACAACATCTAACGACCTTTCTTTCTCCACCCTCAGCTAATCGTTCTTGTGCATCTTGCACTACATTCCCTTGATCAATTTCCCCGATAAGCCATCCCATTGACAAATGGTTGTACATCAACTATCGAGTTGATTCCCTGCCTCTATCTATGTCTAGAACAACAGGAATCATTGGATTCCCATTCAGACAAAACGCAAAAGAAGATGAATATGAAAAGGCAAGAGACGGAGGATAGAAATTTCACATGTGACACCCACAATATATTTGTGGAACCTCATAAATTACTCAATAAGAAGAAGTCCAAAGTGAAGCAGAATTCATGTCACATAAATTACAGGAAAAATTCAATATTTAGCCTCTTTGGCCTCACAATCTCAACACACCGCAGCATACAATCTCTCACAGGTCTCAACCTCAAAATATATGTGAGAATATTATTGGGAATAATATTTTTATTTTTTTTTATTTTCGAAAAAAAAGTCAAATTTATCAGACACATGTGGCGAAAAGAGAAACTCGAAGAAGAGCAAAGAATCCTCAGGTATGCCAAATCGTCTGATATTCAGCAATAAAAACAACTAAACAGGGGGAATATTTACACAAATAGAAGAAATAAAGACGAGAAATTTGTAAAAATAGCGTTAAACATCTCTGTCGTGCTGTGTCTTAAGTATAAGGGGATTCTCAATTAAGAATAAAATGCCTCAGTGCTACTAACTCAGAATTGAACATTTTGTAAAATTGTTCATAGGGTAAGGGCTCATAATTGTGGACAGGGTGCTTATAAGTACCAATGTTCTAAGTTTGAAGTGCGATATTTTCAATACCAATTGATTTTTTTGTCACTCTTTTCAGAAGGGTTGTTTAGAAACTTTTGCAAACTTTCTAAAGTCTTTGTTTTCACTAAAATAAATTTTAATACGTTTAAAAATGAATTGATATGTAGAGGTGAATTTGACTCGAATTTTGGACAGCTTGGTTGTTAATTTGGACACCTTGGCTATATATTTGGACAGCTAATCCGCCTCAATAGGACACCCATTGTTCTCCATTTCAAGAACCTATCTTACCAAGTCCTCTTCCTGTTAATGTATGGGAATTGTAGAATGTCACAAGAAGCCCGGAAACTTTCCATATCATTCATTAAAGTGAGTTGACTTTGGCACTCCAAATACGCGCGGATTCCCGCATTACCTGGCCTTTCTGGGAGCCTTTTAAGGCATTTCTCACTACATCTAGTTCGTAGAAACGATGATCCTTTTGTTTCTCCAGGCATTTATACAACCTAGTCATCACAAAAGCTAAAACTTCACGAAATTGCGAGAGAAAAACACCTGCACAAAATAAAGAGTATCACCTCACTGGTGCACTGAGAGAAATCCGAAAAAGGTAAAATAACATTCCGGAAATGTTAATTTATCCTGCAGTATTGATCGGAAATTGGTGTTAATATTATGCTTTTTAGGTGTATTATGGGTTCAAGTTATCCTTTTTCATGTTAATTTTACATTTAAAATGGTGTAAAATTAACATAAAAAAATGTTGATATATTTTTACACCTAAAAAGTGTTAAAGTTACGAGGAAAAAAAGTTAATCGCACCCTATTTTTTCTCAGTGTGAATTCCTGAGAAAATTGCCAATTTCTCATACGAAAAACGTAATTAACAAGGCAAATCTCACTTCAGGTCAAATCAACAAGTCACTATAAATGTGAATCAACACAATATTCAATGAATATTTAATAATATCACTGAAACACAGTTAGTAGTTCACCATAGCTAAATTCTCGTAAGGAATTTGTCACACTGAACTTTCAACAAAGTAATTTTAACTCACATCATATTCCAATTTTAACAAAATTAGTGTAAAAATCTTGCAAAAAGAATAAATGTTTAGATAAAATTCATTATTCATCAGATATTGGAATAAAAATCCATAATTTTAATCAGTTTATTTTTAGTGTCCAATTTTAACCTCAAAGTGTCCAAATTTAGAAACTGTTCAAAATTATGAGCTCTTACCCTAAAGGTTTCTAGATTCCTCCAGCGGACTAACGAAATACTCCTAACTCGGTCTCGAAGCCTTCATCAGTGCCGAAAGCTTCGGGAAGAGTTGCCGTTTTTCTAAGAGTGACTCCATTTTCCGACGAACTCTGGTTCTTTTTTACCAAATTTCCCTAACATCTGATGTGAATTTTCTCTTTGTTTGCAAAGAAATTATTCGCCATTCCTTAGCCTAGCCATGAGATAAATATTTATTAATTTCCGGAGACGAGCTGAGAAATGGTAAGCCAGCTCTTTGCAAACAAAGAGAAAATTCAAACCGTTTGAAGATTCACTATGTGCGAATCATGCCTACATTCCCCCGCCTATGGTCTGGAGATAGTAGCACTGACACGTGCCGAAGAAAGTACGCTACTGATCTTTGAGAGACGAATTTGTACAAGAGTGAACCACGAACTGGAGCAACTCTGTGAACCGGAGGAAGCAATCGAGCTGCCTCGGCCATGTGCACTGCAATGTCAGATGATAGAATGCCTATGAAGCTACTTAATCGTTCAAGAGAACGCTTTCGATGAGGTCCTTAAACGACTGGGTTATCGCTTTGAATCGCGGACAATGGTGTGAAGCGGGTTGTGCAAGAAGCCTTGCTCCGTAATAAAACGTAGCGCCACCGAAGTAAGTAAGCAATTCAGTTTTCGGCGTAACACAGGGTGTAAAGATGCCATCTGTAGGCTTTTGGGCGGTATTCAAAATACGCTTAACTATGTCCCCAGGAAAACAGTGACAGTCGTGTTCTTGGATCTCACAAAGGCTTTTGATGCTATCAAAAACGATGTCCTTTTGTCGAGTAGTTGTGAATTTGGTGAGCTCAAAGAGTGAGTCTCGGTAGCTGTAAAAATCAGATGAAACGGCCTGATATGTGGAGAGTTTGTGGGAGTACCAACTGCTATGTTGCCCTGTTATACACTCAGATCTCTAGAGATGTCTAACTGAAACAACCGGAATGATCTCTCTCGTATCAGATATTCGTTTGATCTCTATGGCATGATACTGAACACGGAAACAGTTCTGATGGATTTTGACACTTCGCCTTTGAGTGTTCTTAACTACATATAGTAGTAGGACTGTTGAGTCTAGGGGAGTTGAAGGAAGCAAGCCCGTCCTGACGAAGACTGTTTTTCTAGTTCAGTTAGGATGGTGACTCTGAGGAATGCTGTAACGGCAGCTAATCTCAAGTTGCGATAACGCTATAGTTCCCCTGACATGTGCTAGACGAGTTAATCCGGAGGCACAATCGAATGGGCTTCTCGGTTGGTCTTCACCAGTGAAACGAGGATCCACGGCTCTCTTGAAATAGGGCAATAGGGATCATTTCGTTGTTCAACCTGGTTGTAGCATCCTGCTACATCCTGTCACACATGGTAATGCTCGCTAGCCTTCGGCAGGTGTTTTGGTAGATGTGTAAATATATTGTGAAAGACCGTTCCAAATACTTGGGAGTATCACTGCAACTCTCTCTTAAATGGAATGATCATATTGAGGATGTGCTCTTTCCTTGTTGTAGTCTCTTATTTTACTATGGCTCAATACAGACTGATAGTGCTATTCCAATGAAAAAATGAGCATGTTTTTTTAGCGCATTACTGTGCTCAAGTACTAAAAAAGACCATGACTGGTCCCACACGCCATTTCAATGAAAATACCTACCATTGAGTAGGTTTTGTATGAAGATTTGGTATGCAGAGAAGAACCTATCATCTTTTCTTTCATAATAAAGGAAATGTACAAAACACTATCAGAATGAAAATATTAAATTAATCGAATTCGAAATCTGAATTCGAATATTCCCGCTGCCGAGCAAGCTTTCACCCGATTACAATGCCATCTGACATTCATTGAAATAACATGTGGGAACAGTCATGCTTTTTTTAGTACTTGAGAACAGCAATGTGCTAGAAAAACATGCTCATTTTTTCATTGGAATAGCACCATGACTTATTTTTTGGGCAAGCATGTAGGAAGTTGCTTATCATTGTTCAAAAATATACCAGAACGACTAAGACGTTTTCTGAGTGGAGGGAGCAGACTACATCCCTTTTTGCTCAATGGAAAATATTGCTCCTAATCAACTTATGTGTACTGTCACAGATTGCGCACTGTCAGATTGTGTACTGTCACAGATGTGTACTGTCAGAAATTCACATTATTCGAAGGCATGAACGTTCGAAGGGAGAGCACATTCCCCTATAAGTTCACTAACTTATCTTGCTCCATAAGCAGGGGGTGAATAAGGCTGCCACTCACGTTACACTTTGAGTGCGATCAGAGCGATCTTGGAGACTGATCGAGCGATCTTGGAGATTGATCGCGCGATCAGTGCGATCCAATTGATTGATCGCACGATCAGTGCGATCTCGTTGATTGATCGCGCGATCTGCCGATCTGCCACTCACGGTACACTCCCTGAACATACTTATTCACACCGTTCCATAAGTGATCAGTGATCTCTTTGACTACGTCTCTGAATTCACATGGACTAATATTAAGGATTTTCTACAACTAAATGACTCAGTTAATTCCATTCTGATAAACCCCTTTTGTGAGTGAAGAAGCTGGAAAATGAGATTCATATGGGTGAATGCCATTTCTCCCTCGCGATCACTTGGCATGATGGGCTCGAGACTGTGCAGAAAAACCCTATGGTGTCCACTTGATCAATTCCCTACACTTCAGGAGTTCCTCGATCATGCACCACAGAGCCAAGCCCCTCTGGCCAAAAGTCCCAAGCTACCATGGGTAATATAAATACTGACTCAGTATCGATTGATCGACAACGTGATCACTGAGCTTCTTCTCATCCCAATAAAATTCCATTCTATAACCCATTTGGTTTTCAATAATTTTTTTTTATCGTTGGTTATGGCTGTTTTTTTGGTGTCTTCCACCCTGGATAAAATATTTCCTTCACGTTCACTTCTCAGAATTGGTACAATTTCTTTTATTTCAACATTGCCACGAGAGAGAGAAATTTTATTACTTCATATTGAGACTTTTATCACTTCTTTTGGCCTTAGCTTCTTTCAACATTACTGTGTGCTGCTCGTGAATAAATTGTTTTTGTGTGATCGAGATGATTTGTTCTGGTAACTCTTTAATATTCCGTACAGCACCATTAAAGAACTGGTTGGTGTCTCTTGTGGTGAATATTTTACATGAAAATGAATATGATCATTGATACCGAGTGATCATCAATGTCTACAGACACTTTGTTGATTGATAATTAAGATATTCCGATGATTGGCTCTGCGCTTCTGATACCCATTCAGCCTGTCTTCACCCTGGCATTCCATACTCTTATTATTGCTCGAACTTCGAAAAAGAGCAATGTATTTATATTGTCGATCGATTTGCTCTGGTTTCAGATCCCAGTTTTGAAGTTTTGATATCTTAAGGTAAATGGTGAGAGTTATCATCTTATCGTTTGCGCCAAGGTTCAATGAACATTTATTGTTAGATCTTTTTTCAAGTTTTGAAGTTTAAGAAGGGTTTAGTGAGATTATATTCAAATCGATTTGGGTTGTTCTGGTACCATTCGAAAGGCCTTTGAATCCAGAACAAATATGAAGCTGTTTAAATAGTTATTTTTTGTGGTTCTAAACCGTTCTTGAGGAATGATTTCTCAATCGATTTCACCAAGGTTGATTATGTTTAACATGTTTTGTGATTCCTAATCGGTAATGTAACTTTAGAGGACCAATAACTCATTTTTTGGTTAAATATAGACCAAACGGTTATAGATATAAATATGGAGTTTCCGATGACCCCTCTATAAAATTAGTGTTGGATTTTTTTTAAACATTTCTTCTGTTACTCTCTGGATTTCTACTTTGCCTTCAAGAATTAAGTCCTAAATTGTCAATGTAATTTCAAATAATTATTATGATTACCTAATCAGCTTTCTTGTATTCGAGCGTTCTGCGAATTTTCAGTTGCCATCGGTTTCGCTCTCAATCTTGGCAATTGGAGGCTCGTGAGAAAATTACCATGATCGCCGATCGATGGGGCGCCAATTTGATAAGACGTCATTGGGATCTCACTCTTTCACCGTGACGATTTACCTGTTAATTAATTAATAATAATTTCACCAATCTCACCCAAATTGACTCGTCCTGGGTGGAAATAATTATCACGAGCCACTCTATAAATTTCCTAAAATATTGCCATCTTTAGCATTCGTCTCTTCATCGCTGTTTGAATTCTTTCAAGCCATATCATTTTGATGTATTGAATTTATTTTATAGCTTAACGTTATTGCCACAAAAAAAAGAGAATCCCACGGAGGATATTTTATCTGTTTTCAATTTTCCACGAGCCACAGAAAATAATAAAAAAAAGAAATTCCCCAATATTCAAGATGTGCTCGAAAATGAAGAAAAAAAAAGAAACGAAGGCAAAAGTGGACTAAAGAAAAAGATTTCTGCCTTTTTAATGCATTCGCTCCCTCAATGGTTAATAATGTGGACAGGAAAAAAAGACAGTGGTATTAATAATGTGATCTCATAAATTTTCCTGTGGATGTCTGCTGAGGGAGAAAAAAAAATTGATCAAACATTTAAAATCGCGTGAAGTTGAGTTTTCAATGGCATTTCGATGTTAAAAATCTCTTCTGATATTTCTTATGTCTTGGATATGCTTTAGTCCCTCCTTGATCACCTTTTTGGCTTGGTGGAGGCGATCACACAAATGACGTTCACCACAGTGGAACATAATTACAAATTAGGGTCAGATTTGAATCGGGCGCAACTAATCGATGGCAATAATTCATTGATTCGAAGGCCTCTATCTCATTTCACCTCTGCATCTACCGAACAATTGAGGTGCTCTTTGATGATCGAGAGATCCAGCAAAAAAGCACAGAAAACAGATCACCCCATTTGGCGGTTGGGATTTGAAAGGAGATGATCCAATTCATAGCGATAATTCAATTCTTTTCAAATGAATTTTATTACTTCGGACTTCGGACTGACATCACTGAGATCACTAAAGATCTTGAAGATTACAAATGGTGAATAAAAAGAAAAAAAACTGTATACATAAGGGAAAGTACTCTCCCTTCGTACGTTCATGCCTTCGAATAATGTTTATTTTCTTTAAGTTTTTTTGAGAGACTGAAACATTTTTATTAAATATTAGTTAGCTTTATTATCAATTATTTATAATTATGCGACAATCATGAAGAAATCTCTCGCAGGAAAAGTAAAAAAAATCACATTATTCGAAGGCATGAACGTTCGAAGGGAGATCACATTCCCCTACGTCCGATATTTTCGATATTTTGCGATATTTTTCAGCGAGTTTTTAGTACATAAATAGCCAAATGTACTTAAACACTTGTTCTAAATTTTAGTCTCATTAAATTATTTGTTGATTTGACGGCTTTCCGAATTTTGGCTTTTAAGATTTTGGGTATTCGGGATTCTGGTTTTCATGATTTTGACTTTTCCTGGATTTCAACTTGTCAGGATTCTGGCTTTACGGGATTTTGAGTTTTGGGTTTATGACTACTCTAAATTTTGGGCTTTTCAACGTTTTGGATTTTAGGATTTTGGCTTTTCGGGATTTTGGACTTTTTGGGTTCTTAGAGTTCTAGGCTTATGCACTGGACACACTTACGACTTAATCCGAGAGACGGCTTAGTGGAAAATGATAGAAATGCGGTTTAACCATTATTTTGAATACAATTACGCTAAGTCGTCTCTCGACTAATCCTCAGGTTTGTCAAGGCCCTTACGGAATTTTGACTTTTAGGATATTGGCTTTTGGGATTCTGGTTTTTGTTTTCGAATTTTGTCTTTTCGGGATTTTGAATTTTCAGGATTACCGCTTTGAAGATTTTGTCTTTGTGGGAGTTTGTCATTGGGGAACTTAGACTTGTCCGGATTTTGAGTTTCGAGATTTTGGCATAACGGGTTTTGGGTTTTTAAAATTACGACTATTCAAGATTTTGGATTTTGAGATTCTGGTTTTTCTGGATTTTTGCGTTTGGGATTTTTGAACTTTTAGAAATTCTGGCTTTTTGGTAGTTTAAAGTTCGGGATTTTGGACTAGTCAGACTTTTTGGAATTTTGGGTTCACGGGATTCTAGGTTATGGAATTTTGATTTTTACGGATTTTGGCTTCTGGATTTTGGATTTTTTGATATTTTGGGTTTTCTGGAATTTTGGATTTTGGATTTAACGTTCGGGATTTTGACTTTTCTCTGATTTCGCCATTTTCAAGATTTCGGAGTTTAGGATTTTAGATTTACGTGATTTTGGATTTCGGGATCTTGGCTCATCAAGATTTTTAGCCTTTGGGGATTTTGGACTTTTCTTGATTTTACGCTTTTCTAAATTTCGAAGTTTTCGAGACTTGACTTTTCGAGCTTTAAAGCTTTTAGAAATTTTTCAGGATTTTAGCATTTGGAATTTTAAGGCTTTTATGTATTGTGAAATTTTCAAGGGTTTGGGCTTTTCGAAATTTTGGATTAATCGTGATTTTGGCTTTTCGAAATTGAGGACTTTTGGCTTTTCGGTGATTCTGGCATTTTCAGGATTTCGAAGTTTGGGATCTTTACGTGATTTTGAACTTTTCGAAATTTTGGATTTCGGGATCTTGGCTTATCGAGATTAAGGGATTTTTGACTTTTCCTGATTTTACGTTTTTCTAAATTTCGAGGTTTCCGGAATTTGGCTTTTCGAGATTTAATGCTTTTAGAAATTTTTAGGATTCTAGCGTTTGGAATTTTTGTTTCTTCGGGATTTTAGTGATTGCGATTTTTGCTTTTAAAGAGTTAAGGCTTTTAGTAATTGTGAAATTTTCGGAAGTTTGGGCTTTCCGAATTTTGGATTTTTCGTGATTTTGGGTTTTCGAAATTTAGAAAATTGGAATTTGGATTTTGACATTTGGAATTTTGCCTTTTCAGAATTGTAGGATTATCAGGACTTGGGCTTTTCTGTGATTTTGGCGTTTTCAGGATTTCGGAATTTGGGATTTTACTTCAGCTTTACATGATTTTGAACTTTTCGAAATTTTAGCTTTCGGAATTCTGGCATATCAAGATTTTGCGCCTTTAGGAATCTTGGACTATTCTTGATTTTATGCTTTCCAAAATTTTGGAGTTTCCGGGATGTTGGCTTTTTGATATTTAGGGCTTATCGAAGTTTGGGCTTTTCAGTATTTTTGCGCTTGGAATTTGGGGCTTTTCGGGACTTTAGAGTTTGGTATTTTGCCTTTTAGAGATTTAAGACTTTTAGAAATTGTAAACTTTTCGGGAGATTAGGCTTTTCGATATTTTGGAATTTTCGGGATTTTGGCTTTCGGGTTTTTTTTGTATAAACATATGCAAGACGTTTAAGAAAAGAAATTAATTTATAAAAGATATACCGGAAAAATCAAGCCTCATAACTTCACAGTTTTAAAAATTTTGCCCTTGTGATTGACTATCGACGCTAAGAGAGCAGTAAACGTTAAAACCCATTTTTACTTAAGATATTTATTTTTAAAAAAATAATATTACTGTATCTAATGATTTCTCTCAGTGTATTTCTTCGAGGACAGATTCTCAAATTAAACTCAAAGCATTTTTTAGAGTTAAATAAAAACAAATAAAATCATCTCAATTTTATTGAGAAATCACAAAGATTTCGAAGAAGCCCTGAGCAACAGAGAAGATCTTCAAGTATTCTCCAATCGTGTTTTTCGGTGGCATTTTGATTTCAGGAGAAAAGTCATAAAGATCGTGGGATCGCGATAGAGTGAGTTTGAAAGAAAAATCTCGTTGGTTTCTTAGAGGAGCTGGGCTCTTGACATCTCCTCCCAAAGTATAACATTGAAGCCCAGAAGTCAATGGTTTTATGACTTCAATTTCAAGTGAATTGACACCATCGTCCGTCGGTTGACCGCTACTTGTGCCATGTTTTTTTACCTATCTCCGGCATTATTATTTCAAAATTGTTGGATTTTCTTTCTTTGGCGTTCGGTGGCTCTTTTTCTTGTGGGGAGAGATCGTAAAATTTTTAGTTAGGAGAAAGACCGCACGGCTTTAAGAAAAAAAAAGAACAAACCTAAAATCGGTTGTCAACGGGTGAGATGGTGGAGTGTTTTGTGGTCTTTAGTATCCCGTCAGTGGAGTTGTCACCCAGAAAAATCATTTTGCCATGTGAGATACTTTTCGTCGGAAGCCGACTGGGCGGTCTTCCCGAGTTGGATGATCTTCCAGTTCTTCTGTTGAGTAGCATTATTTACACCCAGACCGGCCTGATTGGAGTGTCTGAGAAAACCACTAAAATTCACAGCCGTTTGATGTAATTAACTCATGAAGCTACTGCACGGAGGCACAGAGAGATCAAGAAGATCGCCATCGAGGGAATTTCGAGGCAATTTGGAAATTACCCGCGAACCAGAGGCGAGAGACAAAGAGAAGATAATCTCCGATAATCGATCGGTTTTCGGTAGTTGCTGAAAGCCCTCCAAAAAAATCGCGGAATTCAATGTCAAGAATGCTCCTCTGGGATCCCAAACAGAAAGCGTACCAAGACGAAAATCCCATGGGAAGGATTAAAAATGCAATCGACTGAAAATTGATAGAATACTGAAGTTGCTTGGGACTTTTTCTCAACATTGATTTATCATGGATGGGGAGCAGAATAAAAAAATAAAATAAAAATGCTTACAGTGAAGCTGCACATTAAACGATTGGCAAGTTGTGCACATTTTTCACATTGTCAATTCCTTTCCCAACGAATAGAGCGAATTGTTTCACACGATCGACGAGGTTGACACAAAACGCGGGAAGATAAGTCGCAATCGTGCACCACTTTAGTTGCTGGATGATCGCAATTAATCTCACCTGACCTTCCCAGTAATTTCAGAACGCCTCTTGGCCAATGGCAGTTCAACCACCCAAAAAGCCTCCAAAGACGATTGAACACTCAACCGATTTCAACTGAAATAATGGTAGTCGGACAAGGGATCGTCGTGATCTTCTGTATTGATCTATTAGGAATATTTAAGAAAAATCAGATAAATTGACTCCTAAAGTGAAATGACTGTAAACCAACCGTGATCTATCAATACTTAAAGGTCGAACAAATTAAATATTAAATTAAAATATGTGTAGAGCATTAATTTATTGTTTTTTTTAGAGGTTTCAATTCAGCGATAAAAAACATAATGTTAGGTGGAAGTGGGGCACCTTTGAAATTGGAATTTTTCACCTATTTTTAAATAAAATTGAGCCTTATCGCAATATAATTTAACTATACAAACAGATTGAGAAGCTAAATTACATTATGATAGTTCTACTTAAACATAGGTGAAAAATCCCAATATCAAAGGTGCCCCACTTTCCCCTACTAGGTTCTAGAATATCAAATTTTTTTTTTGCTACCTAAGGGGTTACGTGGGTTAAAAAGACGGGAAACACTATATTTTCTCCAATTTTTTTTAACATAATAATTTTTTTTTATTTAAATTTTTAAGCATATAAAAGTACAAATTTGAACTTTACTTTCTGAAATTTTCATTTAAAAATCTTAAAAATTTTGCCACTGGAACTTTATTTTTGAAGATTCCAAATTAATAATATTAATTAATTTTTTGAAAATTATTTTATTCTTTTTACTAATTGTTCCACAGAAATTTTCAAAAAATATTTTATTTAGGACTGAAAGTCCGATCTTCGGATTCGATCCTTTTAACGCTTCCTTTTCAAAATTGTTTTGAAAGAAACCGGTTTACAATCAATTTAAACCGATTCATGGATCACTTCAAAAGATCGCCAAAAATAACTAAGGAGTAGTACCTACTTATGATCATGGAATTAAAAATTTTTATCGATCCGTATCTGGTTGGGAACGTTTCAGACTTGCCTGAAATCACAAGTAAGGGCGTTGGTGTAACCTGGATTTTCGATTGAGAGAGGTTCATGTTTGAAATTATGTCATATGATATTTGGGGAAAATATTATATTTTTAGAGAATTATATACCCTAAATAAACGTTTTTAGAACGCAAAGTCCAAAAATTTTATCAAATTCGCTAAAATCCTATTTTAATGCAAAATTTATGAATTCTAGCTTATTGAAAAAAATAAATAAAATAGTTTACTTTCAGATTAGATTATTAGAATTATATATTTCGAAGAAGAATTTACTTAAAAACTGTTCCTCGAGGTAATTTCTTTTTCCGATTCACTTCTTCACCGATTTTGATTACTTCAAAAATTTAAACAAAAGTGTAAAACTGATCTCATATATCTAAATAGTTTACCGCGAAGGACAGTGCCTATTAGCTTGAGAATAACATCCCAAAAGAATATTTTTAGCCCAAAACCGCATTGGACCCCTATTTAAGTTCGATTTTTGGTGATTTTAGTTCGGATAGTTGATAAACTATCTAACTATAACTAGTTGATAAACTCACCGCTTATCGAGTTTTCGTTTTATTTCTTCAATTTTCTTATATTATTTTCACCTAGTGCCACCGAGTATGAGATAAGGTAATACGGTAATTGAGAATTTGCATAAGGATTTGAATGAAAATGCGTAAATTAACAAAATACGGAAAGCATTTTACTGTCAATGTCATCCTGCCCTAAATATTAAAGGAAGATCATCCATTGGATTTTGATAAAGAACTTAAATTGATTGTTCTTTAAGGTTTGAAAAGAACTGGGAACAAGGCTGAACTTCCAGATTGACACCCGTGATACCGCGTAATTCTAAAATTATTACATTCATAATAGTAATTGTGTTCGATATACGGGCTTAAGGTTCAGACCCAAGGTGCAAGGATATTTAAGTCTTCTGAAGTACGTACTAACAAGGGCATTTAATCTGAAGGTTTAGCCTTCTTCCTGGTGATCTTGATATCTAAATAAAAATAAATTTTTGTGGTTTTTCAGAATTTATTGGATCCTTTGCCCTTCATATCTAATATAAAATCAAAATGCTCCCAAAAACCTTTATTAAACTTTGCTAAACCTTGTATGAAATGGGTTTGTCGATATGTAGGCTCCTCTAAAAATTTACATTTAGGCTTAATGTAATTATAATCAAAATTATGATTACACTACAATTCCAGTAATTTCCCACTAAGCCGTCTTTCACCTTTCTTCGAGTAAGTGTGTAGAATGTTGTACAAAAAATTGTTGTTCAGTGTATAAAATGGGCTCTGTCTTTGCTCCAGTCACTGATGAAGGCTTGGAGACCAAGCCGAAAGCTCTGAGAAGAGTTGATGTTTTTCCTGGAGTAACTCCAAATTCCCCGACGAATTTCAGGTTCCCATATATTGTATTGTCTACGTCGGTTTTTCCATAATACTAAATTTAAGCTTCGTAGTAGTAGGATCAGTCAGTTCCTGTGGACTGTCCAGGAGCACCGATTTAGTTCCTTCCTTGCTCCCTGTATCAATTAGTCATGAAGATAAAGTGAAGAGCTAAAAGGCAGTATAGCGCCTTTAGCGCATTAAATTTCCCAAAAAGCTATCTCTCAGCTAATCATCAAGTGTATAGGCCTAGGGAGGTTTTCAAATTCAAATTTAAACCGTTATATCTCAAACGGCCGAAACGCTTGCAGCCTTAGTCAAACTGTTGCTTCTGAAGGATTTCTCGAGTCTTTTGAGAGGAAAATCCCATGGGCTAGAGGGTTGGGGGGAGCTTTGGTGAATGTAATGCGGTCTTTTGCTATAATTATTGGAATGGGGTTTTTGTGTTTTGTCATCACATTTCGCATATTTAAATATATTACTCACATACCTTTCACATTCAGCGGCTGGGGTGCTTGGGGTATGGGGCGCTGACAAAAAGGGTTGTGCCCAAATTCACCCGAATGAGGGTACATTGTAGAAATTTTCCACATATCACTACTTTGTCTCACAGAGACAATTTTCTCTCCCATTCTTCTGGGCCCACTTTTTTTCCTTTTGGGTCTCTTTTTGGCAGAAAAGGCTCGTCCTCAGGAGCATCCACCTCTGCCGTACGGGGTGGAAAAAGATGTGAAAATCCTGGAGATGTCTCTGTCTCACCCTTTAGGACATACACTCCATATGTACCCATTACGCAATGTACGCAACATTGAGGGAAAATATTCTCCAGGAGGGATGGTTTTTGATGTCATCCTCCTCTTGACTTTCAAGTGGAAGATGCGTGTTTGCTGTTACATTGTATTTCACATGGTAAAAGTCAAAGCGTAAATGTTTATGTCTATTTCGCAAATTTTACACAATATCACATATTTTCTCCATTCCATTTTGATGGAGGGTGGGCAGGGTGAAAGGGGAAGGGGTGGGTTGGAGTTAAACAACAAAGGGTTGAATGTGGATTAATTAATTTTAAGACATTAGAAGAAATATTCATATTAAACAGCCATGTTAGAGAGTTGGAAAAAGAGTAGGAGGTCTTATGTTAGTTTGCTTCCCATGCTCATGGCTCATATAAATATAAATAAATGTTTGAAACGTCACGATGAAGAAAGGGTTGATGGTTTTTCCACCTCACAGAGACACCCAAACTCCAGCTATTTTCTGCCACACTTGAATCTCATCAAATCCCTCACCAAACCCTCCATTCGGGGCCCAGGGGGGCGGGGGCGTGGGCGAGGGAGTTTGGGATGGAAACATCCAGGGATTCTCCCATGAAAACAATTTTGCTTTTGTACGAATTTTTGACAAATTTATTACACCGGAGATATGTGAGGAGCACACACTCTTCTTCTTTTCACATTTTCCATGCCACGAGCAAAAACCCAAAAGCCTTCGAGGTTTTCGTGTACACCTCAAACCTCATACACATCGCGGCATGGATAAATTAATTTTACAGGAAGTCTTTGGTAATTTATTCATTACAATGAAATTCACTCATAAGCCACTATCTCATTTGTATCTCTGTCCTCTTATCCCTAAACTCCCTCAAACGGAAATGTAATTTTGATTATTTCTCTTTTTTTAATTTACGTAATATTAGAAATAAGTTATTGATTTTTTATTTTTTTTTCTAAAATATTTTACTTCACACTCTAAGGGGATATTTTATAAAAGAATTTACTAAACTATAAAAATATTTTGACAAATATTTCGAACATATACGATTCTCGCAACCAAATCTCGCAACCCCGAGAGTAAACGATTGCAGTGCGCAATGCAATTGGTTAAGGTCATGTAGCAAGCCAAGCAGAGCATGTGGCCTCTAATAGCTTAGTTGCTAAAGCACTTGTCTAGTTAACGAGAGGTCTCCAGTTCGATTCTGAATGGAGGCAGGAATTTTTCCTGTCTTCACTGAGAAAAAATTTGATGATTTGAGTGTCACTTGCTCTAATTGACGATTTCTCTGTACATAAATACAATTAATATTGAACTAAAGTTCGTAAAAATTCTCACAATATACGACTTTGATATCTTTTTTAAATTTTTCATGAAGGACATTTTTGGAAACAAAGAACTTTGAAATATAAAATGATTAAATTTAATAGCTTCCACGATAAAAGAGATAGCGGCTTAATTTTTTTTCCATAGATGGCCACCATAGACCTTCTTCACTGAGAGAAATCCGAAAAAGTTAAAATAACACTCAGGAAATGTTTATTTTACCCTGCAGTATTGATCCGAAATCGGTGTAAATATTACCCTTTTTAGGTGTATTGGGGGTTAAAGTTAACCTTTTTCATGTTAATTTTACCCTTAAAAAGGTGTAAAATTAACATTAAAAAATGTTGATATATTTTTACACCTAAAAAGTGTTAAAGTTATGAGGAAAAAAAGTTAATCGCACCCTCTTTTTTTTCTCAGTGTTCAAAGTCGTAAGTTTCTTAGAATTCAGACAAGGAATTCAGAAAATAAAAAATATTGAAAAATTTAGTCCTATTTTTAAAACGTTTTCCTTACAACAGATATCAATTTTGACCTACTTATTTTCCAAAAATGATGCACTGATAAGTATTTCCTAATGACTTGGATTCTTTGAATACGAAACCACTATCTATTTTAGAATTTTACAAGGATCCTTTTCTCCAGAAATCTTTTTATGAAAAATGACCAATTGGGGTAAAAAGTAACAAAAGGTATGGAACAAAAAGTAGCAAAAACCGAAGCAATTTCTGATGTCTCATGGCGAGAAGAAACATCATTTCCGCGTCTCATTGCTTTTTGTTTGCATTGGTCAAACGATTAGCAATCTCTTGTGTGTTTTTTCTAAAATAGCTTGAAAACGCTTTTCTCGTTCAGATAACTGTGTTTCAAAAAGGTGTAGAGGAATAAATTTCCTGTGAAAATATGTCACCTAGCTATTTTTTTCAATTTCAATTCAATTCAATTTATTTTCATCTCATTACGTCTTTTTACCCACCTTCCCATGCGTCCATCGCCGTCTTAGCGTTGATTCCAGTCTCCAGGACTAAACGATGGAAACGTCCTTTCACAGACTGTACGTTATTTGTTACAAAGTCATTGTTACAATTACATTGGGAATAGGCCAGACATAAGAGAGAGTATTAAAACCACTTCTGAGCCAAAAGGCTGTTTGGAAAAGTGGATGTTTTTTTATATTAAAAAAAAAACTACAAAAAAAATTAACAAAAAAATATCAATAACTAAAATACAACTATTAACTATTTTTTTTAAATTTACGAAAGCTCGTAATAAAGCAAATCAAAATGTGATAATATCCGAAACCTGGTATTATTTGTCCCAGCATTTTTGAGAAGGGTCACAACATTACCTTTTAGAAAACAGCTCGATAAATGTATTTCCTTAAAAAATAGAGGAAAATGACTTTCACAAAATTGTAGAGCAGGAAATGTCCTATAAAACTGCACTAATAAGAAATTTCTGGGGCACTAGGGTAGCTTGTAAAAAAATAAAATATCCGTTTTGCTACTTTTTGCCCCAGCCTCCCCTACTGATCTGAGAATGTATTTACCATCAAAAATCAATTAAAGTTGATTTTATTTATCTTTAAATTTAGAATGATTTTTAACCCTGTAACGACTATTGGAATATCTTTGTTCCATATAGAAAATGTTTTATTATGAATATCTTAAATATTTTAGGCAGAAGTGGGGCACTTTGAAATATGGAGCAGCTTTGAAATTGGGATTTTTCTCTTACTTCCAAATAAAATTGAGCCTTATCATTATTATAATTTAGCTCTACAAACAGATTGAGAAGCTAAATTACATTGTGATATGGCTCAGATCCATTTAAACGTAGGACAAAAATCCCAATTTCAAAGCTTATTTTTCACAAGAACGAAATTTATCATTTATTGATATTTTCAGGAAGGCTTCTTAACTGTGTTATCACACTTGCACATTAAAATTTTAATATGATTTACATTAATTGTCGCTGGTGAGAGTCCAAATGTGTAATTTGTGTGTTTGAATCATTTTATATTCAAAATTTGATTCATTTGTTGATAAAAAGGTAGACTTGGCCCGCAAAATTTGATATAAATTGATTTATAGCATTAATGCGATTTTCTCTTTAATTTTTTAATGTGAAAAATATTTATGCTTTAGGTAAATTTAAACTTATTTTTGCAGGCCAAGTTCACTTCTTTATCAATAAATAGAAAAACCCCAAATATTAAGTGACTCAAAGACACAAATAACATATTTGGACGCTCACAAGCGACAATTAATGTGAATCTCATTAAAATTTTAATGTGCAAGTGTAATAACGCCTTAAAGCTAATGGCCGAAGTAGGTTTCATTCGTCCATACCGGTTTAGATGTCAGACGTATTATTTATAATTATCGGTCAGTAAAAAGCATCTCGCCCTCAAAAACAAACTCTAGCCTTGAGTATTAATTTTAAAAAATTATTTAAGAATATTGAAAATATTTTTCCCAGTGAAAAATCAGTTATCCTGTTTGAAATGTTGCAACATAATAAATTATTGCAATGTTCCACAACACAAAAAAAAGTCTCCAAAGTCCAAAATGGACTGAGGATGGGTAAACGCCAAGATAATTTAGTGAAATTTTCAGGTGTGTTGGACAATTTTATTTCCGGGAAGGACATTTTGTCACAACTCCCTCGAGTGGGTTAGTGCCCATTGGGGGGAGATGGTGAGTGTGTGGTGATCTTGAGAGTAATTTTAAAATTATTTACAGTGGTTTGACATTGTTTGGAAGTACTCCACACTCCTCTGGATGCAACAGACCAAAAGGGCTGGTGATGGCCTGTGAAAAGGATGTGGCTCTCACAGATGAAACATCTCGCCCAAACCCCCATCGGGTAGGTATTATCTGAAATAAATTTAGCCAAAAACAGGGATGTTTCTCGAGTGTCGTCAGTCACTCTTTCCCTGGCCCAGGGATGGTCTCTTGGTGGAGCGACAAAAGTCTAAAATACAATTTCAAAATCTCACCACCCATTGCCCCAACTCCTTTCCTCCTGAGTACTACAGCTCAAAGGGGTTTGAGGGTGGCAAATGTGTGGGGTTTCAGTTGGCGGCTGGTCTCTGATGATGATCCTTCATATGGCCCTGAGCGCCAAAATGTTGTCCACATTATTATGTGAACTAAAACAATAAGTGAACGCAAAACATTTATGCATAAACAATGGCATCAACCGACAAAATTCTGCCACCGCTTTCTGCCATCATCCGCACTGAGCAACATTCATGGGGGTGGCTTTGGTGGTAAGTAATTTAACAAAATGTCATTTAATTTTCAACAAAAGTGTCCCCACCATCGCTGGGAACAGTGAAGTAGGTAATTTCCTGAATATTTCACCTGGAAACTTTTATCCATCATCCTTCTGGCATTGGTCCTTTGTACAGCTCAAGATACGACCCGATGGATTTATTTTTCAAATAAATTTTAGGACATTTGCTTGAAAAGTTCTGTATCAACGTAAATCTTCTATAACTTTTGAATATGACCATGTAAAAGAAATTCTACGACGTTCTGTGGAAATGTCGTGCGTTTCCAAAGACAATTCCACGTTGACATTTCGGGAGAAATTTAAAACTTAATTTTGGAAGGTACATGGACTCGTCATAATTCCCTATTCGTTTCTCCAAATTTTACTCAGAAGTATTTTTGAAAATTTCCTAGGAGTTTCCGTGGACATGTCCTAGTAACATCTTGGAAATATTTTGAAAAGCAAATAGAATTTCTTATTTATTAAATTAAAGATTTTATTTTGATTGCATAGAGAATTCCCATCGAAATGTGGCTTAAGTATTACTTTACTTCTAAAAGATCCATGGAATTAAAATGGAAATATCCTATGTACCAGAGGAAAATTCCATGGTAAATGACTATTTTTCTGGTAACTTTTTATTAGAACCAAATGATGGAAAAATTAATCAGAATTTTAAATCCTTCTTAGGGAAATACATTGTAAAATTAAAAGAAAATTCTATTGGCATGGAAACTCTTTGGATATGTCCAAGGACTCCAAGGATCTTTCTAAGTTCTTATTTAATTTATTAGTAAGGAATATTCATCTTGAAGAGTTTTTAGATCCTTAAAATTCTGAAAAGATAGATTGTGATGACATTCATTGATTATTTCCTTTAGATGGGCTGTCACAGGTTATTTTCAATGATAAAAAGAAACTCCGAGGAAATGTCCAAAGATTTCTCCAAATTCTTATTTCATTTTTCAATAGGGAATGTTCAACCAGAATAGCTTGGGGATTTTTGAAATTTGTAAAATGATAGGTACAGGTACCATGGCATTTATTGATCATTTTCTTTCAATGAACTATCACATGTTATTTCTAATAATAAGGAAACTCAAAAGAAATGTCCAAGGACTTTTATAACTTTTATTTTTTTTTTAATTTATCAGTAAGCAATGTTCAAATTGTATAGCTTTGGGATCCCTGAAATTCCTCAAAGGGAAGCTCTCATGGCATTTACTGACCAGTTTTGTGCACTGGCCTATCACAGATTAATTCTAATGATAAGGAAAGTCCTAGGAAATATCCAAGGATCTTTTTAAACTCTTATTTAATTTTTTAAGGTGTGAAGTTCAACTTGAATAGCTTGAGGATCTTTGAAATTCCTTAAAAGACAGGTGCCATAGCATTTATTTACCGTTTTCTTCAAATGGTCTATCTCAGACTATTTATAATACTAAGGAAACTCCTAAGGAATGTTCAAGGACCTTTCCATGACCTTTTTCAATTTTTTAAATATGAAATGTTCAAGTTAAAAAGCTAGCGCATCCCTGAAATTCCTTAGAGGTAAGGTCTTATGGAATTTATTGACCATTTTCTTCAAATGGCTTGTCACAGGTTATTTCTAATGATAAGGAAAGTCATTGGAAATATCCAAGGATCTCTTCAAACATTTATTTAATTTTTAAGGAGTAAATTTCGACTTGAATAGCTTGAGGATCTTTGAAATTACTTAAAGGAAAGGTACTATGGCATTTATTGACCATTTTTTTAATAGCCTATCTTAGATTATTTATAATACTAAGGAAACTCCTAAGGAATGTCCAAGGACCTTTTCGTGACTTTTTTCAATTTTTAAATTTGAAATGTTCAAATTGAAAACTTGCCCATCCTTGGAATACCTTAGAAGTAAAGTGTCATGGAATTTATTGATTAGTTTCTTTAAATATCCTATTACAGATTATTTCTAATGATAAGGAAAATCCTAGGAAATGCACAAGGACCTTTCCAATGTCTGATTTAATTTTTAATAAAGAATGTTTAAGTTGAATAGCTTGCGCATCCTTGAAATTCCTTAGAGGTAAGGAGTCATAGAGTTTATTGATCAGTGTCTCCAAATATCCTATTACAGATTATATTTTTAATGATGAGGAAAAATTTAAGAAATATCCAAGGACTTTTCCAAGGTCCTATTTAATTTTTTAATAAAGAATGTTCAAGTTAAATAGCTTGGGGATCCTTGAAATTCCTTATAGCGAAGCTGCCGTGGAATTTATTGATCATTTTCTTCAAATGGCCTATCGTAGTTAACTTCTAATTATAAGGAAATTCCTAGGAAATATCCAAGGACCTTTCCAAGTTCTTATATAATTTTTTAATAAGAGTATTCAAGTTGCATAGCTTGATGATCCTTGAAATTCCTTAAAGGTGAGGTAGAGGTACCATATCATTCATTGACCAGTTCCCTCAACTGGCCTATCACAAGTTATTTCTGATCATAAGAAAACTCCGAGGAAATGTCCAAGGACCTTTTTAAGGTCTTTCTTTTTAATTTAAAAATCATAAATATTCAACCTGAATAGCTTGGGGATCCTTGAAAGGAAGTTGTAACGCAATTTATTAATCATTTTCTTTAAATGTCCCATCGCCGTTTTTTTCTAACGATACGGAAAGTCCCAAGAAATGTCCTAGGACTTTTCCAATATTTTTTTTTCTTTTTTTTAATGTTTAATTTTTATTGCTTGACGTTATTGAGAAATTGCTGTGGTATTTATTATCACAAGGGTATATCCATTGGAACTTTCTTTGTCATGGTAATTAGACGTAGACAACATTTTTATAGGGTTGCCTGTAAAAACTTTCCCAATTGGAAGCAGATTTGCGTGAAAGTTCTGGCAAAATCATTCAATAGCCCCAAGGTGGAACCCAATTAATTTCCAATTTGATGATCAATGACTCCTTACCCAGATCCCTGGCTAATCACCCCCAGAACCTTATCATCGCACCCCAAAAGCTTTGGGTTGAAGTTCTTCAGAAGAATCTTCCTTTGATCCTTTCTCAGTCATTTGTTTTGGGTATAATTGTGTTGATATTTATTAAATACCTCACCTTCTACAGAAGCTGAATTTCTGTGTTAATCTCTGACCTTACATTCCGTTCACTCTGACCAAAAGTCCAATAGTAACAAAAGGGGGTTTGTTTTAAGTTTGAACTTGTGTACAGTGTATTGGACAATAATGAAGAGGAAAACACTTGATACTGCTAAACATTCTCCATTCTCGTCATCCTTTTTCTCCCATGGACATGTGTGACCGGAATTGCTCTAGAACTGGGATTTGTCCCCCAATCTCCAGCATCCAACAATTGCTAGATGGAGGAGGAAAGAAGCTGAGGAACTGTTTGTAAAAGTATCGCCTCGAGGGAGATTCTCTTTCACATTAATCTCCCATTCACATCCTCCTACACTTTTGTATAGGGATTCTCTGTCTGGTGGACAGTTTCTGGGAGATCTGACACTCAAGCCTTTCCCATCGATGTGTTTTTGGGGTTTTCATTTTTAATTGAAGTTTGCTTTTAGCTCCAATTAATAATGAAATCCACTTCAAATGGAATCTTCTGCAATTGCAACTCTTTGGGTTCACTTGGGTTTACTTTACCCGACTGGCCATTGGTTGAAAATCTTGAGTGGAATGGAAAGTGGTTTGGATAGAAGTAAAACCGGTACACTATAAAATTACTTATGATTATTCGTAATATTGCACTAAAAAATCAAAGCATAAAATACTTTCATGGAAGTACTCCAATGGAAACTGAAAAGAGGAAATTTTTCTCCTGAACATTTTTTTTAGTACATGACTGCTTTCGTGTTCTACTGCATTTTCCTTGTGCTGTTTCCTGTCACGACTGTTTGGTAGTCTGATGACGAAACCTGGGTAAAACTGTCGTCATAGAAATTAATGCAAAGAAAAGTCGATGAAGCAGAAGCACATGAAGTAGTCGTGTACTAAAAAAATGTTAAGGGGAAAAATTTCTCCTTTTCACTTTTCATTGCAAAAGCAAAGCCTCATTAATCATATCATCACTGCGTATTATTTTACATAATACTTGTACTAATATTTTATATTTTTTTCTACAATTTTTAGTACAAACATTTAGATACTCCTCACACTACTTATTTAGAATAGCAAAATATTTTAAATAAGGCCAATGAATTAGTTGCGTCTAGTAATTAAACTTCTGAAAAAGATTTAGGCTGATGCAATTTAGTACTGGAATGTACTAAATGTTTATTTCTCAAAATAGATAAAAGTGCATTATTCATTTGAATTTGTAAGAATAAAATCAAATATTTCTAAATAAATGAGACAGCTGCAATGGCCGTCGTTAGCTGATTATAGTACCCTCGAAATAAAACATTTAGCACATGCGTGTACTAAAAGTTGTGTGCGACATATTTGAGATAATGTTTTTCTAACTAATAGTGTAACATAATTCAAAACAAGATCTAAATGGAAATTTCTCTCAACTTCATACAGGAAAAGAGATTTTTGCCTTAGTAAACATAGTACTAATTTTTTATCGAATTTAATCGAATTATTCGATTTTCTGTGCTACAGATAAATCAAACTTGCATTCATATTGATAAGTTTTAATTAAAAATATTCCCATTTGGATCAAGTTCTGAATTAGGTTACTCTACCATATATGCAAATCTTTTGCTCATTTTTCTTAACATCTCTTTTAGTACAATTTAGAACTAAATAAGTGTAATTTCAAGTTGCCAACAGTTTTTTTATCTTTATTATCTTTTCCATTTAGTACATGTATAGAACTTAACTGGCTGATCCGTCAATCGTTCTAACGATCCTAAAAACCTGCGTGTACTAAAAGTTCTGCCTTACGCTCTTGATGTTCTTTAGTTTGATAGTGCAATAAATTTTAAGTAATTTGTTGTCCGAGTATTTAAAAGGTGATAGGAGAATAAGAGGTAGAAAAATGGGAAATGTTTATTGTCAGTTTTAGCACATGCTGTACTAAATTACTTTTATTTCTATTCATTGTTATTATCCGTCTTACTCTCTTTGCATTTTCACCTGGAAATTTTAAATTTATACCTTTTTTTTAAATTTAGAACACAGTTGTACTAAAAATTAATACAGCAGTACTAAAAATTAATTTTTACGTATTCGATATAAATTTTCTTGTAAATTTAAGTAAACGAACGTCCTAATGGACATAAAACTTTAAATTTGTAAGATGAACCGTAAATAATTTAATTAAATGAACTTTTAGCGATTAGGAAGTTTTTAGTACTTCTTTCCTGACTCTGCTATGATTTTTCAGTATTTCTTCTGAGTTTAAAACCATTTTTTGCGCATATTTAGTGAGCACAGGAACCCTGTCTGCAACGTGAGATCCAACAAGGACGTCATGCAGGGTATTAATAATGGGTTATTTGTGTCCATATCACCTCTCTGTTTCGATAATGTCACAAATACACGATATGCAAAAAGCATTGATTCATATTTTATTGAATCTTTCACTTTAGCCTCACGAGGAGAGATTGAGAGGAAATTGTGATCGTGCCTTGGACAATTTTTTGCGTTGTTCAGTTGCCCCTCTTTGGGGGGTTGTCGTGGGCAAAACAATTTCACCGTGCAGTTGAGTGAATAAATTACCATTTTGCAATAGCCACAAATAATAGTTGGATTTTAATTCATTATTTATGCTTATTTGTCACAAGACCCCATATAAATTCGACCGAACAGAGGCAAAAGTGTTGGAAGATTGGGCTTCCTGCCTGGATTTCTCTTGTTTCACTCATTTTCCCTCCATGTGATCACTGCCCACTCAACAGCGTCCCGATCATTGAACACCTGGGAGAGGCTTTTTTGTGATATCCGGGGAGGTGAAGGAGGGTGGATGGATTACTGGCGATGTGTGTTGTTTTTAAATAGGCAAGCAATGAGTTAACGCTAATCGCATTTTGATAAATTGACCAGATAAAAGGTGTGACTCTGGACTATGTTGGACACAGTCAAACACGATGGATTCCTTGGGCTCATGTACCTCTTGGCTGCTGGCTTCTTGTGTGTCTCTCCATCCCATGGGCAAGAATGGGGAAAATCAGGGAGAGAACCCAAGAAACATATTCATCTCTGCATTGTTTTTTGCAGAATTCTCAAAGTGCGACATTATGACACCCTTCTAAGAAAACATACCCAAGAAACAATATTGCAATTTTATAAAATAAAATGTTAAAGACCTTATTATCCATCATGAAATGGATTATAGCGAGAATTTCAGATTTAAAGGCTTGTAGAGATCGTGAATGGGTACTCAATGGGTCATGTGAATGCAAGTGTCAAATTCTGCTTTGTTCACTAAGCAGAAGATCATCTGCGAGTGAAAATTTGTGAAAAAGTGAAGTCTCACGTTATTTAGAGGGGATCTCAGTCAGTGGTGCAATAGGCAAGAGACTTGGGTTGATATGATAACCTCATTTTGATTCTATCGACTGTCGATTCTGAAATATTTAAACGATACTTGCATTTTTGTAGCTAAAATAGATATTTATCAACAGTCATATTCTTTTAGGAATGTCACATTGAATGGACCAACAATGCGTAAAAAGTCGATTTTCACTTAATCTAACAGATATGGATTTATCGATACTGTCGATCCGATAGTATCGATAAGTTATCATTCCACCCCTGGTCTTGGGCGGACAAGATCTCCGACTTGACTTTCAAAGTTATGAGTTCGAGTCCCGCTCGGTGCAATCAACTGAATGTCGAGAAAAAGAAATTTTTCACTGTGATAAAACGTAATAAAAAATATTTTGCAAAAATGTTAGAAAATGTTTGTGAATTCCTATGGGGGAGTTACGAAATGCTCGTGAATCGTATAACCCACAAACAAGTTCGTAAAAGTTTGTACTTTTTTCACAAACATTGTTCGTAATATGATCACTTAACGAGCATTTTTGTACTCTTACAAACATTTGTTCGTAAATGTTCGTACACAAAAAATTATCGTAAGATTTTGTTATTTGTTCGTAAATGTTCGTAAAATATTCGTCATATAAACAAAAAATTACGAACAAATGACAAAATTTAACGAATTTTTATTTATGAACAAATGTTTGTAAAAGTACAAAAAATGATCATCAAGTGATCATGTTACGAACAATGTTTGTGAAAAAAGAACAAATTTTACGGACTTGTTTGTTGGTTATACGATTTACGAGAATTTTGTAACTCCCCCATAGGAATTCACAAACATTTACGAACATTTTTAAAAATATTTTTTTCTTTGTAGATGTAAAAAGTCTACAATGTAACTATGAAGTATGACATTTTGTAAATACAATCACTAAAATATATAAAGATGTTTTATTGTCTGCTTTTCTTACTTATTCGAGTTACATTATTTTGATTTAATTTTATCGAAACAAAAAAAATATGGCGTGGAAAAATACAGAAAATTGGCGACGCCAAACCCAAATTAATGGAAAAAGCATGCACAAAACATTGCAGTGCAATAATATTTATCCAGATTAATGTTTAAAGAGATACATTCTATCAATATACTAAAAATCTGAGAAACATAAATTTTTTAAATGATGTAATGTAAAAAGCAATAAATTTATTTAATTTTGTTTTCTTTAATTTCTCATCTTTCCCTTAAGAATTTCAAGTTAGAAATGAAATTTCGTTCACTAATATTTTATCCTCTATCGGAAAACAGTCATTGCATTAAACTTTCATATGCGATAAAAGTGCACGGGGCACAGAAAATATGACTATATCTTCAAAGATAAATAATTATTCATCTGAGGAAAGTATTTGAGCAAGTCTTAAAGAAAAATGGAAAAGAAATGACAGCTCTTCAGCCGATAGTTATAATATTGGCATTACAGAGTGATTATATTTTATTTAGTTATAATTGATACATTTTACCGTACACAATGCCGTGATTATATCTAAAATAAAAAAAATTGTTATATTTTGGATGTAAAAATTCCCCATTCACCCGAATATGTGCCTCTTTTATGAGGTTATATAGAAAAACAATTGTAAAGTCTTCGCCATAATTTTCGTATAAATATCAGACATCTCTACATAATTATAGCGATAAATTCTATTTGTGTACGTAACGTGAGTTGGCAGGATTAGCCTCTTTTCAGAGAGTTTTCCTCGATTTTCCTCAAATAAATATTTATTACGTAAAATATTTATAATTAACAGACTTATATATTTCAATTTTAGTTTGTTCTCAAAGAGGGAGTGGTCAAAACTTTTGGGCGGAGCTTACAAGTAAGGAAAGTATTGCTTCAATGGTTGAAACTTAATTAGTCCTGATCTTTGTAATTTATCGATCTTGTTTACAGGTTCTTAAAAGATAATTGGAAGATTATTCACAAATTTTAGTTTCATGTAGGAGAAAACTTTCAGGCTTCGCGCAGTCTAACTCTAGTTAGACCTAGGGTGGAATCACCACTTCTCGCCAATGCCCCACTTTTCGCCACTTATATTGAAATCGCTATTTTTCGCGATTTATGAAATAAATGAGCCGCAAAGTTATTTATATTCTTATTGCTGCTACGTATAAAGTCGAAAAATAATTAATATTTGTTTTGGATTGACGATTTTGAGCATTTTTAAGAGCAATATTTTAAGCAAGTGCATCGAATCCAATATTTCTTACCAAATATACTAAGTGTCATCAAATTTTTATCGAGCAAATATACCTTTTTGGATAAATAATTTGACTATTGAATATTTAATTACACTTGTGGAATACATAAAATTTGTATTTAGTTAATTAATATTTCATTTTACATTATCTTTATATAAAAATGAAGCATGGCGAAAAGTGGTAATATTCTGGAGTTGATTTTACCACCTGTCGCCATCTCTTTTCAATAGGCGATGCTAACTTCACTACGTAGATTCTCAGTTGTTAAATCTGCATTGTTTACCTTTTACAATAGTCCTATAATTTGATTTCTCAAATAAAAGTTAAGAAAAATCATTTAAAGTGAGTAATAATAAGGTGTTCATGAGGAAATAGAAATGCTGAATGTATACTTTTCGTAACATTGGCTAAAAAAATCGAGTTCGAACCTTTTCAATTGGGTGGCGAAAAGTGGTTACAAAACTGTCGAAAACTGGTAAAAAATGGCGACGAAGTGATTATTTTTGCATTGTTAATAAAAATCAATTTTTAAGTAGTTCAGCGTTAAATTGTAGGACTATTGTTTTCACGTATCTAGAGGTAATACATCTAAGTAACTTTATGTCAAATTTTAATTATCTTGTTAGAAGGGTTCAGAAGTTATAACAAAATGATTCTCTATTTTTCCTAAACATGGCGATAAGTGGTTACTCCACCCTATGCCAATATATTTTGATAGCTAGTATTAAGTCACATATTTCCTGAAGAAAAATCAGGCACAAGGGATAGAAAACTGTGCCGCTCACGGTTCTCTCAAATGCCGATCTTCCGATCTTTTGTAAAAATTGTGCCGATTTGCTGATTTCGTACGGATTTGTCGATATCGTACATGTTTGCTGATTCAGAAGAATTTTAGCAGAATTTCCACAGAATTCCAGAAACTGTAGTTATTTCTGCTAATGAACATGACGATCTGTCAATTACTGGCCAAATTGTGCCGATATGTCGATTTCTTAGCAAAATAGCGACGATCTGTCGATTTTTGGTTCCAGATCGGTACGATTTTGCCCGTCGCCGCTCACGGTTCATTCTAAGAGCCACTAATTCACCCATTGATCAGGTCCTAATTAATTAAAGGAATTTGGGAAAAATATGAAGTCTTCGAAGCCAGAGTACGTGCGAAGCCTGAAAGTCTTCCCCTAATAAGCCGTTTTTGCTACTTGGGTGGATAAGCACTAGCACAATTTTATGCATTATTCCCCTTTCTTAAGTCGATGTCTCCGGGTGAGAAAAGACACAACAAGTACTTTGTGGACGGAGTGAGAGAACAGATCACGATCATCCATCAGGGAACATGACTTTTGAATATTTGGCCATTTGTCATGGGACTAATTGATTGTCTCCCAGGTCCGATGATGCCGCATGTGAATGAACAAGCAACCAGAAGACACATATTGATTCCTCATCATCATTGACTTCAACAAATGATGCGATCATCGCTTTGTTTTCATCTTTACCAACAATCTCCCATTTTCTTAAACACATTTCCTCACACAGTTCGCATTGCCCTGGGATAGATTGTGATGCCAGAGTACAACAGAAAGATAAATATACGGTAACGAATATAGCTGATAAAATGGTAATTTGAGTTGTACTACGTCAATTCTGATTAATGACTCTATAAGGCGATGCTGAGAGAAATTTATGATCACTGCAAATTGTTGCAGCAGCTCAGTTGTGCAGAAGATCACTACAAAAATTCCAGGGCTTCGGTGCAAGAACTTCTGGCTGTGATGCGACAAATCACACCAAAAAGGGTGAAGCTGAGATTCCACCAACAAGATCCCCCAACAACATGACCCCTGGGTGTAGCTCCCAAAAAACTCCCAGTGGACTGGTATCCGTAATTCCCAGGCGATCGCACCCAAAAAGATCGTAAACCAAAATCTGAGAAAACCAATTGATTTATCATTCACGTGAAGCATCAATAAAACAGCTCCCCGACAGTCTCAACAAAACAGCTACTCCATCAATAAATGCCGAAATGGGCGGCAAGGAGAAAACGATAAATCGTCAATTCGTAAATTATTTTCTAATCAAAGATTTATCTCCCGGTCTTGTGTGCGAGAATAGTAAATTGTGACAACCATGTGAAATAAAACGCGCTTCATAATGACTTTCCAAACAAGTAAATAGTGTTTATGGATTTTATAGTCCAATCCATCCACTCTTTCGATACCAAATCCTCCCCGGATGGCGAGGAAAAAAAATAAATAAATGGTGCGATTGATAGCTCTGTAAGAGAAATACTTGAATTTCAAAATTGATTGCTTTTCATATCAAACACTCGAATTAATGGCTTCCTGGAAATTTTATATCATCAAATGAAAATTGTCAATGTTCAGAGTTTTTATTTTTCATTAAACCGTAATGACAATTTTGTATTTATATTACGACTTTACACGGAACGCTTTGAATCGTAAAGTGTGGCTAAACGGTAAGAGATATCGACTTCCGATCTTCGACGACCCCCCCATAAGTCAACATTATCTTGGACAGTCTTTCTTCTTTTTCCCCCTACTCCTCTATTCCCTTCTAAAACCATTTTTTGGTTTATTTCCCACTTTTTCTTACATTTTCTAATATGTTTTAAAGATAATAAAGGCGAATATTTCCATGGACACCTATGTACGTGGGTTCGTATCTCTGTAAATCCGAAAAACAAAGCTTATCAAAATGCAAAGTATTTAAAACTGATCCTGGCACTCTGGCATATTTTTTGGATAAGAAAAATTTCTTAAATCTATCCCTTTCTTTCTTAAACATATTGCAATTTGTTTATGCGCCTCTTTCGCATCCAAATCCAAATTCAATTTGAATTATGAACCATGTAATCATCAATCATCAATTTAGTTTTAAGTGCGAAAAATTACGACAGACATGCAGTACGTTTGTTAAACAGAAAAAAAATTGAAAATCTTGATTCTATGAAATTTTCTTAATCTAAAAGATTTGACAGCTGCATTTAAAAACAAATTTTGATCGGTATATTTTGGTATTAAGTCAGGAAATTTATATAAAATCAAAAATCACATCCCTTGCTTTCTTAAAAGTTTATCCTGAAAAAAAAAAATCCTTTCTTAAAAGTCTATCCTATTCTTTCGCACTCTTTTTCTTCTTTTGAACATCACAAAGGAGGTAGGATAGACTTATGTACATTTTTCGAGTAAAAAAGGACTCGAATATTGTTTTAATGAAATTTTACCGATCTAAAAGATGTGCTGGAGCCATTATGGCTTCGGCACACCTTTTAGGTCAGGAAAATATCATAAAATCGAAATTCACATCTCTTTCTTTCTTAAAGGTTTTGCATATGTCTATCGTACTCATACGCACTCTTCTTCTTCTTTTGAACATAACAACAATTTCAATTTAGCTCAATAGTATTTGAAGTGGGAGAGAATGAGATAGACGTATGGAAAACGTGTCAGAAAAAAAGGGATACAAATTTCAACTTCATGAAATTTTCCTGATCTAAAAGGAGTGCTGTAGCCATTAGAATATAAATTATTATATTATATAATCAGTAAAAATTCTTGTAGCATAACTTTTAGATCCTGAAAAAATCATGAAATTAAAATTCATATCAATCTGTTTCAAAGGTTTTGCATAATGTGTGTTCTATACTTTGATACTCCAAAATTATTCAATTAAATTGAATTTGGTGATGTTCAAAAGAAGAAAAAGAAAAGTACGAGAGAGTAAAAACGTCAAACCTTTAGAAAGAAAAGTATGCGAATATTGATTTGATGAAATTTTCCTGATCTAAATGGTGACCTGAAACTTTATGTCCTTGGTAATCCTTTTAGATCAGGAAAATTTCATGAAGTAGAAATTCGAATCCCATTTCTTTCTCACAGAAAGAAATAGGATTTTTTTCCAATAACGATTTTTGAAGGTCAAGGGTTGAAAAAGCTTTACAGAGCGTATACCTTAACCTCGATATATTGGCTCGTTGGAAAGGTCTTGAAATTCCCAATAAAACTGAACCGATTTTAATCGGATTTATAAATCGGTTCAAAACGATTCAAAATCGGTAATAAACCAGTTATGAACTGATAAGTAATTTTCGCCCATAAATCTATTCAATTACTCTTAAAAACTACTTTGGGATTGTTTTGATTGATTTATGTATTGGCTTAAATCGGTTAACAATCGGTAACAGTTCATGATGCGAAAGTACTTTTGAAGTATAGCATCTAAGTCACAAGTTCGAGCACTTCGCAAAGCCCGGGACGAGTTTATAACATAATAATAATAGTGGCACAATGTTCCATAGAGGAACTAGGCCTTCCCGCAAGGGGAGTTCGGGACATCCGTTATTATTTTTTTCTGATACAGTGATGGGGTTATCAGTTCTATGTAGCGTGGAATCAAGTGCATTGAAGCTCATTGTATGCAATCCGAACACCTTTAACGCCAGAATAATTCCTGGTGGCCTAAAGGGGATTCGAACCCGGGACACTTGCATTATAGAACGAGTGCTCTACCACTTTACCCATTGAGTGCCCGGAACGGGGTTTTCCAGCCATTTAATTGATTTATTGTGATTTTTCCTAATTTACTAATATAACTTTTTGGATTTAACATTTATAATTACTAAATAAATATGGAATATGTAGAAACCGGGGTTCCTCGGGGCATTTGGCGATACTTTAGGAAAACATCAACTCTTTCTAAAGAGAGAAAGGAATAAATGGAAAGAGTTTTCGACCAAATTTTCCAAAATTGTAAGCACAAATATTTATACTATGAAATTTTCGAAATCATAATTGCAATTTTCTAGCCAGATTGGACTTGCTTATCCATGAAACCCGTAAAGTCATCCAACAATTTTTACTATTTACTTTTCTCAATTTGCGATTGATTTGAGCTTATGCTCCTTCAGCAACCAACTGATACTGATTTTTTGGAGCTGATTTCATGAGGTCACGATCAGAGATACTTACAATGCGATTATCCACATTCTGAGTCGAAACCCTGGGTCGGTCAGTAGCATTTTCCATATGTACTCGTGCCTCTCATTACTATAAATTTTGACGATTTTCTGTACATCCTGTCGTGATCTTCAATAAAATTGAACAATTGACGACACAGATTCCTTCTGGCAGTATCTCTGGACGATTATCCATCTTTTAACTTCTTCTAACTTGCCATTTTGACCTGAATTATGAAGTTACAAAAAATACATTATTTTATTGTAATTTCTTATTACTTTTATATGAGACGCTCAGAGCAGAAGTGGACTATTTTAATAGGGAAATCCATACAAAAGAGACCACTTTTGCACTGAGCATCTCATATGAATAAATTGTCCATTTCAAAATTTAGAAATGTGCAAAACAATATAACTATAAACTATAAAATATATAAAATATAACTAGGTCAGAAGAAGTTAGTTGCTCGTATTTGTCCATTTTGAGTAAGTTTTGCAAAGGTGTCAACAAACTTTTGGTCGATGAAAAATGCTCAATTTGGGAAAACAATTATTTTCGATATGAAATAAAATTAATTAAAATTTTCAAAAATACGTAAATAACATCTGTGGATTACATGCAATTTATTTGCAAATAGAAGAATTTTAAAAAGCTGTTTTTTAGAGTTGTCAAGAAACTTATGGTCGACACTGTAATTCACGGATAGCTCTGTCTCATGAGTTCGAGCACTCCGCAAATCTGGGAAGCTTTACCACTTTTTTTCTGTTTAGCTACAAAAATATGTAGCAGGTTAGATTTATTAAAGAATATGGCAAAAATATGAAAAAAAAAATCATATAAAATTCGAAATTTCAATTTCTTAATATTTTTTATATTATATTTCTATGGTACATGAAGCTCAGTAGAATATTTAGTCTGATAACATTTCAAATGGTTACACTATCGAGGATTTCCCTCTTGCAAACATCTGTTATCATATTTTTATTGACATTTTTCAAAAAATGTTCAAATCGATTTTATAGAAAAAAAAGATAATTAGTCACTAAATGAAGAAAACAGTTTTGAAATTTTAAGTGCGCAATGTTTTCAGTGTGATCGCAGCCTAATGTGAGATCTCCTTTTTAATGACTGCATTTTTATGGTACATCAAAAAGCAATAAATAAACGCAAGGAAATAATTCTCTATCGAGACACTCCAAATTGATCCACTCCATGGAATGAGTTGAAAACAATCAAAATAATAATAATGATGATGTAAGAAGAAAAAAAAACAGAGAATAAAATCTCATGAAAATTGACGAGAATCAACAGAGAATTTTAATCAATACACCGAGGGTTAAAAAAGGCAAAGAAAAAAGTCTTTTTCGGGAGATGAAAAATTTTTACGAGATTTCTGGACTCTCCTAAAGTGTTACATTTAATTGAGTTGTTAATCGTTAAATGAATAATAATACAGGCTCTTTTTTTTAATTGAAAATCATAAATTTGGTTAATGATATTTGTGGCCATTTACCAGAGTTGTTTGCTTTATTTCTGTCCACGAAGATCTTTTTTTTTTTGAGCCTTCGACCCAACTCTGACGATGGGCAATAAATATCTCACATTAAAACCAACTCAAGAGTTCTTTTCGATCTTCTTCAGCAATTTTCGGATGTTCTTGGGCGGCATTTTGATACCTTACAAAAAATAATCCATGTCAGAAAAATTTTTTTTTGGGTTTTGGAAAGGAGGAAACATGCTACTGCTTTGAATTATGCTTCCGTTAATTAGTGAAACTATTTAATTGTTGACAATTTTGAGACTTTTCCCCTCAATTTCCTCTTTTTCTTATGCACTTTTTGTTTTGAGAGAGAAAAGAGAAGGCAAAGAGATATCCCTCATGCCATCCACCTTTTCGAAGGCGTTTACAGCTGAAGAGTATCGCGTGAATTTGTTGAAAATTCTTGAGGAACAAAGTGCAGCAAATATTTAGCAAAATCGGTCGACAATAAATTAAAAGAATGTCACTGTGAAATGAGACATGGCTTTGGTGATCTCAAATGAACTCCAAAGTATATTTTGCCATAATCTCTGGCAATGTTTCCATTTCATCCATTATATTTGAGGAATCACACAGACATACACTCGAAAATGTGTAAGCAATTTAACATGATGATTTCAGGTTCGCGGAATCTTCCATTTTATACAATTTAAATGCTCCTTTTTGTATCCTCAACCACCAAAGGGGCTCCTCATTGCCTAATCCAATGGGCTGTTTTGCCTTATGGAACTATTTGCTACAGAATCATTACAAAGTTTACTTTTCTACAGTTAATAAATTTAATTCAGGTGTAATTATCTCCTCTCTAGGGTGAACTGCCTTCTAGCGGAACCCCTTTGTCGTTGACATCCGACTGACAGTGAACTTGTCAGTCACAAACAATAAATACACAGGTGATTTGGCTCAAATCGCAAGATTTTCCATGGAATTAATTTAGTACATGCAGGTACTAAAACAGAGGTGAGCAAGAACCGCTCTAAACCGAATAAACGTTAAAATAAATTGATCCAATTAGCATTTTGGCCATTGACGTACAATTTTCACTTGACGTTTGCTCGGTTCCAAACGATTCTTGCTCGCTTCTGTGCTAAAAATTTAGTACAGAGATAATTAGGATTTTTGAATTACTGAATTAATACTCCCCATAAATGGACACTCAATGTTACATCGTCGCGTTTTTGCAGACATATGCTAGAACCATGTTAGAACACATGTTAGAACGCAGCCGAATCCTTCTGTTATTGATTGACATCCGACTGACAGTTAAGTGACACTGAAGAAGAAGTTTCGCTTGACTCTGATCGGACTGTCCTCTAAGGAAAGCTCAAGGAATGAACTTGTCAGTCACAGATGATAAGTTGAAATCATTTACTCTTGGCAATCATAAGATTTTCCATGCAATTTATTTAGTACATACATGTACTAAAACAGGGGTGAGCACGAACTGTTTGAAACCTAATAAACGTCAAAATAAGTTTATCTAGTTTAGCTTTGACCAGTGTCGTACAATTTTAATTTGACGTTTGTTTGGTTTCTAACAATACTTGCTCAGCTCTGTGCTAAAAATTTAGTACAATAATAATCACGGTTTTTGAATCATTGAATAGTCACTCCCCATATCTGGTCATTCCGTCAATTCGAATTTGAAATTCTAGTTCCAGGTACCTTCAGTAGTAAGAGGAAATGTACTAAAAAATCACTAAGACTTTTATTATGACATTTATCAGAATGGAAGTCTTTTGAAATTGTTTTAGTAGTTTTAGTACATTAATCTTCAGACAGATATTTTAAGGGTATCATGTTAAGAGAGTCACTCTTCGAGATCAAATGAGGAACGTAACCGTTCCTGAGAAGCTAAGTGTTTAGGAGTTGCTTCTTTGGGTTGAGATGGTTGAGAGATCACACCTTCGGTTCTATGATCATTTTCAGCGCATGAATGAGAAAGATTCCCCAAAAGAGCAATGCAAGCCATTCTGGAAGGGCTTTCATCTCGGGGCAGACCTAGGACAAATTATCTAAATCAAATTCAGGATCTTATATGACATTGTCATATAATTACAGAATTCCCCTTCTGGAAACGCACCTCCGATAGGATTAAAGGACTGAAAATTAATGAATAAATTTATTTTGTTTATAAGTAATATCAATTTTGCTATACTAAAATAAATAAGCACGCACCCGGTATACCAATGTAACAATTTTAAAAATTGGTACATGCATGTGCTAAAATTTTAGTACAGAGATAATAGAGGTTGTTAAATTTTTGAATAGTTACTCCTCAATCTTTTGTGTATAATTAATTGAAACTTGCAGTTGTTTTAGAACCTTCAGACTTGCTATCAGTCTCACATGAATCAAGTAGAATTCTTTTTAAATAAATATTTAACAAGCAATTTTTTCCAACCAAATTCAATTGCATTTATTAGATGAAGACATAGGTTCGTCACACCGTCTTAAATAAAAAAAGGTATGTACTAAAAAAAAGATCAAGACATTTATTGTGACACTTTTAGCATGAAAGTCTTTTGAAGTCATTTTAGTACATGATCTGCTTAAAACAAAACAGGCACTATTATTCATTTAAGGTTTATAATTCATTAACTATATTAGTATCTGTTTATTACTATTTTATACATATTTCCTATTTTAGGACATATAATTTACTCTTCTACGTGTAAAAAATTTTTGTTTAGTACATGTAGGTACTAAATACTTTAGCTTCATCTTCAAAAAATGTTTGTGGATTCAGTCATTTATTAATGTGCAATAATTACTAATTTATCAGTATTTATTAGTTCAGTGCCATTAATTTATTTTTCAATGAATAAGAAATTTTTTTTAGTACATACATGTGCTAAATATTTTAGCTCCATTATCAAACTATTTTTGTAGTTCCATTAATTACTAAATTAATAATATTTATTACCTATATATTACCAATATATTATATATTACCTTGAATTAATTTATCAATGGCTAAAAGAATGTTTTTTTATTTAGTACATGTATGTACTAAATAATTTAGCTGCGTCATCAAACAATGGTTTTAGCTCCATTAAATTTATTAGAATTTTTTTAATTACTAAATTATTAGTGCTACGTTTAATTTATTGCTCAGTGGAGAGAAAAACATTTTTGTTGTTTAGCACATGCATGTACTAAATACTTTAGTTTCATCTTAAAAAAATGTTTATACATTCATTTACGTGCAATAATTACTAAATTATCAGTATTTATTAGTTTAGTGTCATTAATTTATTTTTCAATGAGTAAGAAAATATTTTTTGGTACATGTATGTGCTAAATATTTTACCTCCATTATCAAACTATTTTTGTTGTTACACTAATTACTGAATTATTACTATTTAGTAGTTTATTACCTTAAATTAATTTATCAATGGCTAAAAGAATGTTTTTTTTTTGTTTAGTACATGTATGTTCTAAATAATTTAGCTTCGTCATCGAACAACTGTTTTATCATTTTTTTAATTACTAAATTATTAGTGTTAAGTTTAATTTATTGCTCAGTGGATAGAAAAACATTTTTTTGTTTAGCACATGCATGTACTAAATACTTTAGGTTCATCATCAAACAATTTTTGTAGCTCAAATTTTTGCACACTTAATAGCTTTGCAATTTAAATGACTTTAAACCCGTCAGCGACCAAAATTCTGCATTTGATAGACTTAATAAACACTGAGAGAAATAGCTCTTTAAATTTCTTGATGATATCCCCTTTTAGCAAGCACTTAAAATTGTCATTGAAGAAGTCACTGTTTGTTGATATTTGTCTTTTAATAATAATGGATGCAAGTTGAGTTCTATCTAACCACCCACACAATTTCAAGAGGTGAAATTCCGTGCGATTTCCACCAATTTTGCTGTTTACACCCATCATCCTCTGTCCCAAAAGTCGAATAGTTTTCTGCAGAGATCTGTCGTCGGTGCGGAAAGAGTTGGTGCAATGAAGGATTTATGGGGCTACTTCCATGCAAAAATACTTACTCATGTCCGAACATCAAAATAAGAAAATTGTCTAAACAAACCAGAAGAGTGCATTCCCATGGATTTTCGACAGAAGTCATCAGAGAATTTGGGATCAACCGAGGCCTCTTGGTCGGGGGACTAAAAGAAGAATTGTGAGAAGATTTATTGGCAATGGGGAGACACTAATGCGTGACCACGCAAAAATCCACACAAGAAATTCCCTTCGTGTGAAGTCAAGAAAAACAAGGTCCATCCGCGCCCAAAAATTGTCCATTGGAGAGTCTGCAGAGCGCCTCATTCTGGGTGCCTTATCGATATGGAAAATCGTGACAATAGCACAAGGTATGTGCCAGGAACAAGCTAAAGCTGAACAACCTGCAAGGAGGATTTACACACTGTTTGCTGCCAGTGGCAAACGTGAGGGTAATTGTTCAGCTTTTTTTTTCCTGCATCCAGTGCCATGTCGCTGCAAATGCACAATTTCGCCCACAAAATTCAACAATTTTCAACATCACCTGCAACATCAACAACAAGCATCCAGCATTATTTGTCTCTTTCGATTAATTGATTCTAATGCACTTTTTTTCATGAGAAGTTGAGCAAATTGTTTTTGGGAAAAGAAGGAAGAAGGTTGACTAAGGGATTCGTGTAACATCTTCTGTTCATGTCTTCTTCTTTTGGATGAATTTCACTTGAGGCCGATCGTGTTGACCTGGAATGGACTTCTGTGTACCAATTGATAGAAGGGCTAAAGAAGATAGGGGGTGAACAAGTATAGTCAGGGAGGGAACCGTGAGTGAAAAATCAGCAGATCGCGCCGATCAATCTCCAGAATCGCGCTGATCGGTACCCAGAGTGAATCGTAAATGCGATCACTCTGCTAACGAAGAAGAAACACTTAGAACGTTTTGAAAACTCGGAAGAACTTCTTGCAGGTCTTACATCAAGCCTTTCATCAAGGACGACGAAGAACTATTCAAGAGTGTCGGTCTTATACTTCTTCGTGGTCTTCTTTTTCTCTCTGTCCATCTTGTAAGCTCTAGACTTGTCGATTACCAACCTACACTGTAGAAAATTTCGGCATATATTTGTCCCAAAAATTAGCTCGTCTACGAACACCATGGTTTTTGGCACAATCAGGGTTGTGCCTTTACATAATAAAACCAAAATTAATATTGCTAGTGAACATGTAAAACAATGAGACATAAAATTACAATTTTTTCATCATTCGCAAATAGGGAAATAGTATGACTTGATCAATCAATTTTTAAAATCTAAAAAAAAATTTTTAGTAATTTCTTATAATAATATACATAGGTTTTTCTTAACTGATTTTGATATAATGACACGTAAAATAACTTGCAATTTAGTGTATTTGCAACATTTGCAATAATTGCAATGCAAAATACAGTGATATACTGTTTGCATTATTGATTATCATTTATCCTGAAATTCAAACTAAAAGAAAGTGCTTCAAATAGAAGACTTGATCAAGAATTATTCAGCTGTTTTTTTTTGTATTGAAAAGGCCAATCAAAATTCCAGGAGGGCAGGAAAAATTAAGGACTTTGTGTTCTTAATACAGGGGATTAAAACACGCAACGCAAAAAATAAAGCCGCAATATATATTTTTATATTAATCTTAATTAAAAAACGATCATAATTGTGCATAAAACCCGCACAGCTTAAGTTAAAAAGGCTGTCACAGAACCGACACTGCTTCAGTATAAAACGGTTAATGTTAATATTGTGTTCAAATCCCGCACAACTTAATCTTAAAATGATTTCACTTGTATGTAATACACTCATAGCATCAACACGAAAAAGTTAAAATTGCAAATAAAGAGCGCACAGTTGCAGCACAAAACGGTTAAAATTGAATATAAAATCCGCACAGCTTTCGAACGAAACGTTTAGAAATTTAGATCCTTTTTACTCGGATTCTATGAAGATTTTATTAAAAATAGGGTCAAATGATTTACGAAAATACTTATCATTGTGATTTCATTTTGTTTTTGCGCTTGAAATCTAGGCAAGACCGTTTATGCCGTTTTTTGATACTTGGGTGCCTATATCTCCGTTTCTGTTGAACCGATTTATTTCTTAATAATGGAACATTTGTTCTCCTTTAGATGCCCGATAATCCTTTGGAAAAATAGAGTTCGTCCAACTGACATCGGGGGCGCTGTAATCTCATATATGTCAGAAAACCTAGAAAAATCGAACATTTTAGCAAATTTAATCAAAAATATCTCGAAAACCAGGACTGTCCCTAACAATCTGATTTGTGGGTTTGATAGAGAATTTTATTGGCTACATTTTCATTTATGTACAAGTTTTACCTCAGATTTTTTTTTTAACCTAGAAATTGAGGTTCAAACGAAAATAGAGCACATGTTTCTGGTGTTTCCTTAATATTATCATATTATAATCATTTTCTTAACAAATTCCCCTTATTTAACAATAAATTACTTTGATATATTCTCTAAAGTTCTTTTTCTTAATTTAAGGAATGTGCATTTTTAGATGAATTCCGTAACGTTTTAGAAAATATTGTTCAAATTTGAGGAACTCTACTGTATATTGGTTCAACCAGGTAGGAGAAAATTTGAATTGGGATTGCCAGTAAATTTCATCGTGCATTTAAGACGACAAGCTTTACAATTTTACATTTTAACTTTACATGTTAAAAATGTAGCACATGTTAAAAAGCTTTTTTACTATGTAAAAAAAAATGTAAAATGTAAAATATTCGCCGAACCCAATCTTGTTCATTTTGCGAGACTCAACAAGATCATAATTATTAGTAACGAATTTGTTCCGAAGCGCAGCTTGTCCACGGACACCGAAACTTTTTTGGGATAGATTTGTACTTTCTAGGTGAAATAAAAAAGATACCCAATAATAGTAATGAATTTGTACCAAAAAATAGCTCGTATAGTATACAATCGTATCCCTCCTCTCACACTCAGTCACCCGTCACCAATGAAGCGAGGAGGACGCCAAATCTGTGGCAATTTTCGTGATACATGGTTTCACTTTTTTAATTCGAGATTCCCTTCCCATCTCTATAAAACACTCTTAAGTTGATTCCTCTATGATGTTGCTTATGAACTTTTGCCACCGAAATCCATCTCGACTGAAGTATAGGCCTTAACTGTAAGACGAAATCTTTCACACGAATTTGTTCCCGACAATGGGAACAAAAAGATTTTCCATATGAGTAACAATTTCGTTCCAAAATTTACCTCGTTCACGGACAGCGAAATTTTTAGGAAAAAATATGTTACAGATGTAGGAATAATATTGTTATAAAAAAATGTACCAAAATGTAATAGCAAACGCATGACATTTTCGGAACTGAAGGAGTATATTTTTTATATATTTTACATTTACTAATTTGAGTCAAATGCATTAAAAACATAAAAAATCAGTTTGTTTGAAGGTACTTCACTCCTTCCTACTGGGTTTACTCATTTCGTGTTGTTACGTCTATGGTTTTCTTTAATTAGCGAAGGCTGGTTTTTTAATAATAGCAATAAGGCAGTGAATTTGCGTTAAGAGTTTTTCCTCAAATACAGTTTTAATGCTTTGTGCGTAAAGTTACCAACTTTTAATTAGTCTGTCCAAATCTACGATGGAGTTAAATTCATCTGTTCTAGAGTTATCAATTCTTGATTATGTGTTACTTGGTACTGTTGTCATTATATCACTACTAATAGGGGTCTACCATGGATTTTTGTCAAAAAACGAGCAAAACACCCTTGACGAATACTTTCTTGGAAGCAGGAATATGGGAGTTATTCCAGTCGCTACCTCACTTATAGTCTCCTTTATATCTGGAAATTTTATAATTGGTCTTACGGTCGATATTTACGAACATGGAACGTACCAGTGGCATTATTTTGTTGCAATGTTGTTCACAGTTATAACTTGTGTGTATATTTTCATACCAATTTTCTACGACCTTAAACTTCCGTCAAGCTTCTGTTACCTTAAGCTTCGCTTTGGACGGAAAGTCCAACTCCTAGCAAGCTTCATTTTTTTGGTATCGACTACATTTTACGTATCAGTTATTCTTTACGTACCTGCTCTAGTCTTCAATCACGTAGCAGGAGTTTCTATTACGGTTTCCGTTGCAGTTTTGGGTTTTGTGTGCATTTTTTACACGGCTATTGGTGGCTTCAGAGCAGTAATTTGGGCAGATCTGATCCAGGCTGTTCTCATGGCATTTTGTTGTTCTGCTATCGCTTACTTAGGATACAACATCGTAGGAGGATTTGATAACATCTGGGAAGCATCAAAACGTGGACATAGACTCATCTTGTTCAAGTGAGTAATCAGATGTTTTGAGTGGGATTTCAGCTTAATAAAACTCCATTTCTTCCTTCAAGTTTCGATCCGGATCCAACTGTTCGACTAACTACTTGGAGTTTGTTGATCGGACAATCCATAAACTTTATCCAACAATGCGGAATGAGTCAAACTACCATACAACGCTTCCTTAGCATGTCCAATACAACAAAAGCTAGTACCGCGCTCGCTATCTTCTATCTTGGTTTCTTTTTTTTCATTACGTATTCCATCGTAACGGCCTTGGTTATGTATACGTACTACGAAACTTGTGACCCACTAACCTCAGGACAGATCTCCAAAGCTGATCACATTATGTCACTGTTTGTTGCTGAAATTGGAAAGAATTCTTGGGGTTTACCAGGTCTTTTTGTGGCTGGAATTATCGCTGGGAGTCTGTCCACCATGTCATCATGCTTGAATAGTTGCACTGTATGCCTCTACGAAGACTTCCTAAAACCGTTCCTATTCCAGATGTCCCATAAGAAGACTTGTGCAATCCTGAAAATTTTAACATTTGCTTTAGGTTTTCTTCAGATTTCTTTAGTATTTGTAATTCAAAAATTAGGAACTATCTTTACGATTGTAATTACAATTCTGGGTCTTACATGTGGAACTATGTGTGGCCTCTTTACGATGGGAATGTTCTTTCGCAAAGTCAATCAAACGGTGAGTTATGCCATTCAATCAACTGTTTTGAAATCTAGTCATGAAACATAAAGCTAACTTCCGCTTTTAGGGTGCAATAGCTGGAACGATATCTTCACTCATTGGTGTCTTCTACATCTTGTTCGGGAGTTTATCTAGTAGACATGATGACTCTAAGTTGTCAATGAGGACTGATGGATGTCTTCATAACATCACCAACGTCGTTACTTTCGTAAATGCAACTTTAACGAACGAACTGGACAATGAAGACGATGATACTCCATGGATCTTCCGAATAACTTTCATGTACTACTCGACAATCGGATTTATTTTAGTCTACCTCATCGGATATCCTATAAGTTTGCTAACCGGTGGCAACGAGGTCAGTGATGAACGGGTTCTGGCACCTTTTCTGAGAAAGAAGAAGTCAACCCCTCAAGATGATGAAGAATTAAACCCTCTTTCACATGGCACGGAAACCTAAGACACCTCAAACAATATCAACGATGCCCCTAAGTGGATCAAGTGCAACGAAAAAATCAAAGAAAAAAGAACTACAAATAATTTTAGTGTTAAGAAATTAAGTAAATTTAATTATATTTGTCACATATATTTCTTTTAATGACCTAAAAAAAATTTCTAGAGCATTAAAAAATGTATTACAATATTTTTAGAGTTACTACTCAAAGTATATCTTTTAACTTCCTTTTTTCGTCTTATTTTTGGTTTTTTATCTTCTTAATGGGTTAACGTCTTTTACAGGCCGCACAGTGATATTCAAACCGAGTGATTTTATAAAGCCAAGCTATTGGACTGTGTAATTAATGTACTAAATCAATCACATTCGGACCTGAATCTTATGGGATTGTAGAGTTTAAGTGTAAACGATGTAATTCTGCAAACTTCACTAGGCTTTCAGTTTAAGTTTGGAATTGTTAAGTAAAATCTGATGAGCGTTATTTAAGGCCTTACTGGTTCACCGTGAATTAGAAGTAATATTTCTATGAACATAGTCTACACACAGTTTATAGTGTGATATTTACCGCGGTGGTGCCTACCTGGTGAGCCTTGATCGAGTGTTTCTGAATTAGGAATGCTTTCTTTCGGAACACTATCACAGATATTAAACGATCTCTAACATTAATGGTAATGGACATTAATAATTCGATCGTATTGTGCTATTTAGAAAAGCTTTGATACGTTGGAAACTCAATACATGAGTGTCACATTTTTTGACTGAAAGGAATAAGAGGGACCGTATGATTGTAGGGAATGCAGCCATTTCTCTCCTGATATGTTGCGATGAAGAAACTTTTCTGGAACAATTGGTGACAGGTGATAAGATCTGTTACATAGACCTTATGTCTTTTATCAATGAGAGATACATATACACAATTCGTCAAACGATACCTTGATATACTTGTTATCATTGTGCGGTTGATCTGGTGGACCTTGACAAAATCTTTCTGATCTACGACCTTCTTCAGGATACTCCTAATTCTTGGTTTGGTAAAGCGAATTGGACTAGGACTTCATTGCCTGCAACAACGTGCTCGTATCAAAAGTACAACGATGTCACCATTTGAAAATTAATTTATTTATAACTGACAATTTAAGCTTATACATTTACTTAAAAGAAATAGCTAAGCAGGTATTTAAAATGTCTCAAATTCTGTGAACCTATATGTTTAAGGCTAGTACGTCTCTTTACTTACGCATTCAAACAAATGTTACTAATATCCACACATTGGATGTAAAATCTAAGTACTAAAGTTGGAGAATCTCCGTGAAGGTGCGTGTACTGATTCATCTCAATGTGAGGCGACCTTTTTACAAACAACAATAAAGTAGTACATTTGAGATTAAAAAAAATTATTATATTTTAGTTTAAACACTAAAAGTGTGAAAACTTTTCATCTCTTGATTAGTCTGTTCAAATCCACGATGAAGTCAAATTCATCAGTCCTAGAATTCTCTATTCTGGATTATGGGTTGTTTAATTTCGTGCTGATAATATCAATCCTGATAGGGATCTACCATGGACTCTTGTCGAAAAAGAAGCAGAACACCCTTGATGAATACTTTCTTGGAAGCAGAAATATGGGAGTAATTCCAGTCGCTACCTCACTTCTAGTGTCTTTTATATCTGGAAATTTTATTATTGGTATTGCAGTTGATATTTATGAACATGGAACGTACCATTGGCATTATGTTATTACAATGTTTATGACGGCGATGTCTACGGTGTATGTCTTTATACCAATCTTCTACGACCTTAAACTTCCGTCAAGCTTCTGTTACCTTAAGCTTCGTTTTGGACGTAACGTCCAACTCCTAGCAAGCTTCATCTTCTTAGTATCGACCACACTTTACGTATCAGTTATTATCTACGTACCAGCGCTGGTGTTCAACCACGTGGCAGGAGTTTCTATTACGGTTACCGTTGTAGTTTTGGGATGTGTTTGCATTTTCTACACGGCCATTGGTGGCTTCAGAGCGGTGATTTGGACAGACTTATTCCAAGCCTTTATCATGGTAATTTGTTGCTCTGCCATCATTTACATAGGGTATGGCATCGTGGGAGGATTTGATAACATCTGGGAAGCATCAAAACGTGGACATAGGCTCATCTTGTTCAAGTAAGTAATACTTACGCTTTTGATATTTTCAATAAATTTAAGTTTTTGTTTTTAAACCTCGCTAATCATTTGAAGTTTCGATCCGGGTCCGACTGTTCGTCTAACTACTTGGAATTTGATTTTCGGACATTCCATAAACCTAATTCAACAATTCGGAATGGGACAAACCACCATACAGCGCTTTCTCAGCATGCCCAATATAACCAAAGCTAGTACAGCCTTTGCTATCTTCTACTTGGGTTTCTTGTTCTTCTTAGCATTTGCCCTCGTAACAGCCTTAGTGATGTATACGTACTACGAAACTTGTGACCCCTTGACCTCAGGACAGATCTACAAAGCTGATCAAATTCTATCACTGTTTGTTGCTGAAATTGGAAAGAATTCTTGGGGTTTGCCTGGCCTTTTTGTGGCTGGAATTATCGCTGGGAGTCTGTCTACCATGTCATCATGCTTGAATAGTTGCACAGTATGCCTCTACGAAGACTTCCTGAAACCCTTCTTACCCCAGATGACTCATAAGAAGACTTGTACAATCTTGAAATTGCTGACAGTAGCTTTAGGCTTTCTTCAAATTTGTTTAGTGTTTGCAGTTCAAAAATTAGGAACTATTTATACAATTTTGGGTAAAATTTTGGGTTGTACTGCTGGATCTATGTTTGGGCTGTTCACAATGGGGATGTTCTTTCGCAAAGTCAATCAATCCGTGAGTTATGTCATTCAATCAACTGTTTTGAAATCTAGTCATGAAACATAAAGTTCACTTCCGCTTTTAGGGTGCTCTAGCTGGAACGATATCTTCACTCATTGGTGTTACGTTTATCTTGTTCGGGAGTTTATCTAGTACACCAGATGAATCAAAATTGTCAATGAGGACTGATGGATGTCTGCACAACATCACCAACGTTGTTACTTTCGCGAATGCTACTTTAATGGACGAACTGGACAATGAAGACGATGATACTCCATGGATCTTCCGAATAAGTTTCATGTACTACTCGACAATCGGATTTATTCTAGCCTATCTCATCGGATATCCTACAAGTTTGCTAACCGGTGGCAACGAAGTCAAGGATGAACGTCTCTTGGCCAGTTTTATGAGAAGAAAAAAATCATCACAACATACCGAGGAGGAACTAAATCCTCTAAAGAGCTCAGTTGATAAAGCAGTCGTCTAGTATACGAGAGGTCGCCGTATCAAGTCTATGAGGGGCAGGAATTTTGCCTATCTCCACTTCGTAGAAGACAGGATGATTTGAGTACCAATTGTTCTCATTGAGGGTTCTCTGTACATAAATACAATAAATGATAAACAAAAAATTTCGCAAAATTCTCATTATAAGTCCTATTGATCTTGAAAATCTGAACGATCATCCTAAGTGAAACCATTTTACTTAAAATTTTAAAAACAACTTAAAATTATATTGATGAATAGAAATGATTTGTTGTTGAATAATTCTTTAAAGGGCAGAACGTGAACAGATGTGTCACTCGTAGTTACCTGTTGGTAGGGGCCCATCAAGCCTAATAAAAAGTGAAGATATTTTTCACTTTTCCTTGTAAAAATTCTGTAGATATTTCATAGCGACTTAAACAAATTTGCTCGTAGTTCTTGTATTATTTCGGCGAGCATTATGAAATATGTATTTTTAGATAGCTTTTAGTGCACGATTTCGAAATATATCAGACTTATAAGTCAATTTTATTTAGGAAAAAACTTGCCAATAATCTTCAGTGTCTGTGTGCAAAAACGTATGGAAAAATGAAATGTTGAGAGGCCCCTGCCTGTTGGTGTTAATCAGCACGATTATGCGGTCTGATCGCGCGAACAGTGCGACCTGGCGTGAATGACGCGATCTGCTGATCTTCAACTCAATGTTCACTTGCTGTCCATTTACTTATTCATTTTCTGTTTAAAGGACCTATGAAGACCTGGAACTTCAGCCGATGTCATCTTTGAATATTACGTCCGTTGTCTATCAATATTGTGCAAACTACTGGTCGGATTCTTATACCCTAGACACACTTACGACTTAAACCAAGACAGGACTTAATGGATAATGATGGAAATGTAGTTTGACCATTATTTCTAATATAATTACGCTAAGCCGTCTCTCGGCTAATCCTCAGGTCTGTCAAGGTCCTTAGATTAGAAAGATTGATCGGGAATGGGCGCTCTTAAGCAACTACCCGCCACACCTTCTAGCAGTCAGCCAGATTTCCCCGAGAGACTCAAGTCCAGACGTCCTTTGTCTTTAACATTCTAGACCGGTCTGCCTCCCTCAACTCTTCAACTTATAAGTACAGTGGCGAAGACACAGAAGGCAATGACACCGCAACGGATTAGAAGCGGTCCAGGAACGGATTTGAATAGTAACTATTATAACAGCCAGGATTTGCAAATGTATATAAGTCATTGGGAATAGGTTTTAGGCCTTATACGATTAATAATGCTTATTGGTTTCTTTGTAAATAAGGCTCTGTGCCTCTATATCCAGGGTTAGATCAGCAACTGTGCTAACTGCATTTCTTTTGTATCAGCATTCGTTGCAATCGACGCATCACTGCACGGCGTTTGCAACTAATATAGACATAAAGCAAGTACAATTGACACAGTTGCTGATCCAACCCTGGATATAGAGGCATAGACCCTTATTTACAGGGACACCAATAAGCATTATTAATCGCATAAGGCCTAAAACCTATTCCCAATGACTTGTATACGTTTGCAAATCCTGGCTGTTATAATCGTTACTATTCAAATCCGTTCCTGGACCGCTTCTAACTCGTTGCGGTGTCATTGCTTTCTGGGTCTTCGCCACTGTACTTATAAGTTGAAGAGTTGAGGGAGGTACATCGTCGTACATCGTCAGACGATGTACGACCATGTTATATAAGTTCAAGAGCGGTTAGAGTTTACAATTACAAGTGTTTTTGAAAGTCTTTGCGAGATGATAGGCTGGTCAACAGCTTGCAGGGACAGAGAGATTGGTAGGATGTCCAAGATTGAAAGTGCGAGAGTATGAGCTAGCACGCATATTTGACGGGTGCTAGAACGAGTTGACTTCCTAATGAATCAGGGCAGATGAGACACAGCTGGAAAGAGTTCCTGTTGATCGGAGCTGAGAGATCAGAGTTCCACTGATGTGGAATAAGTCATCCAACCGAAAGAGTAATGCATTAAGCCATTAGTGTATGATCGGCTAGAAGCAGTGACAGTGGTGGAAGTGATGAGCTGTATCAGGACAAGGCACCTGAAACAATGCATCCTGACATCTCTGATCCCACAGGGCCTGTCACTGCATCCCCTCAGATCCCGTCATCACTCGGTAGCTAGTTATCGTAGTACGGTCTACATCAGAGGTGTGCCAGAACCGTTTGAAACCGAAAAAACGTCAAAAGAAACTTGTACATCAGTGGTCAAAACGCTACTTGAACAAACTTATTTTGAAGTTTATTCGATTTCAACGGTTCTTGCACACCTCTGGTCTACATAGTGGGTCATGACGGATTCATTTTGAATTACGAGGTCCCTTAGGATAATCTTAGTTCTAGATTCAGTACAATGTAATGGTATGATTCCCGCAAAAACGAATCGGACTGCGTCTTCATTGCGATTAACAACTTCGTGTTCCTGTATCAAAAGCACACAAATGTCACATTTCTGTGGTTTCTATTCCAACAAAATCTGAAACAAAATAAAAACCAAGTCCACCAAACTGTTCCGAAAGGCTGAAATCCCGAAGACCGAAAATCCCGAATGATTAACATCCTGAAAAGTACTTAACTATACGATAGATAATATTCAGAATGAATTCAGCGTTTTAACCAGTTCGAAATTTGAGGCTACTTAGCTTGGAGAATTCTCTTTTGCTTGTATACTGTTTCATCTTAATGAAGGACGTTTTTAATAACAACAATAAAGTTAAATACGCAAATTGAAAATTTTTTAATTGCTACCTTGGCGCAAAGTGTGAAAACTTTTCTTCTCTTGATTAGTCTGTCCTAATCCACGATGAAGTCAAATTCATCAGTCCTAGAATTCTCTATTCTAGATTATGGGTTGTTTAATTTCGTGCTGATAATATCAATCCTGATAGGGATCTACCATGGACTTTTGTCGAAAAAGAAGCAGAACACCCTTGACGAATACTTTCTTGGAAGCAGAAATATGGGAGTAATTCCAGTCGCTACCTCACTTCTAGTGTCTTTTGTATCGGGAAATGTTATTATTGGCATTACTGCAGATGTTTACAAACACGGAACGTACCATTGGCATTATGTTATTACAATGTTTATGACGATATTAATGACAGTGTACATTATTATACCAATCTTCTACGAACTTAAACTTCCGTCAAGCTTCTCTTACCTTAAGCTTCGCTTTGGACGAAAAGTCCAACTATTAGCAAGCTTCATCTTCTTGATGACGACGATACTTTCCGTATCAGTTGCAATCTACGTACCATCTCTAGTCTTCAATCACGTGGCTGGAGTTTCTATTACGGTTACCGTTGTAGTTTTGGGATGTGTGTGCATTTTTTACACGGCCATTGGTGGCTTCAGAGCGGTGGTTTGGGCAGATATGTTCCAAGCAATAATCTTGATGATTTGTTGCTCTGCCATCGTTTACATAGGATACAACATCGTAGGAGGATTTGATAACATCTGGGAAGCTTCACAACGTGGACATAAACTTATCCTGTTCAAGTGAGTAATCCATTAAATTTCGATATTACGTTTGTGATTCCGATTGAATAAAGATTGCTTTTCTTCTTCCAAGTTTCGATCCGGATCCGACTGTTCGTCTAACTACTTGGGGTTTTATTTTCGGACATTCCATTATTCTTATCCAACAAGTGGGAATGAGTCAAACTTCCATACAACGCTTCCTCAGCATGTCCAATATATCCAAAGTTAGTGTCACCTTTATAATTCTTAACTTCTGTTTCTTGTTCTTCTTAGCATTTGCCCTCGTAACAGCCTTAGTGATGTATACGTACTACGAAACTTGTGACCCCTTATCCTCAGGATTGATCTCTCAACCCGATCAAATTCTGTCACAGTTTGTCGCTGAAATTGGAAAGAATTCTTGGGGTTTACCAGGTCTTTTTGTGGGTGGAATTATTGCTGGGAGTTTATCGACAATGTCATCATTCCTAAACAGTTGCACTGTATGCCTCTACGAAGACTTCCTAAAACCGTTCCTACCCCAGATGTCTAATAAGAAGACTTGTACAATCCTGAAACTGCTTACAATAGCTTTAGGCCTTCTTCAAATTAGTTTAGTATTTGTAATCCAAAAGTTAGGAACCATCTTTACGATTGCATTCACAATTCTTGGTGTCACTCTTGGAACCATGTTTGGGCTCTTCACGATGGGGATGTTCTTTCGGAAAGCCAATCAAACTGTAAGCAATGTAGTTTAAACAATTTTTGAAACTTTCAGTTCATTTCGGATTTTAGGGAGCAATAACCGGAACGATATCTTCACTCATTGGTGTTTCGTTTATCTTGTTTGGGAGTTTATCTAGGAAACCTGATAAATCAAGGCTGTTAATGAGAACTGATGGATGTCTACACAACATTACCAACACCGTTGCCTTTGCTAACGCTACTCTATCAGACAGACTGGACAATGAAGACGATGATACTCCATGGATCTTCCGAATAACTTTCATGTACTACTCGACAATCGGATTTATTTTAGTCTACCTCATCGGATATCCTACAAGTTTGCTAACCGGTGGCAACGAGGTCAGTGATGAAAGGCTTCTGGCACCTTTTCTGAGAAAGAAGAAATTAAACCCACAAGATGATGAAGAAGTGAACCCTCTGTCGCATGAAACGCAAACCTAGGGCACCTCATACAACATCAACGATGAACCTAAGTGGATCAAGTACAATTAAAAAATCAAAAAGCAAGTAAAAATTACAATGATGTCAGGAAATAAACTATTATTAAATATTGTCTTGCTTTAACATCTAATCTTTTGACTAAAAACAAATAATAAAATATTTCTACCTTGAGTGTCTTTTCTTACAATTTAACTTGTTTTTATTAATAAATTACAATAACTTATTACTTGGTTTTTATTTTGATTATCGCGAGGGATAAGATAAAACCAACACAGGTTATTAGGTCAATACCAAATTGGGTTAAGATGAATACCAAAAGAAATTATGGAAAAACAAATGACAATTTTGGTAAAATTTTATCCCGAAGTGCTTCAAAATAGACCTCAAATTGAAGTAGAATCAATCCCAAAGTGTGATTAAATCAATAGTAAAAAAAAACAATTTTAATTTTTCTATAAATCAATCCCAGTACCGTATAAAATCAGTCCCAAAATATTATCAAATAATATAACCCAAAATATTGTAAAATGACTTCGAAACTTTATTAAATCAATCCCAAAGTGATATCAGATCAGTACCAAAAGAAATGCAAGAGAAACTATTAGCAATTTTTGTAATGTACATTCGCAAAATGTGTCACAAAGGATAGAAAATTGTATTAAAAGCAATACCAAGGTAGAATAAATTCAATCCCAAAACAGTATAAAATTATCCAAAAATCAATCCCAGAACTCAATTGTAAAATGAAATGTTAATATGAATAGGCAATAAAATTAATTCTAAAAGAAATTTGAGAAACCCAATTGCATTTGTTTAAAAGATCCAATCCCAGAATGTAATTATTATAAAATATAATGAAAAAAATTGAAAAGTAAGAAATTGCTAAATTTTTAAAGTCCAATTTCAATATGTTTTATTATTTTAGATATTAACAAAAGCAATCCCAGAGTTGTATACATCCAATCCCAAAACGGTATTAAATATTCCAACATTAGTCCCCGAACTCAATCCCAAAATTGTTGTATCAATATGAAAATGGCATTGGTTCAGTCCCAAAAGAAATTTGACAAACTTAGTTGCAGGATTTCTGAGATCTAATCTCAGAATATTATCGTAAAATGTATTAAAAGTATTCCCAATATTGCATAAAGTCAATCCCAAAATGGGACAAAATGAATACTACAGAAAATTTAAAAGAAACATTTTTTTCTAAATTACAATCCCAAAATCTGGCATTATGCAAAATAATAATATTAATAATAATAGTAATAGTTTATTTAATTCACAAAATAGGGTCATCCGTCTTACAATTGTGAATATGAGAAAAGAAAAAAAATACACATGAAAATGTTATAGAAAAAATCCCAAGGTTGGATAAATTCAATTCCAAAAAGATTAAAAATTATCCAAATATCAATCCCAGAACTAATTTCTGATGTAATATTTCAATAATCAAATCCCAAAACGTAACGATCGCAAAATGTACTCCTAAAGGCAATCCCAATGCTGGATTAAGTCAATCCCAAAATGGGATAAAATCACTACAAAAGAAAACTAAAAAAAATTCTAAATTCAAATCCCGAAATGTTGTATTTTGCAAAATATAATAGAAAAATCCAAAAATTGGTTGAATTCAATTTGAAAACATCTGAAAATTATTCCAAAATCAATCCTAGAACTCATTTCTAAAAGATGTTAGTATCAAAATGGGATAAAATTAATCCCAAAAGAAATGTAAGGAAACAATTTGGAATTTTTCAATGATCCAATCCCAAAATGTAATGATTGCAAAATGTATTAAAAGCAATCCAAAAATGGAATAAAATCAACACGAAAAGAAATTGATGAGAGATAAATTTTAATATTAATAAATTCCAATCCCAAAATATGTTATTATGCAAGATATAATAAAATCAATCCAACGGTGTGATAATTCCAATCCCAAATAAGTTTAAAATTATCCAAAAGTCAATCTTAAAACTAATTTCTAAAGTGAATACTATGAGAATGAAATAAAATGAATCCCAAAATAGATTTTCTTTTAATCCAGTCCCAGAACGATATGATCGTAGAATGTGAAATGTAATAAAATCAATCCCAAAATGACATAAAATCAATACAAAAAGAAAATGAAAAACAAAAATATTTGAAAGTTTTTAATTTCTAATCCCAAAATGTGCCATTATGCAAGATATAATAAAATCAATCCCAAGGTTTAATAAATCCAATCCCAAAAAAGTTTAAAATTATCCAAAGGTCAATCGCAAAACTCGTTTCTAAAGTGAGCACTATGAGAATGAAATAAAATGAATCCCAAAATAGATTTTTTTTTAATCAAATCCCAGAACGCAGTGATTGTGAAATGTAAAAAAATCAATTCCAAAATGGCATAAAATAAGTACTAAAAGAAATTAAAAAGAGACAAATTTCAAGGTTTCTAATTTCCAATCCCAAAATTGCCATTATACAAGATATAATAAAATCAATCCCATTGATAAATCCAATCCCAAATAAGTTCAAAATTATCCAAAGGTTAATCCCAAAGTGAGCACTGAGAATGAAATAACATGAATCCCAAAATATATTTTCTTTTAATCCAATCCCAGAACGATATGATCGTAAAATGTGAAATGTGATAAAATCAATCCCAAAATGGCATAAAATCAATACAAAAAGAAAATGAACACAGACAAATTTTAAGGTTTTTAATTTCTAATCCCAAAATGCAAGATATAATAAAATCAATCCCAAGGTGTGATAAATCCAATCCCAAATAAGTTCAAAATTATCCAAAGGTCAATCCCAAAATGTATTATTATGCAAGATATAATAAAATCAATCCCAAGGTTTGATAAATTTAAACCCAAAAGCTTAAAATTATCCAAATGTCAATCCCAAGACTCATTTCTAAATTGGTATGAAAATAAAAATAAATAAATAAATCCCAAAAAACTAAATATTTCTAAAATACAATCCCAGAACAATATGATCGAAAAATGTAATAAAATCAATCCAAAAATGGCATAAAATCAATACCAAAGAAAATAGTAAAGAAACTTATTTTTCTAATCTCTAATCCCAAAACATGGCATTATAAACATTTTAAAAAATTACAGTTCCCTATATTGAAAAGAGAAGTTGCTTTTGGGATTGACTTTAAATAGTTGTATTCAATTCCACGGTTATTAAGAGTTCAGAATTCCTCTCTCTGTGAAGAACAATGTTACTTTTACATATTTTTTTATTGTAATATGAAAAATCGAAATCGGGAACTTCAGTTCAGCTGATCCTTCACCATCAAAATTTTATAAACAAAATATTCTCGAGGATCAGTCTGAGTTTATTTGGGGCTTAAGGTGATTCGAAATTTAGCATTCTAATAGTACCTTGATAGTCAATTTGATCAATTAGCACCGTTTTAACCTGAAATTTAGCAAATTCTTAGCATAATGCTCTCGGCGATTGCGTGCTGAGACGCCAAAATTGGGGAAGGAAGCAATGGACCGATATACAATCGCTACCTGTTGGTTGTAATTCGTGGTGGCGAAGGTGAGTTGCTCACCTTCCCAAGACAAACCGCCTCAAAAGTGCTCGTGCAGAAGGCACAAATTGCCGATCACGGATTTTGTGCAGAACAAGACATTTAAGAAGCTACTGCTCAGGGACTATAATTTGCCGTGGACGACCAAAGAACAGAATTTTCCCTTCTATTTGTCTTTCTTTTCATTCTCCCTGGGCACGGTTTTCTGTTTGTAATGCCCTCCAAGTACCCCCTCTTCCACACTTGATGCAATTCCCGAGTGCAAGATCACACTTTCTCGTGGACTGAGTTGTGCAAGAGGAGAGATCCAGGAGAGTTCCATAGGTCAGGGTACATGACAACATGGTACAATGTGGAAGAGATAGGAAATAAATTCATTTTGCTGAATGGTGAACAAAAAAAAAAGAAATTGCTGCGTGATCGTTTTCTTCATTTTTGTCGCCATCAAAAGCTCCCACTAAGAAATGCCATATTGAGGTTGCGAATTATAAAGCTGTCCAAAGTGTTAAGCGATCGGTTGGGTTTTAATAAACATGTCTCAGAGCTCCAGAAGGCTTCTTATTCACGCCACACAACACCCCAACCCATTGATCCACCCAGGCATTTATGAAGTTGTCACAAGAGCCCAAGACAACTTCCACAAATCCATGTACGAGGATGATCTCCTCTCGATATGGAATGGGGACCGGAGCAATATTGTTTCGAGTCACGGATTCTCACCACTTGACTCTTGATGTCAAAGGCTCAAATTACCAAGCGTGTGCACCATGACAAAATCCCAAAGAATATCAATTTTTGTGAGCCTGTTCAAGCTACAATGCAGATTTTATCCGGCTCGATTGTTTATGAAACACTCAATGCAATCGTACGCACGAATGATCGTTTCGTTTAGATAAATTAAACATTTCACACTCCCCAGCATTACTCTGCGTGCACTATGTTACAGCAACATGGGAAATGGCTTATTGTCACAATTTTCTCCACTGCAATTTAAGATCTTTCGACGAATAATGCAAAAAAAATAATTATTAAAATATTTCATTTTAAATTAAACAAATCCTGAAAGTCCTGAAAGTCATGCCAAATAAGTAATAGATTTTTTTTTGAGATTATAAATCAAAATTAATTAAAGTAGGTTCTATTTAAAATCGGAACAACTGACCCTGTTTAACCATTTAAGAACGATTGGGTTACCGATCCGGTCGATGTCCCATAACAAAGTCCTGTCTTAATATTTGAGAGTTTAAAATAGTTATTGTAATCCCAAATTTCCCCATCCAGCTGCAACTGTTTCTATTTTCTCTGAAACTGTTCTTATTTTCGCCGTAACTGTTCCCATTTTTGCCACGACTGTTTGGAACACACCGCTCAATTAGAATGCAGAGCTACTCCTAGCTTTGAACAAAAAAAACCCATATCCTACACTGAGTGAGAGAAATCCGAAAAAGTTAAAATAAGATTCCGGAAATGTTTATTTTACCCTGCAGTATTGATCCAAAATCGATGTAAATATTACCCTTTTCAAGTGTATTGGGGGTTAAAGTTACCTTTGTTCATGTTAATTTTACCCTTAAAAAGGTGTGAAATTAACATTAAAAAATATTAACATATGTTTACACCTAAAAAGTGTTAAAGTTATGAGGAAAAAAAAGTTAATCGGACCCTCTTTTTTTCTCAGTGTATGCTTTAGCCATAGGAAAGTGTCATTTTTGCTCTGAGCTCCACAATTATCATACAATTAATTTAAATCTTATCAAAGTTATTCTAAGTATTAAATATTTTCTTAATTACGAAGAAAAAAAATTCTTTTTTAATTTTTAGAACACAAGGGGTAAGTCATAATCAAGATGGGCGGCTAGAGTTCTCGCTTCTCAGAAATTAATATGGGTTCCATAAATTCCCGGAAAAATGTATGAATTATCCGGATTTTTCTTGATTTCCCCGTGGTTACCTTGAAAAAAATCGGTGGCAGCCAATATCCCGATAGCCAAAATCCCGAAAAGGCCAAAATCCCGAAAGCCAAAATCCCGAACGCCAAAATCCCGAAAGCCAAAATCCCGAACGCCAAAATCCTGAAAGGGATTAAATTATATGAAGGAAAATGTTTAGAATAATTACCCAAGACACAGAAGATTTTCCTTTGCCTCCAGCAAGCGCAGATGCAATCGCGGAAGTAGCTATGACACTTTTAAGAATTTGGGCTTTTGGCTTTCGGGATTTTGGCGTTCGGGATTTTGGCATTATGGATTTTGGCTTTCGGGATTTTGACCGGGACCCGAAAAAAATATATACTGGTTCCCCGAATTCTATAAAAATGATTAAATTTTCTAAGTTCCCCATCGATTACCCGAGAGTTTTGGGTGTTCGGGGGTACGCGAAAGTTCATCGTGTACTTCCTGAAAAAAAAAATGTATCTTGTTTCTCTGGGTTCCCTGAAAAATATATGGATTTCTCGTGTTCGCTGTGGATTCTTCGAATTATCTATGGACCCATTATGGGTTCTTTAAAAAAATATATAGGTTCTCCGGATTATCTATGGGCTCTATAAGTTCCCTAGTTACTTGTAAAATGAGTAGGTTCCCCGGATTATCCATGGGTACCCCGGGTCACCTTAGAATTGCCAGGATTGTCTAGGTTATCCATGGGCTCCGCGAATTTCCCGGGTGCCTTGGAAAATGTATGGGTTACCTGTTTTCCCTGTGACTTCTCCGGATTATTCATAGAGTTCTCAGGTGCCCTATGGGTTCCCCCAATTATCCATGGGTTTCCAGGTTACCTGAGAAATGCGAGAATTGTTCGGGTTACCTCCAGGTTTGCCTCCGGTTCTCCGGTTTCCCTGTGAATTCCATGGATTATTCATGGGTTCATAGGGTACCCTATGTATTCCACGCATTATCCATGGGTTCCCGGGTCCCTTGAAATAGTTATGTAAAGGGTTTTCAGACTATTCATGGGTTCCCCAATTTTCTCGGGTTCCCTGAAAATTGTACGGGTTCTCCGGGTTATCCATGGGCTCCGTGACTTTCCCGGATTCCTTTGAAAAATATATGGGTTCCCCGGATTATCCAAAGATTTCTCGGATACCCTATGGATTCCCCGCATTATCCATGAGTTCCCGGGTCCACTAAAATATGTAAAGGAGTGTCCGGGCAATAGTCTGGATTATTCATGGGTTTCCCGAGTTTCTTGGGTTCCTTCAAAAATGTATAGCTTCTCCGGGTTATCCAGCTCTGTGAGTTTCCTGGGTGCCTAGAATAATGTATGGGTTCCCCGATTTCCCTGTAAGTTCTCCGGATTATCCATAGCGTCCTCAGGTACGCTATGGGTTCCATGGATTATCCATGGGTTCATCCCGTCCTTTGAACAATGTAAGGATTGCGTTTCCTAGGTCCCTTGAAAAATATATGCGTTCACCGGTTCTATGGATTATCCATAGATTCCCAGGTTCCTTGAAATATATAAGGGTGTCCGAGTTATTCATGGGTTTCCGTAAAAATGTATGACTTCCCCGGTTTCCCTGAAAATTATATGGGTTCTCCAGGTTTTCCAAGGGCTCTTCGAGTCTCTCGCATTCCTTAACAAATGTATGAGTTCCCTACTATCCCTGTGAGTTTTCTGGATTATCCATAGGTAACTCGGATTCCGTGTGGGTTCTTCGGATTATCCATGGATTCCCCAAGTCTCCTGAAATATGTATGGTTTTCCCGGGTTCCCTGAAAATTGTATAAGTATTTCGGTAAATCCATGGGCTCCGTAACCTTCCTTGAAAAATGTATGGGGTCTTCAGGTTATCCATAGGTTATTAATGGGCTCCGGAAGTTTCCCGGGTTCCTTAAAAATGTACAGGGTCCCAGTTGCGGTATTAGTTCCCGGAATTTCACGGGTTCCTCAAAAAATGCACCCTGATTTCCGTTGAGTTCTCCGTTCCCTGAAAAATGTACAGGTTCCCCAATAAATATATAGTTTCCTGAGGTATCTCATGGATTTCCTGAGATCTTTGGCCAGATTGGCTCGAGTTTTCTCAAATGAGTTAACTCTTATAAGAACATAAAGTTTCTCTAATTTTAGAGATTCATCACTGAGAAAAAAATGAGGGTGCGATTAACATTTTATCCTCATAACTTTAACACTTTTTAGGTGTAAAATACATATATCAAAATTTTTAATGTTAATTTTACACCTTTTTAAGTGTAAAATTAACATGATAAAGGCTAACTTTAACCCCCAGTACACTTAAAAAGGGTAATATTTACACCGATTTTGGATCAATACTGCAGGGTAAAATTAACATTTCCGGAATGTTATTTTAACTTTTTTTTTAAACTTATTTTAACTCAGAATGTTATTTTTCTCAGTGAAGGAACATCTTGACAACTTGTCTACAACTTCATGTATTATCAAAGGTTTGAGGTTTTGCCATTAGGAGCGCTCCTCATATCATTTTAAATAACGAAAAAACTGTTCAATCTTAGATCCTTATGAAAAGTTTATGGCTTTCCATGTCAGTCGAGAGACACGATCACAAAATGCCATCTTCCTGAGAATATGAAGAAGGACAACATTTCAATTAGAATGAAAGAATCGAGACATCGAAAGGGGATTCATAAATTGGGAATATACCAACGACCAGTGGCTGATTGTGATCAGAAAATTCACACACAGGTGAGGAGAAGTTCTTTGGAATCCAATAAATTCGATATTTCTGGTAAACACAAAACCGAATGTCCACTTGTAACAAAACTGAGCAAAAGACAAGTGAGCAATAAAAAAGAGTGTGGAAGGAAAAGACCGATGAATGTCGTAAATATTGATTTTATTATGACTTCTCTACCAATTTATTTGCCTCCTCACTCAAAAGAACTATTTGGTCGAACATGAAGATAAAAGACGAGTAAATTTGGCTTTTGAAGAAGGATTGCGATAAAATCTCAAGTGACTATGCCCCTTTAACCACATGTAGGCGAAGTTATTGACAGCAATTTATTGATTTTCGTTTCGCTTCTTCGCATTTTGATTCAATTAAATCGTTTTAATACTCTTGTCAATAAAATTTTATTGATCAAGTGAAAATTCATCGATGGAATTCCTTGTAATCGTCACCATCAGATACTTACCTGCTGTGAACGTCTCTCATAGTACGACTAGTATGGGTAAAAATCAATTTGATTGACTATTAAAACGAGTGATAAACTCGGATTAGCGTATGGTAGCTGAGGAATCTTTTCAGGTATTACTCGAAATACTTGTTAATTCGATTTCCAATTGAATTTTAACGATCAAGAATCATGTTGAACAAATTTTATTTAATTTTTTCCCAACATGTCGCAAGGTTGGGAAATTTATTTTGAAGAAATACCCAATCCCTGGTGAATGGGTTTCGACACGTTTTTATAGAAAGGTTGAGCCCGATCGTACCAAGTAAAGGAACTCACACGAATTCCAGAAGCTGAGATTGTATAGACGTATAGGGTATCTCCTTTAACTTAAACAATTGTAAGTTTAAATACTAAAACTGAATGGTAATTAAAATTAATTTGCAGTAATCCCACCATTTTATTATTCACGTTTGGAAGTTCTTGTACTTTTCGGGGCCAACGGAATTATCGACCCTCTTCATGTGCAATTTTATCTTGACGTTTTTGCGATAGTCATGTCCAGATCAATGCCTTTCGGAAAGAAATATCCCGTGACAGGGCGTCCGGAAGTGGAATATATGAGGTGTTCCTTTCCACATGGAGTGACACACGAAAGAGGATGGAAATTTTTATAGATTTCTCCTCTTTTAGTTTACCCCGCGTGAAGGAGGTTACCGTTCGGGGTGTAATATCGAGGGGTCATTCAATTTTTTGGGGTGGCACGAATATCGAACTCACCTGCTCCACTTGAGTGGTGGCCTTTATCTACAGCAACAATCTGCCCCAGGTTTAAGTAGCACGAGCATAGGGCCAAATCCCATGACTTGTCTGACTTTGAGGTGGCAAACCATGCATGGCGAATGTCTGGCTGACCATCGAACCACTCACACAGCCGATGACGATCTTACACCCACAATGTGGCCTGGGAAACCAGCACGAAATGACTGATTGCCGAAGAATCAACCGATCCAAATCGCCTTTGGGTGCCACTTCTGATGAGAAAGTCGATAAGGTTTTTACTTGGAAGAAATTGGGCTTATTTTTGTGCAATGCAAAGGCAGTTGGAGAGGTCTATCATTTTGTTATTGTCGGACCCCGAATGGTTTTCGAAGCCACTCAAAGATCGCAACAGATAGTGTCGTCTTGAGCGGGAGTTGAACATTGGAACGATCTAGAGTTAATAATCAACAATGTTTAATTATAGGTTTAATTCGATTAATTTTATACCTTTGCACAAAATATGATACGAAAACGAGCTGAAGTGAGGAAAGATCGTGATATTTTAAATATATTCTAGATGGCAGCAAAAGTCGTTATATGTAACTTCGCCCGAAGTATAAGTTTAAAGAGAAAATCAATTTTATATTTAACAAAAAATCAAATTTAAGAGATTCAAACACAAAATAGGGGAAATCCCTCTACCTTCGGACAACTCAAACTTCAAACAACTTATTTTTTTCAAAATTATTTTAAAAAAATTCGGCCGTTATAACAGGGGCCACTGCGAGAAATCCGAAAATGTTAAAATAACATTCCGCAAATGTATATATTACCCTGCTGTATTGATCCGAAATCGATGTAAATATTACCCTTTTTAGGTATATTAGGTGTTAAAGTTACCCTTTTCCATGTTAATTTTACCCTTAAAAAAGGTAGAAAGCTGAAACTCAGTATGAACACAGGGTTTATGGAAAGCTATTCAGTCATATAAAATATGATTACGATTTAAATAGAAAATAAAAAAAAAATAAAAAAGTAAATCAAATTTAGAAAAATAAGTAAAAAGGGACAGATAATCCTAACCGGCTTATGTAGGTGAGATTCTAAACGTGAGCTAACTCGGAGTGCATGCAAATTCGATTTAGAGCTGAAGTTGGGAGACGCCATTCAGTTATCTTGAATCAAATTCGTGAAATTATACAAATTTTGTATTTCAACCAAAATATCAAGGATTTGGATGAACTGATAGAAAAGTGATATATGGATGAAATGTAGACCAGAATGTTCTCTATAATTTTCCCATAGAACATGATCTCATCGATTACTCAGAAGCCAAGATAAGCGAGGTTTTTTGTTTTTTAACTCGTTTTTTCATCCAGAGTGCCCCAAGTAGTCATTTGTTGAGCTTCAACTATTTCAAAGAATTGTTGTATTTTGTGGGACTTTCCATTTAAAACCCTATTTTAAGTGTCTTGGTGGAGTAGAGGCAGTCAAATTGGCATCTGAGTGATTTCAAAGCGTTTTTATGGGAAAAATCATTTTTTTCACACTTAAACGGCAAAATCGGAGTGATAGCGTAGTCTGAGCGGAAAATGATGTATGGACGAAATGTAGAGACAAATGTGTTCTACAATTGTGTCGAAGTAATCATCAAAATCGGTTTAGCGACAGTCGAGATAATTGAGGTTATGTGATATTGAAATTGGTTTTTCGACTGTGGCGCCCCTGGTGTTGGTCCCACGAAGTTCAAATATTCTAGAAAGTTGTAGCATTTGGTGAGATCTTTCGTTTAAGCCCTCACTCATCAAAATCGGTCACATAGCACCGGAGATATGATTTTTTGAATTTTGTGAACTTTGACCCCTCATATCTCCGGTTCTGTTTTAACCACAGCGCGCATACGCACCATTTTGGAAACGTCCTAGACTGGACTACAACATACTAAAATTTCATTAACTTGCACAATGCCGTTTTTGAGAAAAGTGACTTTGAATTTCGATGAATTTTGACGCTATCACAGCGCCACCTGTGGTGACTTTTTGAACTTCCATCTGAAAGTGCTCATCGAGACGAAACCAAAAAGGTAAAATTTAGGTCGCTATGTTAATTAGAACCGGAGATAGAGGCCGGTCAATGTTCGAACTTTGACCCCTTATAGCTCGGGTCAGGGGTTATGGATCGACTTAAGGTTTTTTTTGTTTGATAGGTATAATCAACGGCTACAACATACTAAATTTTGAGCCCGATGCACAATGGAATTTTTGAGTTATTTAACTTTTAAGATTTAAAAATTTTCTTTTTAAAAAAAGCGCCCCTAGCGGTGGTTTTATGAACTTGCGATGTTAGAAGGGGAAGTGGCATTTCACGAGAGCTTTCCAAAAAGCCCTCACTTTTTAAATTCTGACAATTAGAACCGGAGTTATGGCCATTTTAAGAAATTTTTTTTGGACCCTTATAGCTCGGGTCAGGGGGGTCGGGGGACCTTAAGTTTGGTATTGATGGAAAGCTCTAAGGCCCAGCTATAACATACTAAAATTTGAGCCCGATCGATGCCATAGGGGCGGAGCTATTGAGAAAACAAAAAAAGGGGGGTCTTCAAAATGGCGGAAGGAGGGGTGGGGGGTGGGGGGTCTATGCACCAAGTTGCAATTTTCACCCGATATATAACCTTTGCCGAAAACCGCAAGTCGATATCTTTTTTAGTTTAGGAGCTATTAAGCTCCAAAGAGCGGCCGGCCGGCCGGCCGGGAACGTAACTTAGCCACATATATATTCGGAATCAGGAAGTGGCGAAACACATTTTGGCCAAATTTGAGGTCGATCGGACGACATGAAATTTTGTTAGGATTATAGTAGGTGAGATTTTGTTAAGAATCTCACCTAATATGTAATAATTCTACTGATATCGATGAATACAATGCGGCCCTATCTCTCATTATAACACATTAAAAGCATTAGACATGCATATTGTAAGATCATTAAAATCGGTTGACTATTTCTTGTTACACATTTCTTGTTAATTGAGAACTTTGATAACCTGGAGCACCCGTTGCAGTTAACAACAGTCATTGCATTAAACTTTCATACGCGATAAAAATGCACGAGAAAATGTAAGTAAATAGTCAAAGATTCGAGGAAAATATTTGATCGAGTCTTAAAGAAAAATGGAAAAGAAATGAAAGTTCTCCAGTCGATAGTTATAATTTTGATATTACAGAGTGATTATATTTTATTTAGTCATAATCGATACATTTTACCGCACAAGATGACGTGGTTATGTATAAAATAAAAAATTGTTATATTTCGGATATAAAAATTCCCCATTAATCCGAATATGGACCTCTTTTATACGGCTATAATATTAGAAGAAATGTGTAAAGTCTTCGTCATCATTTTCGTATAGATATCATACATCTCTACTCATTTATGGCGATAAATGCTCCTTGGGTATGAGAATCAAGGTGTTCGAAATATTACTCAGAGCTGTGTCTATAATTTTATTAATTTTAAAATTTATTACGAAACTTCAAAATCGCTTTTCTGTTGGATTTTTTTGTATACAATTAAGAAAAGATATTCGTATATCTCGTATCTGTTGAAGTCCGGAAAGAAGCTCAAAACATATTTGTTAAATGGAATGTCCTTTTCTGGTAAAGAAAGGATTTCATAAGATCTGTATGATTTTTCCGATGGCAAATAATTTCTGTCCTATCTGTTTTTCTTGAGGTGGTTATTGATGAATGAAAAATAAGAATTAGAACGTTCATTCACCTTTGCCAGGAATAGAGGACAACAGGTTTGAGATAACGATTTCAGGTGTTCTTGGAACCCTACCCATCTTCAATGAATATTTAATAATTTGATTTTTTTTTACTAATATTCCATAAAATATTTCGAACATTAAGTATATCCTTCACTTTCTGCCCTCTGCCCACAAAATGTACAATCGTAACCAGTTGAATAATCGTAAAAGGTAAGATAGAACATTTTCAGTGGTTAAACTTTTGGATATTTCGTGGCCTCTAATGCCACATAAGCACTATAACAAATTTCCCAAACTCCCAAAATGTGAAATTTCTCAATAACATTGTAATCCTTTGATCTCACGCCAAAATGGGTGGTCCATACCCATCACGGAATACACCTTGCGGCAAGGAAATGGGTCTGAATATTTTCCCTCTTGGCTGCATTATTAGAACAATGGCAAAACTTGCCCACTGAAAATTATCGCATGATGGATTTCCACTCGAGATATTTCCCTGAGACATGATTCCAGGAATTCGATGCTGATGGAAGTATTACCCATGAGATTAGGAAGTTCTTCAGTGTTGGACCACCAGGAGATGCCCTGGAGGATGTCATTAGCCAACACCATTACCTTATCGGGATCATTGATGACGTGCCACATGAGGATTCCCCGTTCAATTTGGCATTTGATGTCATCTTACTTATGACTCCCATGGCGAGGAATCGTCAACAGAGTTGGAAGTTGGAAGCCCAGAGAATCGAACATAAATATCATGAAATTATTTGAGTCACGCGAATTCCTCTTTTCTTCAAACTAATCCACGAAAAAAAAAGTGCATAAACACAAATTATTTCTCCCCTGCAAGACACCAAAAGGTAAAAACATTGTGAATGAGCATAAGATTGGCTTCGTTGAACACATTTTTGGTGATTGTACTTGGTGTATTTATTCCCTATTAAATTGTTTTCTTGAAAAGAATTCTTCAAGTTCCAAGGGAATGAGAGATATTTTAATGAATATCATTAATTTCTTAAACTTCATGAACAAATATTCCAGAGATTCCCTCACTTGCACCTTTACTTGCAGTTGCTTTATTATGAGTTTGTTTAATAATTTTGCTATTCTTTGTTTGAACAGCATTTTGATATTTTTTTAATTAATTGTTTTTATTAGTGCTTTAACGGGGAATACTTTGATCTTAAGAGTTATAAGGAAAGTAACGTTGCGGTTCCATCTATTTTTGTGGTCTCTGTATTATTTGCTTATAGGTCAAACGGTGAGAGATATCACCTTCAGGCCTTCAGCGACCCCTGCAAAAATTACCAGTACACTGAGGCATTTTTTAACTTTTTTCCATGGATTTTTCTCGAAATTTTCCAATATATAAATTTTGATCACAAATATTGAACAATATCATCAAAAAATTTCAACGTGAATTTTCCGGTAAGCTAAGACACACTCCATACAAGTCAATTAAAATATCGTAATTGGAATATTCGATGGGACTATTAAAACGATCTTACAGACTAAAAGTGAGTATTTCACCAAAAAATTCTTAAATAAAAATTTGTTTTACTAATAAATACAAAAGGCATAAAACGGCGCTGCTACACTCTTGGAATGTGTCTCGGCTTACTTGTTTTCCAAGCTGGTTTCATGGATAACTCTTAATTCACCATTAAAATTATCCTTAGAATTTTTTTTAAAGAGCACGTAAATCAATTTAAAATAAAAACTAAAAAATTGTTTTCCATTGTATCTAATATCGTTCTGAACCGATTTAGGCAAACGTGATCTTTACATGAAGCTTAAGAATTCCCTTATCAATGTAATTCATTACTCCTCTCAACGATGAACTGGCGCAATTGACTTTAAATGGATGTATCCGGTGATTGCAAGTGAAAATGTTAGATGAAAACACTTTTTAGGTTTTGCCCAGAGCTTTCGATCCTGATGGGGATCTTCTTCAGTGGCTGGAAGGGCATTAAATTTTTTATTTGCAACGAATGTCTTTTTAACATTTTTTTACAAGGTCAGTTTTGGACAATTTTTAACTCACTTATAAAATTTTAAATCGTTGACCAACTTTTTTTGCATAGGGTAAATTAAGCTAATTCAAAACCTGCTTCAAATGGAAATTTTTCGCTACTCCAAATGGAAACGTCACTGTTTTCATGATAAATACAGTACTAAATTATTATATTTATATATTTTCTATGCCACAGTTTCATTATTTAGTTAATTTTGCTCTAAATAAAGCGAAAATCCATTCATATTCACAAATTTTAATTTGTTAATTTCTCAGAAAAATTAAAAGTGTACCTTTTCACCATCGAATTTTTCATCGATCGACCATGTTTTCCAATGAAAAACACAATGAGGTGACTGTTGTTTATTAATTTTGTTTAACATTTATGTCGTATTTCTGGCTAATTTTAGTGAAATTAAGTGCTAATCTTTGTTGTTAACGGTACGTGAAGTTTTCAAATGAAATAATAACATATTTAATGAACAAAAAGAGTTTTTTTGAAGTATCTGCAAATGCTTCAATGGGAAACCCTGGAAATATGGAAATTTTTCTTGGAGAGATTTTCTTATTGTTTTAGATGGGAAAGGAGAAAAAAACAGGAATAAGAACAAATCCTGTACTCAAGAGCAACTCAACAAGGTTTTGGAAGCCTTTCGTCGTGGTTTCACTTTGTCTCCAATTAGAAACTTTCCCTTGTCTCCATTTGGATTAATATGTTTCCAATAGAAGCATTTTACGCTCGCGTATTTTTCTTGTATTTAAGAATATTTCAAATTATGTCTAAAGAATTTTCACTAAACAGTAACATTCTAGAAGAGTCAAGGAGAAAATTTATGTAATTCTCTTCAGAAAAAATATAAACTTAATGTGTTGAATCTTCTGTCAAAGTTAAAGCATCTGGAAATAGTTTTGAATTAGAACATTTACCCTACCTCTTTGTGCGGTATATAATTTTTTTACGAATTAAGGCGAAAATTTATTAGAATATTTTTATTTATTTATTTTCTAATGTATACAGAAATTTAATATATATTTTTTTGCTTAAAGATTACATAGTAAATTTATCAATACACTTTCAGCCTTACATTATTTTTAGTTTAATATTGACTGGTAAAACCTATTTTTTTTAATTGATGTCTCATTAAATATTTGTATTTAAATCAGTAAAGGTTCAAGTTTCGAAAATGATGGAATAGTCTCACAATTTGTACTTGACTTATTGAATTTGTAAGGCAATTTTTTTTTTGGCGAACAAGTCCCAATCATAAATAATAGTTCTTGTTTCTACTTGGCTAAACCCAGTAAATAATTCAAAATTGACAACCTCCTCGGAAGAAGTTCCTGTTCACGCTCCTCTATTCCCAATCAATTGCACCATAAATTTCCGACATTGCGCCACGAATTAAGGGGTGAGTCTGTGTCTCTCCCATTCTGATGCCCCCAAAATAAAAGACTATCTCCAAATCTCGCGAGGACAGAAACGGATTTTATTTATTGGCAAACAAAAAAGCAGATAGGAAACTGTGAATATTATTCCAGCACTCTCGTGAAATCATGATGCGGAAAAAATCATGCTCATTGATTCCTTTCATGCCCTTTCTGGCTAGAAAGACGCAAAAAAAAGGAGGAAACCCCTTTTTCTAGCTGCGTGTCAGCAATAAAAACATAAAATTGTAGCACAATGTTGCCAATGGAGGGACATTAATCGATGACGAGGCATTGCAACAAAGAAACAATTAGGATTCGATTGTGAGAAAAATCAAACCATCCAACAAGTGTTCGACCATCATTTCCCACTTCTGAAAATGTTGGAAGGGTGAGTTTTTGGGATTAGGGAAGGTGCAAAAAAAATTGATGATGGCGCAATGATAGAGAATCGCGAGAGGAATCTCATTCTTTTTGGCGCCCAGTATGTTCCGTATACTTTCCATAAATTAACCCCTTTTTCTGTGGATTTTCAATTAAGTACCACCCCCGCGTCCTATTGAATTTTTCCTCCTTGATTAATGGATTTATTCTGTGGATTAATGAATTTGATGATTTTTCAGAGTGCCTCATAAATTTCACATTCTGATAAGCAAATTTTGCTCATGAGACACTTTCACTCCCACGAAGAAAAAACACCAACGTTTTTTTGAGATAAAAACTGTCAAAGTTTTTTTCCAACCCATAAAAATTGCCACCCACCCCCTTGAGATGCCCCTTCTGCCCCTTGGTCTGAGGATTTCTATTTTTTTCAAGCCTTAGTCCCCCTAAATCGAAAGGGTGCGGCGGAGAAGTGTGATTATTCAACTCTTTTGGCGCCACTTGAAGCACCTTTCTTGAAGACCTTTGCCAACCCCAACCCCTCAAACACCGGAGGGATGGTAAATAAGTCATTGTGATGGAGAGAACCTTCAATTACTTTTTAAACTTTCTGGTGAATTGTTTTTTATTCGCGTTGATTTCTGACTCTCTGTCTAATTCAAGAGTCCAATTTCCTGCTGTAAGTCCTTTGATGAACTTTGATTGCTTTTCCACCCCCTTTTACCACCCTTCCCCAAAAAGCACTTTCTAGGACTTTGGATATCCTTCAAATAAGAATTTATACAACTTGAGGAGTTCTTTTCTACTCCACTTTTTTTGTACTTCTATTGGTCTATTTTTATTTATTTTTTTCTTACCTTGTGTTATAGGGTGTCGAAAAGAAATTCGAAGTGAGAACAATCCCATTATTGTTTCTTTCTCTGGAAAATTTTGTTGGTCAGAGAAGAGTATTTTAAATTGAACTGAAAATTTGAAGGAAAACTTTTCATGTATTGGAATATAAACAGGGTTTGTACGAAATTTCGGTCAGTTTGCAATTTCGTCCACTTCATTCGTTCCTAAAATTTCCATAAATTTTTAGTTTCTGCATATTTTCGAGATTTTAAAATGTAAAAAAAAAAACAAAAAAATACACCTTAGTAAATTAGATGATGTGAAAAAGGCTTTTGAAAAATTCCGGAAGGGCAAGGAACTACCCAAGCGGCATTTGATGTCCGAATAATGTATGTCTCAAATGTAACTAGCATATTTTTAATGTAATCGAACTATTTCTAAAAAATATAATGTATGAGCATGATGAAAGTAAAATATCTAAAATAACTTAAATAAAAATACACATAAAAAATATCAGTTATTTTCTATTTAAAAGTAGGGTAAAGGCTCATAATTTTGGACAGTCTGCTTATAAGCATCGATGTCCCAAGTTTGAAATGCGATATTTTCGATACTAATTAACTTTTTTTGTTACTCTCTTTTCAGATGGGTTGTTTAGAAAATTGGCAAGCTATTTATCGTCTTATTTTTACTAAAATTAGTTTTAATTCGTTTAAAAATTAATTGATATGTAGAGGTGAATTTGACTCTTATTTTGGACAACTTGGTTATTAATTTGGACAACTTGGCTGTAAATTTGGACAACTAATCCGCCTCAAGAGGATGTCCATTGTTCTTCATTTCATGAACCAATCTTACCAAGTCTTCTTCCACTTCATGTAAGGGAAACGTAGAATGTCACAACAAGCCCGGAAACTTTCCACATCAATCATTAAAGTGAGTTGACTTCGGTACTCCAAGTACTCGCGTATTCGCGCATTCCCTGGCCTTTCCGGGAGCCTTTCAATGCTTTTCTCGCTACATCTCTTTCGTAGAGATGATGCTCACAAAAGCTAAAACTTCACGAAATTTCGTGAGAAAAACACCTGTCCAAAATAAGGAGTATCACCTCACTAGTGAATGCATTAAAAATTTTCCCATTTTTCAAACGAAAAATCTAATTCACAAGGCAAATCTAACTTCAGATCAAACGTACAAATCACCATTAACGTGAATCAACACAATTTTCAATGAGTATTCAATAATATTACTCAAAAAAAGCGAAGAAACATTGTTAGTACTTAACCACAGCTAAATAAGACTGAAGTAAACACGAAGTTCTGTCATATTTCTCGTGAGCAATTGCTCACACTGAATTTTCAACAAAGCAATTTCAACTCAAATCATATTCAAAATTTAACGCATTTAGTGTAAAAATATTCCAAAAATAACAAGTATATTTAGATACAATTCATTATTCATCAAACATTGGAATAAAAATCCATCATTTTAATCACTTTATTTTTAGTGTCCAATTTTATACTCAAAGTGTCCAAAATAAGAAACTGGACAAAATTATGAACCTTTCCCCTATAATACATTTTTATTTGATAAATTCCAGTTAATATATTGGTATTCCCCCTTAAAATTACAACTATATGTTTTCAGATTCATAAAAAAATCATAATATAATCTATTTTTGAGTAAAGATGTGTAAATCTATGTCGAAAATATCGAAAGTATATTCATCATACAGATTCTAGCTGTTATGTTCACATAATGTCGTGAAATTGTATGAATATCATGTTTCTGATATATTTTAGTTATATTTGTTCCGTAAAGGAGACAAGTTGTATATAACTTGTGTTCATTTTGTATGACACTGCAGATTGTCAAATTCTGCTTCGGTTACTAAGCAGAAGTTCATTTGTGAGTGAAAATTTGGGAAAAAAGTGATGTCTCACATGAATTAGAGTCCTGAAATGCGCCAGTGTGTGAAGTAAATCGAGTATATATATAGAAGGGATTAAATTTTACAAAGTGCAAATATTTTCATCCTTTAATTGCAATGTACCGCATGTAAAAACGTCAAGACAGGTTCCAGATAATTAGTCGTGAAATCAAATTGCAGAAAGAGTGCCCAGAATGCAGAAATAGTTTATGAAAAGCATAATCTTTTAGTGTTTTCACATTTTTTTTATTGTCTAGTGATATTATTTATATAAGAAGTCTACAATGTAAATATGATGTACGACATTTTCTAAATAGACTCACTAAAATATATAAAGATGTTTTATTGTCTGCCTTTCTTAATTATTCGGGTTACATTATTTTGATTTTATTAAACAAAAAGAAAATTATGGCGTGGAAAAATACAGAAAATTTTCGACGCCAAACCCAAATAATAAATTCTTTTAATATGACATTTCCCACATTCCCATTTGAGTTTCGTTTCAGAGTGCAGACTAAGATTGCACAGAAATGTGGAATGGTAATTGCAATCGGAATACTTACGTTTCAATGACGTAAATCTAACCTCAAAGAAATTTCTTAAGTCTTCTAAGCACAACTTTCGAAAATCAGGTTATCTCTTTAGTTATTTCAGACGTATCTATTTATTAAGAACGTTTCAAGTAATTTGAAGGGCGTGTGAATATTTTTATGACCTAATTTGTATGTAGCAAAATTTTTCTCCTTGGGTTGAACTTCAAGGCTTAACTTTGTGAACAACTGCTGCAGTTTCTAGTTTTCGGACTAGCCTAAACTTTTAGTTTGAAGACTGCTTTACAAGCCATTCTTGGATTATAGTATTACTAATTTTTCTTGTCTCTGTGACTTTATAATTTTAAAGTGAAATATTGAAAAGAATTTCTTATAGCTGTTAAGTCAAGTCAGTTCGAAAGGATCCATCGTGGAACGATAACTCTATTTTATACTTTCTTTTTTTTAATTTTGTTACTTTTTACCCCAAGTAGTCATTTTTAATAAAAGGATTTCTGGAGAAAAGAACCTTTGTGAAATTCTAAAATAGATAGCGGATTCATATTCAAAGAATCCAAATTATTTAGATAATATTCACCAGTGCATCAATTTTGCAAAATAAGTAGGTGATAATTGTTATTTTCTGAAAGAAAAATATTTCAAAAATAGGACTAAAAATTTAGATATTTTTTATTTTCAAAATTCCTTCTTCGAATCCTAAGAAACTTACGACATTGGAGGAGGTCTATGGGGGCCCTCTATGGAAAAAAATTTAAGCCGCTATCTCTTTTATCTTGACAGATATTGAATTTAGAATTTTTTGATTTGTGACTTTTTGCCCCAGTCTCCCCTATTGAGTGACCTGGGAACCTTATAAGGACGTCATTTGTACTCTTATACTAAAATTTATTGCGGAGTCACATTTATTGAGAAACATAGGAAGAATTAGAATTTGGTCATTATGAAGCTTGGGATCGTACGAAGCATAGGCACTTTTCCCTAGCAATCAATGATCATATCTTACAAAAAATGTTTTTACCCTATTGTTTTTTCCAAAAATTATTGCGAAAATGTTTTGGTAAAAAATGGCTCTGTGTCGTGGGTAATAAAACCTTATTGATAATTAGAAATTTCGTTTGTACATCTATCGCACTAGGGCTACATGTACTAAATCTCTCAGAGCTGCCAAGAAACTGAGGGCAATGTCAAACGTCTACGAGTGATCTTCTCACTTAATAAAGAATGTCTTGCATGTTTTTCCGTGATCTCTAGAATTCCAATGATGTGCTAATTGGATTCTTGCGATGAATCCTAATTGATGGCCTGTGCCTCCAAAACGGCAAAGGCTGTGTGCAACTTTGTGGCATGGGCAGAGTTAGGTACAATTAGACGAAGAGGAGCTTGATGATTTAGTATGGGCAAAAGGTGAAGTGGAGATGCCTTGAGGAGAATCTCTGGTGACATTCTGCTGTGATGCAAAAATAGCCAATTGAAGTCGTCGAAATGTTTATTGCGGAGATAATTTAATTTTGTATGGGCAAATCAAATCAAAGTCTAAGTGCTCGACATCGACATCAGGTGCTTAACCCATTCCTGACTCAGTCTCTTGGCTCTTTGAGGCATTTGGGCAGGAATAAAAAAAAAAGAGACGAGAAGGAGAGGAGGCACGAGATGAGCCATGTGATCTTTTGGGGCATTCGCATGAATTTTCCCCCCAAAGAGAGTCCAACACTAAAATCAACACTGATGAAGACTAAAGGCTCCCAGATCGCGGATTCATCCTCTCATTCACGTCAACATCTTTTTGATACCAGCGAGAAAGAGAGGCATATTTTTAGAACGCACATGCGGTCGTCGAAGATTTATTGTTATTTTTATTGAAATTTCTGACTGTCACAGACATATAGCGACCTGATCACATTTAAAATAGGATCCTGTGTAATTTATGTGATTGCTCGCTCTTCCAACTCCTCACCCTCCATGCCATCACACTCAAATGTTGGATGTTTGTTGTATGCCTTGTGAACTCTCGATGACTCTTTTATTTCGCCGTTTTCCTTCCTTTTTTTCTCCTTTAAACCTCACCACAAACTTCTTCTATTGCAGATATAATTTTAATTGAACCGACATGAAGAATATGGAAAACCGGGGGTCCTAATATACCAATAAAAGATTTAATGTTGCGCTATAATGTTATAACTGTTTTGTGAAATGGATGAAAAAGTGTTACTATTTCTCTGTGAGAGGTGCCATTGACTGTCTAAAAAAATTAATGTTTAAATTGAAACTCGATATATCTTAGATGTTTGACAGTATTTGTCACTGGTCAATGTCAAATATGTCAATTGACAATTGCAATGTTTCAATATATTAACTTCAAAATTGCTAACATTAAGAAAGAAAACATAATACCCTAGACACATTTACGACTTCAGCCATGAGACGGCTTAACGTAATTATATTCAAAATAATGATTAGGTTACATTTCCATCATTTTTTGATTAATCCGTCTCTTCGTTTAAGCCGAGAAACGGCGTGAAAAATTGATGGGAATTTAGTCAAATTATTATTTTGATCATAATTACGTTAAGACGGCTCTTGGCTTAAGTCGTAAGTGTGTCTAGGGCATAAGGCAGTTTTCAAATCAAACAGTAGGGAAAAGTACTCTCCCTTCGAATGTTCATGCCTTCGAATAATGTGAATTTTCTCTTAGTTTTCCTAATAGACTTACACATTTCTATTAAATGTTAGTTGGCTTACCATCAATTATTGATAAATCCCTTACGAAAAACAAAAGAAATTTACATTATTCGAAGGCATGAACGTTCGAAGGGAGAGCACTTTCCCCTAGTATTCTATTTTTCTATTTCAATATCGCTCTAAGGTGACAGCCTATTGACAGTTACTGCCGATTTTTCATGAGATAGCATGAAGGATTCAATTCTGTGTAAAAACAATCAAACATTCAATTTTTTTTTTTCATTTCAAATTATGTATTTTTCTAATGATCCTTGTGATTCTATGCGATAAGTAAATTTTCCTTGAATAACAATAAACTTCCTAAAAATCCTAAGTTAAAATTTAAAAACATTCTAATAACGAAATTCAGTGCTTTATCGTTTCTAAAAAATTATTATATTCTCTTCCTATTGCATTAAAATCTCAAAATCTTTAAAAAAAAAAAAAATGCGTTGACCCTTGGTAATTTCCAAAAGGCGATATATCGTCGGTTGCGTCTACCTCTGTCGTATCTGCATTTATTTTGTGTCAGCATTTTACGCAAGAAGGGACGTCTGTATTGTAGCTTGCACCGAATGCAGATACAAAGCAAATGCAGATACGACAGAGGTAGACGCAACCGACGATATTTTTCTGAGATCCATGTGACGTATTTGTCATTACCAACTGTCAACTTTGAATGCTGTCAATTTAAAAATCAAGATAAAAATTCAATTAATTGTCAGAATTGATGCAGTAGATATCTTCGAATAAATTTATTAATTAATAGCAATTTCAATAAATGATAATTCTGGTAGTTTATTTCCCTGATGATGATTCAAACTCCTAACTTACTTATATTCAAATTATTTGTCTACAGTCAAAAGCTGTCAAAATCATCGAAAGCTGTCAAAATCATCAAAAACTTGTCAAATCTGTTGATAGCTAAATAAAATACATTATTTGATTGTTATAAGAAGAACTCATTAAAGGATGTTATTTATAGGGGAAGGGGGTCACTGAAGACTGAATATCATTATCTTTTACCGTTTCAGTTACAGAACGATAAAAAGTTGAATAAAACAGCTAATTATACTGCTCTCTCTCTCTCTTGGAGTTAGATTAGTAAAAATCAGTAAATTCACAGTAAAAACAAATTTGGCACTTGTCAAGACTTTGACAGTGTCAGAAACTGTCACCCGTCAATTCTGAAAAAAAAACACAAACTCTATAAAGTTTACTAAATTAAGGCAAAATACATTTGTCAACAATATTTATTAAATTATTTTTAAAACTTATGATATTTAAACACTATTTTTGACCTGGTGAATGGTAAGTAAAGGGAAGAAATAAAAGATTATGCATTCTATCTGTCAAAATTTTGCTCTCAAGTGCCAAAAATATACTGTTAACTAGACTTTTATTAATTAGTTTTTCATAAAATTCTAATTTAAACTGAATTAGCTAGAGAAAAACATTAGGAACTAAGGATTTGATTAAGCAGATCATATGAATTTTACTTTGACAGCTGTCAAATCTCAACTATTACTATTATTGGATTTAAAAAAAAAAAACAAGTTAAGGTCAATGTCTTGTCAAATTCACAATAAATTTGTATGGTATGTGTCATTAATTGATTTTAGTCCTAGAGGCATCAATAGGGGAAACTCGGACACCATCGAATACGGAGTAGAACTGAACACCGTGATTTTTCAATTATATATTAGACTTCAAAAGAAGAGATCTGAATGAATTTTTAGATACTATAGGGGTACTTGTTTCTATAGTACAATTTCCCTTGCAGTATACTCTCCTTATGCTTCCATTTGGAACCAAAATATCACACAGATTAAGAGATTAATACCCATCAAATTGTTAAAAATCCAAGAATTTTTCTTTGTTAACTTTCGAAGCTTATTGAGTGTAGCTTAATCCGGCCGAATAGATAATCTCCCTGAATATGAAAACGTTATATAAAAGCCTAATTGAGAAAGAAACTCAAGTAAATTTGCTTAAACAAAAATCCTTGAAATGTGAAAAATATCTCAATGACAGTTTTTAAATTCATCTGTCACCCGGACTATTTTATGTTACTCCCCAGCGAGCACAGTTATCTGAAAAAAAAGAACTGTTTTCAGCAGAGTTTTTCTGAGTTGATCAGCATAAATATGCTGTCTGGTTAGCAGTTCTCGAATAAGCTCAATTGAAATCGGTTATCATTTGGTTATCGCTGGGTCGTACGAAGAGCAAATGGATAAGCAACAGACAACCGTAAATAAATTTGACAGCTGTCAAATGTGACAATAACTGTCATTCGCATCTGTCAGCCCTGTAATACAATATCTCCATACGATTAACAATAATTCCGCAAGAAGTTAGTAGGGAAACAGTTAAGTTCCTTAAATATGGACGAAAAGGAGGTATAAATGACATTTCTCAATCACCAAACGTGAAGAATAATTTCAAAAAAGTAACGGAATTCATGTGACATTTATTTATCGTGTTCAAAATAATAAGTTAAGATAATTTATCTTTGTAATTTATTCAGGAAGTTGATGCAGCACGATAATATTGAAGAAGCACCAGAGGAAAATGGTTCTAATTCCAAACGCTGATCGTGCGATTAGCATGATAATGTAGACCGATCGTGCAATTAATGTGATCCTGCCAATTGATCGTGCGATCATAATAATCTCAGAGATTGATCGCCATGATCTTAGAGATTGAATCGGCGCGATCTTGTAGACTGATCGGCATGATCTGCTGATCTGCCACTCACGGTTCACTCGTTGGCTATGCTTATTCTGCCCATGTCAAAGTTAGCGCAAAACTTTCATTACATAACCTCAAATTTTACTTTTTAAATCCAACCGTTGCGTCGTTCATATTTGAAGAGTTCATATTTCAGGAACTTTACTGTATAACCATCTTAATTGTTTTTAATCCTGTAAGCCTGCGAGTTGATAACCCCTTGGCAATGTGATTACGAGGGAGATCTCTCTCTGTTTTCAATTCCGTGCAAATGCACAATTTCGAGGGCAAACGACAATAAAACCTACAAAAAAGAGCCCATGCAAAAATGTCACATAGTGAAATGTGAAATTTTATTTATTTCTGGAGAAACAAGAACTTAAGAATTGACGCCAATGAAAAGATGGAGAGAAACAATTTTAATTGGGCGTCACTTTCACTAAATCATATCACTGACTTTTCTCTATTTCTTTTGCTGTTTTTCGTCTGTTTTTCCCGTGGTGGAGGACAGAGACGGAGATTTTTATTAATTGACGTCTAGGGTCTCGTCCAGACGCGTGTCTTTCGTTTTTTCACCACAAAATCAACTTAATATATCATCAAAAAGCATCACATAAATACTCACAATCAAATACCAACGATGTTTCCTTTCATATGCCATCCATCGTGGCAAAAGAATAAAATTAGACTTTGAGGATTTCTTTCTCAAGATGAACCAGATTAATGGCCTTTCGCAATTTAAAACCCACTTTCCAATTTGCTGAAAATATTTTGAATTAGATTAAAAGAATTTGGTACAATTAATTTTACTTCTGTCCAATTTTATTGCTTCTCCCAGGAACACCGCAAGAAATACTTTTTTTTTCGCGGGAAATTGATTTGAAAAATATCCAAACAAATCTCATGTGGAAGAAAGTTTTCCTGAAGACCCCCAAATGAATCTGTTACTTTTTCGTCCTTATTATTAGCTGTCAGGACTGTCTTCGAATTTGGGCACTTTGACAGAGACATTGCGTGTCAGAACAACCACCTTTTGGCAGAATTCTTTTTCTTCTGTCTTTCTCAACCACTGAAATCGAATTTTTTCACCTAAATGCTATTTTGCTTTGGTTTTCTCCTTTTTTTTTCTTGCTGGCAAATTACACCTGTCAACGGGCAGTGGATATAAATTTAGCTACTACACTGCCTATATCAACCCCCTCGAAGTTTTATTTTCAGTTATTTTGCCAAATATAAAAATTATTTCAATTTTTCCAGATGGCGTTCACCCTTTCTCCTCACTGGAGAAATTTTCTTTTTGACTCAAAGCGAAGTTAATCGAGAAGTGGTGTACACAGTCCATAAAACATCAAAGATTCCCGATCCAGTATTTAGAGAGTAATTGCTTTATCGCTTTTTTTATTTAGTGCGCATTTTAGTACACAGATCTGAGAAATATTAGGCGTACGAGAAACTATTTGCATTTGTCCAGTACATGATGTGGTAAGATCAGAAAGAGCAGTGCAAAAAGAATAACTTTTTTGATAATTGATGTAAATTTTAGTACAGATTTAGTACAATAATTTCATTCTTTGGATCTTCAGAATATATTTTGAATAAACGTGTATTTATACTAAATCAGAAGGAAATATTTCGAAAGGCAAAAGTATGACGTACAATTTTTTCGACGATTAATATAAAATTTAGTACATATTTAGTACAATGATTTAATACAAATGGATTTAGGACATTAGTCGAAAAAGCATTTATTCTCCACAAAAAAATAATGTCGAAGGAGATAAGAATAATAAACAATGGTTACGACAATTAATATAAAATTTAGTACATATTTAGTACACAAGTATAATTCATGTGAATATTTATAATCTGGGGAATCCAAGACATTCATGGAGGACATAAAGTAGAGCTAACAGTATCTAGGTAGAGATACTGAAAAAAAATGTATACACCATTTCCGACACTTCCCTCTGAACTTTTTTTTAGTACTTCCAAAATTTACATGCAAAATCCTGAAATCTATCCCTTGATCAGCATATGAAGTATGTAAAGGATGATTTTCTTCATTGTTGACTTTCAAATTAGAACACAATTAGTATATAAAAGAAATTATGACGAAGGATATATCCATAATGGATGATTCATTCAAAAATTAATGTAAAATTTAGTACATATTTTTAGTACATAAGTATAATTCGTATGAATATTTATAATCTGTGAAAAGCGTTCATACCGAATATAGCGCAGAACTACCAGAATATGAAGTATGCAAAGGATAATTGTCTTCGCTTTTGATGTTAAAATTAGTACACATTTAGTACATTAAATATAATCACTGAGATTTTCTAAACCTATTTAACAAACCATTTATTTTTTACAAAACAAAATTAAGTATGTTGAAGACGATATCTGTAATAGAGAGTTCATTTGAAAATAAATATAAGAATTAGTACACATTTAGTACACAAGTAAAATTGGTATGAATATTTGCAATCTGTGAAATCGTATGTTGTTTATATCGATAATAACGTAGAACTATGAAAATCAGAAGTATTCAAAGGATCATTACTTACTGAAAAAATTCTGTATCCAGGACCGAAAGCTCTGGACAAGATTGAAGAAGTGTTTTTCTTTGTGAAGTGACTTCAAATCCACGGGCCATCATCGGAGAGACTTCTATCGATACATATCACGCCAGTTCTTCATCCAATTTACATTTCCTCTCACTTCTCTCATCTGCTGCATCGTCAATTTATCGTACAAAATAAGAACCAAAATCTTGCTTTCCAAATCTTAAGACATTTCTTATCAGTATACAGTGTACACCAAGCCAGATTAATTGACTCACCTTGGCATATTTCTCTCTTTGTTAACATGCACTCGTGGAACGACAAGAAACACACTAAAGGGGTTGAACACTCATAAATTTCACAGAGATCAAATAACCACCCCGCCATCCGGAGGACGCCCAAATACACCCTCGCGCCCTCCCACCCTCCCAGATGTAAATTTTTAAACGACCGAGAAAAAAAGTGGCCAAGTGAAGAGACGTGAAGGGGTTGAGATTGGATATTAAAATTAATTTATAATCGAGTTAGAACTACACAAGTCGCTGTGATATACCTTTTTGTGATCTCAAGGGTAGCCGGCAGTGCTATACCAAGGGGGTGATAGACGAGGGTTGGGGCTAAGGAAAAAAATCTAAATGATCACTAGGAATTTTTCTGGAAATACAGAAGAAAAATTCCGTGGGTTGGAGAACAAAAAAAAATCATCCAGCATCAGATGTCTCTCTAATTTTATTCAACCCTCTCGAGTTGGTAAAAAAAAGAACACACTTCAACCCCTTCGGGAGATCGCATCCCTCTCACTAATTGGATATTATTTTTAGATTAATTTTTCTCATTAGACGTTCAGCTGGCGATTCATCAGTTGGAGCTCTTGTCTCCTTTTTTTTCTTTGCTGTCCCTCCTCCATTGCAATTTATCAAGATATCTTGAGATGAAATTTTCCTCCAATTTTCCTTCATCATCCTATCTCAGCTCCATTATCTCCCATTTTCATTTATATTCAATACAAGGATTGATTATCTTTTCACTTTGTTTGGGAAGGATTCCATGGGAGCTGGGTGGTAAGAGGAAGTTGGATAGTGTCGTCAATTAAAGATTATACACATTGTTGGTATATAGTTCCATTTCTGGTGGAGACAACAACAAACAGAACATGGTCGAGAGACTCCAATTGAAATATCGTAATTTATCGCTCAAACTATTAACATAAATACGAAATAGCATTTAGAAACTCATCTAATTCCTTTTAAAACAGTTTCCCATCTATTAGTTCCCTTTTATAGTCTGGCCTCGCTTGTCTCACTTACCATTTGGGATTGGAGAGTAACCCCCATTGAAAGTATCATCTATCGCACTATGCGAAGAGTCTATCTAAACGGTCAATCTTTGGCCAATAAAGCGAACAACTGCCCATAAATTTACTCCAAGACTTGCCGGAGAAGGGAACGAGAAAGTGTGGTGAATTTTAGGGGAGAGAAGAAAATGGGCAAAATCAACCCTATCTTTTGTCTATACTTTATGACCCTTTGCATACGGAGCCTTTAGTGCAGAATCTCCATGTCTTTTCTGCACAATCATTCAACCCCATCCTTGGAAGAGGATGGGGTCAGACTTGTATCGATAGCGACTCTATAGCACCCCCCCTTGAGCAAAGAGGAAACAATAAAGTGCCCCAGAAGACACCAAACCCCAACTCCACAGCCCATGTTAGTCGATGACGGCCAGAGAATCTTCCAAGGAAGACCACCAAGTGAATCAATTCACATCGTCGAGGCAATATATTTCAATGCTTTTCCTCACACTTGGCAGACGAGGATGTGGAGAGAAAAAGAAATCTCTTAAACAAGTGTTGAAGCCTTCGATAAACGAAGGGGTGGAACACCCTTTAACATCCTCATATTTAAAGAAAACTTATTTTTTGGCAAAATTTGGCAGAAGGAAGGATGTTCATGGGATTCCTCAGGAGACTATATTTGGAAGTGAATAGAATTCGGAGATTTGCAACAAATTGTATTGATTTATATCGGATTTATCGAATAAGAATAATCTTTGGAAGTGATCCTTAAACTATTACAAATTTATCGTGTGGGTGAATATAGGTGAATAGTTCGTCCTTAGACTTAGTATGAGTGGAAACTACTCATACTCCAAAATTAAACCACTTTGGAGGGCCTATTTCTCAACCGATTTTCCTTAGGGTAAGATAGGGTAAATTGGAACCATGTTTAATTCGGAACTTTTAATAAAGTCAGTAAAGAAAATACCGACGTGAAAACTTGTATTATCAATGGGTGTCCGGAAATCGTCGGAAGAGGAATATCACTCAGGAAATATGCATCAACTTTTTCCAGAGCTTTAGGCTCAGTCTCCAAGCCTTCATTAGTGGTCAAGTCTTTAGGTTCTTCTCTGAGTCTCGTTCAACTTGGTCAAACTTATTTGGACCAGGCACATTTAGAGAACGGTGACACTTTCTTATTAATTTAACAAGTACTCTAGGCAATAACAATTTTATATTTTCCTTTTTCCCGGGATTTTCCCTGAGTGGTTTTCCACTTCCGACGATTTCCGGACCCCCATTGATAATAAAGTCTTGCACTTCTTCGTGGTTACCTTTTTCTCTTTGACCATCTGAAACAGTGAGAAAATCTAGAAATTCCAAAATTGACATGACTCCGAATTACTCCATCTTACCCTAATCAGGAAGTTTTTGAAAGGGCTTGAAATTTCAAATTCGATAGAATCTGAATTAATCTGTCATGAATCGGTAAAGTCCTCGTTTTTGATGCATTTCTCTTGAATCCGTTTCAAGGACCAAGTCCTTTTTCTTTTTTTCGTTAGCACCCTTCTATCCTTCCAAAACCGTATTTTTTGGTTTATTTCGTATACAACTATGGTGAGTTGTATGTTCTAAAGACGTTTCGATATCGAATTTTCGAAGGTCAAAGTTATACCATGGGGGCCTATTTCTCAAACGATTTGTAGGATTGTCCTTAAAGTTATTAAATTTTCCAATAGACAGCATCGGTTTCAATCGGCAATGAATGGGTAAAGTACTGGTAAATGATTTACCTTTCCCAAATTTAATTTCTCCCATATATGGGAAAGCGCGCTACCTTCGGATGACTTAAGCTTCGGACAATTCAATCTTTTCTCTATGTTCCTTATGGATTTCAAATATAGCTCTTTTTTTAAAAATTTGAGGCATTCACACACTGAAAAAAATTATTTGTGCGAAGCATAAATCGTCCGTAGGTAGCGCGCTATCCCCTATTTGTTATTCATGCCAAGACATTCTAAGATCACCACGATCATTATCACTTTCAACAGCCTATCCCTAATGGGGTTACGGACCCATGTCATTCAGTTTAGCAGCCCACGCCTGTCGATTCTCCGCAACTTCATAAAGGTGTTCGGGTTCGATCCTAGGCGCTCAAAGGCAAAATCCTAAATTTGATTCAGCTGCTCTGTACTAGGTCCGCCCCGAGGTCGACGTCTCCTCACAGTGGCTTGCATAGACTTTCTGCGGAATCTCATTCTAAGATGTGCTAGATTTTGCAAAAAATCATCTAAATTGCTTGTCATTTCTTATTTCAGGATCCTCGAAAATTGGGATAAACTTCCACTCTGCTATCCGTCTCAGTAATGCTTGATATGAGGTCCTGAATGTATTTTAATGTAGGACTTGATTTCAAAAATAAATCATTTTGTAAGTTTTAGAAAATGTAAGGTAAAGATAGTGTTATGAACATGGGTAGGAGAGCCCTGACCCCCGTTCCTTAACATACTGACTCCTATACGTAGCCCTCCCGAAGTATATGGCTTAAGCGTCAAAATGACACTTGAACTAATATTCTGCAAATCCGTTCCGTCAGTCCTGTCTATCCCATCAGTCATATATTCACTTTTGGAGAGAGAACGCAGAGAGATATCGAGATATGGGTAGTTAGAAGTAGGTGATGTCAGATCCAAGCCCCACTTCTGCCATTTTGGAATACGCCAAAATATTATTTTCTCAATAACTAAGCCCCTATGGTCTTTATGGCATCGATCAACCTCAAATTTTGTATTATAGCTGGGTCTAATGTAGCACGAATGTTACAAACCTCCACACCGGAACATGTTGGAGCACCCTTCCTCGCTAGCCACCTGGAAAAGAGTCCCCATGGCACCATTCAAAGAGCTGCGAATGAAGCGTCCTCACATCTTCAGGGTTGAAGTCCGATTGAGGAGCCGATTTGTATTCGCCTTCGGAGAATCCCTCGGGCGCTCACCATTCCATCTATCAGCGAAACCTAGCGATACTATGCATCTAAAGTTAGCCGTTATAGCACCCCTCAGAGTTACCACCCTAGCTAAACAATGATTGGTACCGTTGGTTTAGAAGAGTCTTCGTAATGACGGGCTTTCTCTCTCGAACTCCTCTAGGCTCAACAGTCTTACTACACTAAGGTCTTTTGGTAAAAAAATTCTGGTACTTATTGCCAGAATTTGAAAATTTTGGTATTTGGGAAAGCTCTCGTTAAATGTTTTCGAGCTAAAGACGAGACCTTTGCAACGGTGCGTTGCACACCGCCCTTGATGTTCCCTTACCTGAGCTTTATTCAAAAATGTCTTGTCCGGACTGCATTTTTAGTGTTTATGAAGCGATTTAGATGAAATTTTAGTATACTGTATCTGAGATCGAGACCTTTCCTAAGATACTTGCATCACTGATCAAGATCGATTTCACCTAATTCATTGCAAAATATCACTCTTTCAATCAAAAAAGGTTTTGCGACTTTAGTTCATCTGTCTTGATCCTTGCTCCTCCTCGATAAAAGGAGTCCGGAAGAGGTTGGGCATGGGGATGCTGCAAGATTTATCAGTTGTTTTGATTTTAAATCAAAATGATGGTGAGTCTGCGATTAATTGAAATTAAATTTTCATCGCTGGGTCTAGAGCTTGGATTGGGTGGGAAAGAGCTTTTGCGGACAGCCACTTGCACTATGTAGAATATTTACACATGCTGAGAAGGACCAGCAGGAGGACTGAGTTTTTCGGGGGAGGATGAGTCACATCCTTTTCTGTCTTCCGTGTGTGTGCAATTCAACATTTTGAAGCACTCCTGACTCCCAGGAAGAGCAAGATGACCCAAGGAGTGCGAAAGAGAAAACGTGTGCACTTTTCCCTCGGCATGGTGAAAATGGTATAAGAGTTGAGAAAATAGAATAATTAAATGGGCAAGTGGGGGTTAGATGGTGCGGAGGTGGATAGGAGGAAAATGTAGTTGGTTCAGGAGCGGAACAATCAAACACTTTATTAATTTATAATCTCAGCAGATGGAGTTGACCAGCGGTCACAAGGGTTTCTGCTACTCGAGATGGTCAACCTTACTGAAAACTAATTTGTACCTCATTCTCGAGCCTTCCCTTGCTACCCTTCCGCCCATCCTGAACCCTCCATCTGCCATTGGGACGCTTTTGTTTGGACAATTTTCAATGGTTTGAGCGTAAAACATTCCACCACAATGTGAATTTATATCCATTTCCACATGGAATATTGCCGGCAATCCTCATAAACATACCTCAATTGTCATGTCTTGCATTTTCTAGGGAGACTCTTCTTTTTCCCCCCCTTGGTCCCAGCAAGAAAAATCTCATAGATCTCTCCAGGGGAGCTGAGGGTGGTCTTTGGAAAGTTGCACAGAAGCCCTACCAATCCTTTCCCATAAATAAAAAAAACTCGCACCTTCGTATTTTTGCCAAGGGAAAATTCTATATAGCAAAATAATGGGGAGCATACAAAAGGAAAATCGCTGAAAAGAAGATCGGTGAATAAAACTTTTCCCCAAGCTCTATCGCATTCAAATTCTGTACATAGAGACGCATTAAATAAATATCGTATCTCAAATGGAACCAGCCTGGGCCAGTTATTGTCAAAAGAAGGAGTCCAACAATTTTTCGGAGGGTTTCAAAAGAATCGAAAGATAAATTTACAAGCAGATGTGGAGGTATGGAAGGTGAAAAGTCCATGTACACCTTTTGTTGGTTCACAATTGGAAAATTTTCTGGTAAAAATACACCAATACCCCGACCATTGGTTGTTTAATTTAACGATTTTTTAATTTGGAGGAGATGGAGATGAGGATAGGTCGTACTGGTGATTTATTTAAGCCACGATCTAGGAATTTCTTAATCTCCTCCATTTCAATCGAGAGAATAAGTGAACAGTCTTGTGAAAAAATAAGCCACGCCCTCTGTATATCTTTAGAATTTTACAGCAATATTTTCCTTAAAATTTCAATCGCTATTGTTTCTAAAATATCAAAAATGTCTGAAGGATCATTAAAATATAGCAATACCATACCCGCTCAAGGGTCACGTCTAATTATCGCAACGTGTCTAAAGTCCTGTGAAAAAATAAGCCACGGATGTAAAAAAAATAAGTATATAGAAGTGTTAGGGGTGTGGCCTATTATTTCTTAACATTAACTTTTTGTAAAGATCTCGAACTCCTACCTAAGTAATCAGAAAACTTCATAGGAAATACTTGGGAACAGTTGTAACCTTGTAAATGGAGAATACTTGGGAATTTAAGGAAAACCTTTGGGAAATTATCAAAGTCTTGAGAGCCCAAAAAATCCTGGAAATCTTTGGGAATTGGCGAATAATGCTCTAAACTTTAAGAGGGACACTTAAGTGCTTGGAAACTGTTGGGAGTCCTTGTAAACCTTTAGGTTCCCTGAGGAATCCATATGGGAACTTATCGACAATGTTCAGCAACTCATAAGAATTCTTCTGAAATACACGACAACTCATGAAAATCTACTAGGCGTTAGGAAACTCTTAGGAAACCTAGGAAATTCATAGGTTACCTTGAGGATCCCTAAGAAAACTCATCAAAAATGCTTATAAACTTACGGAAATTCGTTGGAAATATTCGAGAACCAGTAGAAATTTACTAGGTGCTTGGAAACTCTTGGATATCTTTAAAATCCCTCGAGGAACATTAGAAATCATGGATAATGCTTAGGAACACATAGTAATTTATTTGGAAACACTCGGAAACCCATGAAAATTCACTATGCACTCAGAAACTCTTGGGAATCCTCGGAAACACCTAGGCTTCCTCAGGGATCCAAATAAGAACTCATCGGCAATGCTTAACAACTCATTCTAATTCATCGGAAATACCCTGGAACCATTGGAAATCCACTAGGCAATCGGAATTTTTCGGAAATGTTTGGAAACACTTAGGTTCCCTGAGGGGTCCATATGGGAACTCATTGGGAATGCAAAGCAACTCATAAAAATTCATCTGAAACACACGACAACCCAACAACCCATGAAAATCTATTAGGTATTAGGAAACTCTTGGTAAACCTAGGAAATTCATAGGTTACCTCGAGGATCCCTAAGCGAACTTATCAAAACTACGTAGCAACTTATAAAAATTCGTCGTAAATACTCTAGAACCAGTGGTGATCCACTAAGTGCTTTGAAACTCTTGGATATCCTTATAATCCCTCGAGGAACATTAGAACTCATGGATAATGCTTAGAAACTCATAGTAATTTATTGGAAACACTCGGAAACTTATGAAAATCCTCTAGGAACTCTGAATCTCTTGGGAATCCTTGGAAGCACATAGGTTTCCTCTCGGATCCATATGGAACCTCATCGGCAATGCTTAACAACTCATGCTAATTCATCGGAAATACTCGGGAACCAATGGAAATCCACTAGGCACTCGGAATCTCTTGGGAATCCTTGGAAACACTTAGGTTCCTTGGGAGATCTATATGGAAACTCATCGGCAATGCTTAACAACTCGTTCTAATTGATCGGAAATATTCAGGAACTAGTGGAAATCCACTAGGCACTCGGAATCTCTCGAAAATGTTTGGAAATACTTAGGTTCCCTGAGGAATCCGTAAGGGAACTCACTTAAAATGCAAAACAACTCATAAAAATTCATCAGAAGTACTCGGGAAGTCAAGGATATTTACTAGGCGTTTGGAAACTCTTGGGAATCCTAGGACACTCCTAGGTTCTGTCGGGGACCCCTAAGGAAACTCATCGGCAATGTTTAATAACTAATGGTAATTCATAGGAAATCGTCGGGAACCCATTGAAATCTACTAGGCGCTCGGAGGCTCTTGGGAATGCTAGGGAACTCTTATATTCCTTGGAGAAAATCCATGGGAAATCCATGGAAATTAGCTAAATGCTTGAAAACGGTTAGAAATTTTTGAGAACTTTAAGACTGTTAAATAGGAACAGTTTAAGTAACAGTTTGAGAACTAACGCGGAAAATTTGGAAATATAAAAATATCTTGAACTTTAAAACCCTTGAAAATTTTGGAAAAACACAGGGAATGCTAGGGTCCTTTTGGGAACTCTTGCAAAACCCACGACGAAAGCCTAAGAACAATTGGACAAAACGAATTTTAATAAATTCGTTCTTCTTCAAAGCTTTGTAATGACGTAGAACTCCCTTCAATGAGACAAGAAGGTCTTTCTGTAACTGCTCGAACCGCACGATTTTCAACCCTTTTCCCTTTGGCACTTGAGGGTGGAAATGGTGTCTGAAATTAGATGATGGCTGAGGAATCAAACGGGAAAACTGAAGGGAGTTGTAAGGGGGTGAATTTCAAATGCCATTTCGAACATTATTTTATCAATGAGGACGATGGTGTTTCAACAATTATTTCACCAAAAAGAGATTTATTGCTGATTTCATTAAATCCTTCACCACGAACCATCCTCGAGTTCGCTCAATAGTCCTGGAGCAACCCTTTTTTCCGCGGGGGTTGAAAGTAAAAAGAGATTTTCCAGGAAGAGACTCATCCTCCTGCCAGGTCCACAACAATTGAATTTGTGCCCTAAGTCCTTGTGATTTTCGATGGAACTTGAGTTGAGACAATTTTATTGAAACTCCCTTCATGTTAGACTACAAAAATCACTTGACTTTCTGGCACAATACCATCTTCAGCATCTTGAAGAAGGTCCTCAAGAGATGGTCAGTTGTTGAATTCCTAAGCCATAACCCACCATTCATGATTTTCCGGTTGACAAAAAGAAACTTTAATTTGACATAAAATATCCGTAATGAGTTAAATTTCCTTAGAAAAACCACGTCTATCACATAGTTGTAAATTAATAGTTTGTTTTTTTAGCTAAATTTGTGTAGTAAATAGCACAAGAGCTTGTCAATAAAACCAAGACCCTCCTCGCTAGACATTCACTGACCCCCCTTTACTCAGGAACAAGGGAAAATGAGTAGTTTTACGTCCATAAAAGTTTTCATTTTTTTTCAGCAACTTGTCACCCAACTTAATGGCATTATTTGAGACAATTTTAGAAAATAATACAGCACATAAAAGTAGACGATTGAAGGAGATTTGAGGTGGACATGGTGGAAAAAAAGAGTCATTTTAACAACGTGTTTACCAACTTTTAAATCGCGATTAATTCCACTTAAACATTAACGTGATTTCTGGGACTAAAATCACTTTTTACAGGGGTCAGCGATACTGGGGAAAATTTTTGAACATTTAGAGTTGAAAGACACCCAGCAACAGAGTTGTGTAAAATTATTCTAGATCTAGATTCTATATTAAAGAGTAGACAATTTACTCAAATGGAGCATTACTTAATTCTTAATTAAACTTAAAATTATTTTTTCTTATTTTATTTAAGTCATTTATTCATTATTTTTTTATTTACTTATTTTATTATTTTATTTATTTTATTTATTTGTCATTTTATTATACAAATCATCTTATTGCAATATTTGTACATTTACAGAATAGAAATGAAACAGAAAAATCAACACAGAAAACCAGACAAAAATTGCAAAACATTACTTATTAAAAAAAAGAGTTGAAATTTCGTAGTTAGCCAAGACACACACCATAAGATCTAGGTTTTTTCCAAGTTTAATATAAAATATCTCATTTTCTAATAAAACGCAAACTTTTTTTTGTGGTAATATGCATAAAATAGTTGAAAAACCTCCATATCATGAGCAAAATAACTTATAGAAAAACACTGCAAATTAAGCAAAGACTCATACCAAAAAAATTATAATTTAGTGTTAGTCATATGAGTCATTTTTTAATTTTTTATGAAGTCGTAATGGTTTTTTTTTTCAAGTTTGAGCTAGAAAATATCACGTAATAAAAATGAGTTAAAATTTCGTAGTTAGCCAAGACACACACCATAATATTAAAGTTCTTTCCTATTTTAACATAAAAATCTCATTTTGTAATAAAACGCAAAATGTTTTTGTGTTAATATACATATAATTGTTGAAAAACTTCCAGATCATAAGCAACACAACTTAAAGATAAAACCTGCAAAGTAAGCTAAGACACACACCACAAAAATTATGTATTTAGTGTGCGGATGATTTACATTATTTTTTTTAAAGATTATTTCAGAGTTTCTTTTGATAAAATACAGAAATGCTATTGAATATTCCAAAAATAGTGAGAAAATAAATCCAGAATTTGTAAATTAAGCTGAGACATAATCCTCAGTGTCGTCACTTTTTGCAAAATTTCAAACAACTTCAATTTATACCTGTGCAATGAATAAAGCATTCGAAAATAAACTTCAGTTGAAGAACAAAAAAGTAGAAAAGAGTTCTGGTTGTAAATGGGATAATTTTTCAGTTAGGACTGTAAGATAAGACACATACCTTAGAAGCCAAGTTTTCTTTGATTTTCATAAAAGATTTCATTAATATTTTATTCTATATAAAAATGTTTAAATTATCTTTTTTTATATAGAGACAAGAAGTTTCAGGGAAAATACCAAATAAGTTTTGATTATTAACAATAAAATTCGCAAAAAAGCCAAGACACCTACCGTAAATGCTTATTTTAAAATTTTCTTAAGGCAATCTCAAATAATTTTATTTATGCTCTGCATAGTTATATAGGTTTTCATTATTCAGACATAAATAAAAAATCATGAAGAACAATCTTTGGGACAATCCTTGGAAAATTCCCATATTAAGTGGAGACACATACCGGAAAAACTTGGTTAAGCCATTACCATTAAGGGTTTTATTTTTTCTATGTATTTTAAACATTTTTATAATTTATGTTCAAATTGAGTATTCAAAGCAAGTTGAGCAAAACAATTGAAAATTTAAATTCCGAAATTTCATACTCAGATTTCCCATTTCTGTGTTTTTTTGTATGATTTTTTTTTCAAAATTACGAAGAAGGGTTTTCTTCATCAAACTCAAAATTTTTTAAAGTAATGAAAACAAGAGAATCGTTAATAACGAATGGATTAAAATTTTCCTATTTAGCCAAGACACTCACTATTTATGCAGTTTTACTAGGCTAGCATAAACCATATTTCATTATCTCTGATTAATCAAGTTTTTTTTTATAAACTATAAAAGGAAATTTTTGGGGAAATGATCTAAATCCAAATTGAGAAGCTATAAGCAAAGAATTTAAAAATTACCTAAGACATAAACCCATACATTCTAGATTTTGGGCTTCATAAATTAATTATTATCCATTTTCTCTGGATGGAAAAAGATTTGTACTTACAAAGTATAGAAATTCTTGAGAACAATATAAATAAGAATATTTAATTAATTTATATTAATTAAATATAAGGCAAAGAGAACTGGTGTGTGTCTCGGCTAAACTCTTTTCGATTATGTACGGTCTAGTGGAGTACAATACCTGGTGAAAACGGATTAAAACCTTATAAATCGCTATCCCTTATTATCGCTTCTTTCAATTTTTATTCGTTACAACTTTTTAGGAATACGATGTCCCCTTCATTAAGTATAGAATAATTAAGGGAGAAACACGTAAGGTATATATCGTTACACTTGAGTTGTACTGGGATTGATGAACAAGAGTGGATCGTGGAGCTCATCACCATGGAGAGGATAAATACAGACTCTTTTCTTTACTTTCCGTATGAAATCTCAAATCTAAAATAGATCAACTCTACATGATACATTGTGCTGTGCCTTTTTTACAAACTCCGTACAACTGTATCATGGTGGTTTTATTGCATTTGACCTCACACCGAGAATGGCGTTCTCACCGAAAGACATGTGTGTTGAAAATTCAGAGGAACACATTAAGATTTGCAAAAATCATCGCCCGATGTCATCAGCACTTCTTGGTACATTTTGTCCCAAAAAGACACCATAAGGAATTGTGTCTCAGGTGAAGGTTCCTCATCATTTTGATTGGGCTCCCTCAAGAGGTGAGATGGTTAATTAATTGAGTGTCCTTCTTGGGGATCTCCTTCGTCCAAGCCTTCGTCCCCCATAAGATTACAAGAAGTGCACATTGTGCTACCTCTCAGAAGCATTCAGTCTGGACCTTGAAAGTATCTCTTGAGATGTTCTCCGGTGATTTAACGACTCAGTAGATTATCGAGATATTAAATCTGCTCATCAGTGAACATGATTCCACTCCACAATTGCCATATCTCAGCTAAAACTTCGCCTCAGCAACCCTCTGGTGTCTTTATTTATATGCTGTGAAAAAAAATTTGCCAATTCTTTTTGAGACAAGGAGCGACAACAAATTGTCTATGGGAGCCACGAGATCCCAAGGAATAAAAAAAAAGAAGCGACAGAATGAACCTCAATCCCGATGAAACTGATGCGCGTATTTTATTCATTTATCTTCTGCTTCCATCTCTCAAAATAAATACATGCCGCAAGCGGGAGTGAGATTCTGCCAAAATCACACCAAACAATATACCGCAGAATATTTTGGCCGAGAAGAGGTCGATGGGGGCTTCTGGTGACACTAGGTTGACCCACACAATTGGGAGAATCACGTCAAAATTCCCCAGAATGGTACAAGGAAATCATGAAAACCTTGCTCTACTAGAACATTGCCAGGTAGGCTTGAAGTACAACAAACAAGTAGGGGAAAGTGCGCTACCTTTGGACGACTCGTGCTTCTGATAGTTTTTCGGATAGATAGCATTTTTTTCTATTTTTGACCAATGGCTGTTTTCGGGAAATTTTAGGCATTGGATTACCTAAATAAGTGAAAGTAGGTATGGTTCGAACACAGTGAACCTTCAAACGATGCCAGTTTTCTCTTTGTGTGTTAAGAACTACTTCGCAATTTCTTAGCTATAAGGAAGATAATAATTAACCTTATGAAACGGGATGAGAAATGGTAAACCAACTCAACTGGTGGTTTGAAGGTTCACTGTGTGCGAACCTTGCCCATATTCCCCTATAGGTTCAAATTAATTACAGGAAAATTGAAAGAAAAATTAACAGCTTCAGTGGTTCGAAGGAAGCGTGTTTTCCTCTATTCGAAATTTATAGTAAATAATAAACAAATAATGATTAAAAAAAAGCAGTTATTCAAAATGAAACATAAAAATAAATCTAAAACACATCCGATTTTAGCCGATACACTTACCCTACCATTTATCCATAAAAAACCATTATAACTTCAGCTAACTTACGCTTTAGGCAGAAAACTACTTTTACCTTCAAGAAAGCCTTATAGTGCTTAAAAAATAGAGAAGTATATCATGATAGACTATTTAATAATCCTTTGAGGTTTGTGTCTTGGCTAAAAAAACGCATTTTTCTCGCTTCTCCTTTCTTCCCATATTTGCATTAAAGAATTCAGTTTTGTTTAGAGATCAAATTAAAATAGAGACATTATTTGTGTTTTCTTCCATTTTGGTCATTAAATCGATTAACGTAAATTTACGGCTAATGAAATTTAAATACTCGCTGATCTTAGTATATTTTTAAAAGAAATTAATTGGTAGAAATAAAACTTTTGTTATTTTTTAATAAAACGAAACTTAGAATTGAGATCACTTAAAAATTAAAATTACGAGTTTTACGTGTGTTTCTTTATATTTATTTTAATACAGAAAATGATGTAAAAAGACGGAGATTTTATAATTAAAATTAAAGATAAATATCCCAAAATAATTTATTATTTAATAAATTCTTGGTTTCCTAAAACATAAAAAAATATCACAAGATTTTGTAAAAAAAAACATTAAAACTAATCATATGATATTTATGTAGATACTTAGATCAAATACATTAAAAAAAATGATACTACTTAAGTTTATTTAATAATGTTAGTGTTTTTATTTACGCTAAAGAAATTAACAATGAGAATATTTTGAATTTTCAATTTCAATTTAAATTTATTTAAAAAAAACACTACAAAGAGGGTACAACCCTCTTGCAAATTCGTGGCAAGCAAATATGCAAAAGATAAAATTTTAAAAAGAAAAAGAAAAAAGAAAGAGTAAGAGAAAAAATAGAAAAGCAAAGAAATAAGAAAATTATCATAAAATAAAAATATATATTAAATAAATAAATAAATATTGAAAGACACTTACAGCAATTTTTGTTAGTCAATTGTTTAATTTATTTTTGTAGACTTTTGTTCAGATTAGCGGAAATCCAAACTACTTAAAAATAGCTATGATACAAGGAAAACCTGACAAAGCGTCCCAGATTTGCAGAATGTTCGAACTCACGAGATAGAGCTCTCCGTGAATTACTTTTTCGCATGACCTTTTTGTGCTTACTGATCTATCAAAGATCAAGTTGATCAATAAATCACAAAAGCAATTCAAAATCAAAAATTGGTAAAGAAATGATCACTCTAGAATGTTCTGTCCGAGTTGCAAGCATGCGGACAAACAAAAAATGTAAATACGAGAAAGATACGTCATTTACGGATCTTGAAGCAATTTCAAGACTTTTCCAAAGAATTTAAATCAAACCAAATTGGTTTGAAAAATAAGCCAACTATAGACTGGTTAAACTTTGACTTCGAAAATTCAGGATGGCGATTTTTTTAGGTCTGAGGTCTGTTTAGTCAAAATGTTCACCTTGGACTAGTTACCCCCAAAATATATCTAAAAATAAGAGAAATCGTAAGAACCGTATTCGCAAACAACAAAAAGAAACTAGGTTTTTGTAGAGGATGTAGAGAGGTGGGGGAAAATAAAAATCATAATAATGTTCCTTAGGTTGACTTCTGAGGGGTCCTCTAAAGATCGGAACCGTTTGGATACCGTTTGGCCCCTAGTTCGGCAACAAGTTTACGGATAGAAAAAAATTATTTTGAAAATATTGATCATGTATGGGTTGGGTACTTAACCTATTCATTACCAATTGCTACCGGTGTAATCGGCTTGGAAATTTCAAGACCTTTCCCAATAATCTAAATTTACGCAAATCGGTTGAGAAATAACCCTCTAAAGTAGTAAAAAATATTTCATTTAAAAATTAAAGATGGCGATTATTTTAGGTCAAGGGCATGTTTGGACAAAAAGTGCACCTGGACAAATAATATTATTGTATTGGTTTTAGATTATTATATATCTTTTTAATTTTGTCAGGAAAGTAACCTTGATATTTTTCTATAATTTCTTTTTAGCAGAGAATCAAACCATTTGCAATAAGTTGGGACACCATGGCAATTTTCTGTCTGATATTTCAGTTACCAAATATTATCTCTTCTTTTTTTTAAATATTTATATTCACAATTCGTTGTTCAATTTAAATTATCTTGAGGGAATTTCCAATCGATCTATCAAGATGGTTAAGAACACCTCTAATACGACAATAGACGTAAGGAAATAAGGAGCAATTTCAGAATTAACAATGCCCTAAAATCATTTTTAATAGAAAACCCAAGGAAATCACATAACATTTGGGAATTCAATTTGTAAAATCTCCTGAAAATTTGAAGGATCTTCAGTCTCTGCACTGTGTACATCCCATCTTTGGTCTTTTTGTTTGTTCCAAAGCGACATGAAACAGGGGAATGTGAGTCATTTCGTTTGCACAAATCCTGCGGTTGGGATGGTAAATAGAAAAAGAGGCTCCACAATCGAGAGCGAGAACCTGGCCAATGGTGCTGATGATGAAGAATTCCATTTGCATGGGGCCAAATGCTGTGGCGATGCTGCCTTTTTGGGGGGTGAGGATGTTGTGATTATGAAGGAGAGAGTCGTGGGCGGAAGAGCCGCCCAGGAGCCGTGTAAAGCTGCAGTAATTGCATACCTGAGTGCCAATTTGGATCTGGAAATGTTCATTTATTCATGGGATCAGAGAGCCTGGAAGATTTTCCTCTGGTCCATTATCCATCACCCAAACCTCTTCCTGTATCTGGGTGTAATTATCAGAATTGGACACTTTTTGTGCACTAAGGCGGATGGTAGGGTCCAACGAATATAGAATTGAAATTTTCTGGATGATATGGGCCAAGAGGTGGGATAGGGAATTCTCAATGGGTCTTCCAGGATGGAGAGTGTGCGGAATTTTTAGCGGCCAATGGAGACGCCGGGTGAAAAATTGCTGAGCAGAATATGTGGCATTCCTCTGGTACAATAAATCACATCACCTGCCTCCCCACGGAGACACAAATAGCTCAGAAGTGGGATGTGAGTTAACTCATCTGAAAGAAGCAAATGCGATGGTGGTCACTTCATTATTTTCGGTATTCCGAATATTTTGCATTCGTGGACATTATTTTTCACCCACCTTCTGGACTCTTTCTCCACCACAATTCATTACCTATGATTCAGCATTAAATTTTCCGAATGGACTTTCCTCCTGGAGAACCCATTCCTTACCCTTTAAAATATGTTGCAAAATTCTTTTAATCCCTGAAAATCTATCAGGAAAATTTGCCGTAAAATAAGTGCAAAAAATATCCTGATATATTGTTGGATCACTTTTATTATCACAATTATTATTATACAGAATGCTCGAACTTGTGACTTTGATGCTATACCCTTGAAGTATTGTTTTTTTGTTTCGGGTGGGTTTTAAAGGAGCAGAGTCAATCTAAGAATGCTTAATGGTGTTCAGCGTATTATAAGCGCATTGTCCTAATATAATTTTCATTTATCCGTATACGTCATGTGAGCAATATATACGCGCCATAGAAAAAACTTAAGTTTACAAAGTGATCAAATATGATACATGGGAATGGTTCTGTGTCTTGAGGTCATAAGGCACCAGAGAGACCTTAGAAACTATGGACAGGTACCCAGGTTTGGCGAAACTACGATGGCGATAATGGCATTTCAAAACAGTGGGAGCTGACTGCGATATGACTGAAACAGATTCAAAATCTTGTCAGAGAACATCCCGGAATCGGTTTTGAAATCCTTCTTGAAGTAGCGACCCCATTAGGACCTTGATAATGAATGAAAACTAAACCTAAGGCTAGTCGAAGGCACGTAATAGACAACTTCCTAGGGTAGATACAAGCCATACATTACAGGTGACACAACTTCGAACCCCATTTACGACCCAGGATATTTTCTGGAATTAAACTTATACAGATTGCATCCAGAGAGCTTCAATGTACTTCATTCCAAAGGTATTGGGACTTAGAATCATACTGTTTTATCACACTTGCACATTAAAATTTCAATATGATTCACATTAACTGTCGCTGATGAGAGTTCAAATGTGGAATTTGTGTGATTGAATCATTTTATATTCAAAATTTGTTCTATTTGTTGATAAAAAGGTAGACTTGGCCCGCAAAATTTGATATAAATTGATTTATAGCATTAATGCGAAAAATTAATGCGATTTTCTCTTTAATTTTTTAATGTGAAAAATATTTATGCTTTAGGTAAATTTAAACTTATTTTTGCAGGCCAAGTCCAGTTCTTTATCAATAAATAGAAAAACCCCAAATATTAGTGACTCAAAGACACAAATAACATATTTGGACGCTCACAAGCGACAATTAATGTGAATCACATTAAAATTTTAATATACAAGTGTGATAACGCCGTACTCTTATTACTGTAAATCTCGCTTATATGAGCTTCAGACCTAAGGTTTGGCTAAGTTCCGGTTAAAATCCCGGAATTGAAAATTTCGTACGCCAAAATCTCGAAAAGGCTAAAATGCTCCACGCCATTATCCCGAAAGCCAAAATCTCAAAAGAGTGAAAATTCCGAAGTTTTAAAAGTGTCTTACGTACTCCCGTGATTAAACCAGTGCTCACTGAAGGTACAGGAAATTTTTTTGTGGTAAAAAAGATATGCCACACTTTTCAGGATTTTAATCATTCGAGATTTTGCCTTTTGGGATTTTGACCATCACGGATTTTGACTTCGGGATATCGATCCATTCGGGATTTTGGATTTCTGGATTTCATTTTTTCGGAATCTGGGATTTTCGGAATTTGGGCTTTTAGAATTTTGACAATTCCAGATTTAGGAACCGCGGGATACCGGGGATTCTGGATTCCACATTTTCGCAATCTAGGATTATCGCGATTTTGGCATTCAGAATTTTGACTATTTCGGACTTTGGATCTTCGGGATATTGACTTATTTGGGATTTTGGCTTTCAGGATCTTGGATTTTTGGGATTTTGGCTTTCGGGATTTTACTTTTGCAAGATCTTGGATTTTCGGGATTTTGGATTTTGGAATTTTGGCTTTCAGTATTTTGATTTTTCCAGATTTTGGCTCTTCAGGATATCGACCCGTTCGAGATTTTGTGTTTCTGGGTATCACTTTTTCGCGATCTTGGATTTTCAGGATTTTATCTTTCGGGACTTTGACTATTCTCAACTTTGGGTCTTCGAGATATCAACTTATTCGGGATTTTGGCTTTCGGAATTTTACTTTTTCAGGATCTTGCATTTTCGAGATTCTGGCTTCCGGTATTTTGGCTGTTCCAGACTTTGGGTCTTCGAGATATCGACTTATTCGGGATTTTGCCTTCGGGGTTTTACTTTTTGAGGATCTTGGTTTTCTGGTTGGCTTTCGGAATTTTGACTATACCAGATTTTGACTCTTTGGGATATTGACCCGTTTGGGATTTTGGATTTTTAAGATTTCACTTTTTCGCGATCTCGGATTTTCTGGATTTTGACTTTCCGAATTCTACTTTTTTGGGATCTTGGATTTTAGGGATTTTGGCTTTCGAAAATTTGACTATTTCGGATTTTGGCTCTTCAGGAAAGCAACAAGTTCGGGATTTTGACTTTCAAGATTTTGGATTTCAGGATTGTGTCTTTCAAAATTTAGGCCAAGACCGAGTTTAACCACAAGACCTGTTGAGTTCCTCTTGTTTCTTTTTAGGCAAGCTTTTTTTTTTAAATTGACTTACTATAATTAATATTCTAAAGTACAGTTCTGGATTTCTTTAAATTGGAAGGATTTATTGGGATCGGGCTCTCTTTGCAACTAGTCGCTACACCTCTTAGTGTTTATCCGGGTTCTCTGAGTAACCCTAGTCCACACAACCTTTTTACATGAAGTTCTAGACCGGACTGACTCTCCGTTCTCTAACTTTTGATTAACGTTTAGAACAGCTGACCTATTACTTTATCTAATTTTGGGAAGGCCTAGTAAAAAAACTATCTAGATAATTTATTGAAGCGTAGAAAATACCTTTTATTTGCAAATAAACTTGAGCAGTGTGTAGCATTTGGGGTTTGGAACAATCAGCGACTTACTGAAATGCTTATATACATTGTAGGTGTTTTTAGTGCACCAAAAACATGTGGTTATCGCCTTAAGTTGGGGGTATTGGAAGAGGTAGGTGCCTCAACCCTCTCATGCCATTTCACCACGTAGATATATCTTTGCGAGGGGGGGATGAAGGGAGTCACTTAATTTACGGCAGAGTGGCAAAAGCTGAGGGTGAGTCTATATATTAGTAGATTTTGTGTTATGGAAATACCTTATAGAAGCTATATCTGCTGATTTATTAATTTTTATGGATATGGTGAGAATGTAAATGTGAATTTGTAGAACGTGGAACGCCATCTGTGCATATTTGAAAATATAACTCATTAAGATTCTTGGGTGCTTGGTGTGTTTAATTCGGATTCCCACAGGACCAATATATCTTTTAAGGAAGGAGAAATCGTCGCCCTCCCGCCTCATTGCTCAAAGCCTTTGGGGGGGGGGGGTGGTTGGCATTTTGGAGGTTTGTGGCGCATCTTATCCACCCACCATCCCGCATCGTTTTTGCAAATCCAACCGGTGAATCATTGTTGAAAATGCTGCAGAAGTAACAGAAAATTTTATAATTCACCCTCTGCAACCCCTATCCACCCCAAACCCTTTGATATTTGAAAGCCATATAGAATCTGAAGGTGGGGGAGGATTGGAAGAATTTTCTACCAAGGGTTTTAGGCGGAGAGATTAAAGAACGGTGTGTATGTCGCAAGTGAAAATTCAAACTTTCAATCCCTTTCCTTGGTGCTATTAGGAACGACATCGAGAGCCCAGAAACTACAACTGGAATCTCTAGCTCGAAGGGATGAAATTTTGGTGAATCCCGAGGGTGGTTGAGTTTATATGCAAAAGAGATACTCTTCGATAGTAAAACCCAAAACACAAATATTTCAATCCCCATCGCAACATCAAGAAACACCCCAACAATCCCCAATTGAATAAGAAAAAAAGCCCCCCAAAAAAAATTCACTGCAAAAAGTGCAATTTTTCTTGCTGTTATCAATTATTCAGGAGGGTGGTTAAATCACATGAAAGAAAAAAAGAAATCTACTGCACAGAATAAATAAACATTGAATGGAGAATTTACATAGAACACGCAACCCTTTATTCCATCCCCCCAAAACCCTGCCGAAAAATTGCAGCACAGTGTCTGAAATATGCTTATTCTGTGGATTATCGAGAAGACGGGGAGTAAGGGTAGGAGTCCTTCTCTGGACACCCCTTCTGGTGTGGCAGCAAAAATAAGATTCGGATGGAATTTATGACAGGGTGAAATTAAAACAATACCATGCAGAGAAAAATTCTTCGTTTGTCCATTGCGACGATTTTCCACAGGGGATAATTTATTCACTGGCCAGTTGAATTGGGTAAGAATATTAATTAGGATCAGGGAATTATTTTACCATGAGTTTTCTCTCTTTATTCCCTTTAAGCCCGAATAAAATCTGATAAGAAACACTCATAGCGATTTTGGTTAAGGTTTGTCAAATGGAGGTGCATGGACTAAATTGAACTTTGTATGAAAGTTTATAAAGTTCTAATATTATAAATTGATTTTTAAAATTTGAAAGGAATATTTGAATAAGAATTCTTATTTTAAAATGGCAAATTGGAATTTAAAGCTTACGTTCTAGACACACTTATGACTTAAACCGGAAACGGTTTAACGTATTTAGGATCAAAATAATAATTTGACTAAAGGTCCATAAAATTCGGTCAATTCAAGGTTTATAAGACAAATGCACGGATTTTTGACCTGGTTCAGACTTATTCGATTATATTCGCATACGGCGTTTCGGGGACGATTTTTTCCCATCCCCAGGTTTGAAAATCAAAAGGATAAATCGGGTCTTGAAACAAAATTACTACCACTTTCACTTTGGAACAACTTGATACACACAGCAGCCGGTTTAATAGGCTCCAAGACCCGATTTATCCTTATGATTTTCATACTTCAGAAAGGGGAAAAATCGTCCCCGAAACATCGTATGCGAATATAATCGAATAAATCTGAACCAGGTCAAAAATCCGTGCATTTGTCTTTTAGATTTGACTAAATTCTCATCAATTTCCCACTAATTAAACCGTTTCTTGGCTTAAGATGAGAGACGAAATACTCGGTAACTCATGGAAATGCAATCTGATCAATATTTCGATTAAAATTGCGTTAAGCCATCTCTCAGAAAATCTCTTATAGTGTCTCAGATTTAAGGTTAATAAAATGCTTGTGAATTTTGTACGTAATTATTATAAACATTTACTGTCATCAAAAAATCGTATGGCCTACGACAGGGCTTTAAGCTTTGTTAAAGTTTTCTTTTAAAATTAACTGTTTTCATACATTTCGATTATGAATACTGGTCGCATTAAAAATCTGGAAATTATTATTCCGAAGAATTCCGTAGAATTTCAAATGAGAATCGTTTACTTAGTATCACTTTTAGTATCAGTCTACACTGGTAAAAATAAAAGGGTCAAATTGACCCTTTTCCAAAGGATGGATCATATTTGACTCTTTGAAAGGGTCACCAGGTACCTTTCGAAAGGGTCACGGTTTTGACATCTATTTAATTCCGGAATAAACGAATAAAAAAACAATGAAAAAGTGATCTTTGGTGTTCGCTCAGATGAGAAAAATATGATATCAGTAATAAGTTTACAATAAAACATGATTATTCGTGATAAATGTGCATACTAAATTTCAAGAGATACAAAAGTGAACCTTTCAAAGGGTCAAATACGATCCATCCTTTTGAAAAGGGTCAATTTGACCCTTTTATTTTTACCAGTGTATGCCAAGTTTAATTTCTATCTGATAATTCTTTCTTGGTTTGCAAGTCAATTGAACTTGATGTATCAGAATATTTTTCAAAACGGAATAATTGCAACTTCACGCGAAGATTAAGTCCTTTGTTGAAATAGAGGTTAATGGCAATGGAAATTCATTCCAAAATGGCAAATGAACTAGGGGCATCTACTTCTTCAAACTAAATTTTATGAACTTGGTTATTAGAGTTTCAAATTTTCAATCCTGGACCTACATTTTGATCCCAAATTGATTCAAAAAAATTAAATTGATTGATAAACTAAATTGATTTCGGCTCTAATTTCCACAAAAAAAATATTAAAAATGTAAAAAAAAACAAATAGTCAATTAGAGTTTGAAAACTCAGTCAAAATGGATCGAATGATCCAATTTGACATTGTGTTGTAAGACTCAATACCGGGTCCTTGAGTTTCGAGTAGGTCGTCCAGCTTGTAGGCTTTTTTGGAAGGGTTTCTTTCGGGCTAACTGAGTTCTTTATCTCCAATGTGTGAAGCACGAGCTTCCGATTACTGGGCGGGGTATCTGGCCGCCGGACTATTCCCGAACCATAAAGTCCGGCGGAATCGGCCGGCGCAGGGCCTCGGAAACTATCTGTGCTACTGTAAATGTATTTTAATTCTGACTGAGAACGTCGAAAGTATACGAGTCATCTACTCTATTGGTTATGGACCATTATTTCAAAATCCGAAAGAGAAGAGTAATACTGTATTTCCGATTGATAATCGGTTTTAATTTGATAAAATCCCTTTAATTACCGAGATTACAACCAGAATATTAGAATTCTTTCAGGTTTTACAAATATTTTTTAAAACTTTTTATTTAGAAATTAGGAATTGTATTGAAATAGCAAAACTTTGTAATTAAACAAACTAGGTTTGCATTTTGAATTAGGTTTTGATAATATGCAAAAATTTCCAAAACTACCCTAATGTCATTAAAAAATACTGAGTTTTATTTGTTTATTAGGCCCCTGGCTTACAAAAGGACTTTCTATTATCAGTAAAATTATGAAAACCTATCATTGACGTTCAAAATGAAACTCTGTTCAGGTTAAGACATGCCTCACTATAGTTAATCAGGTGGATATTTCGTCCCCACGGAAGAATATTCTTACTTAACCAAATTTTCTTTTTTATTTTTCAAAATGAAAAGTCAAAAGGGCCGTATTAAATGAAACTTCACCGGGATTAATTGGTTATCAACCGGTATAAGACCTGTTATTAACCGTTAACCAATTTTGAGACATATAATTGAAGATTTGAAGCAGATAATTTAAAGCGTTTTATCACCGAATTCAAGCAAAATCGGGAGCAATAAGTACTTCGATGGGGAACTACTTGAGAGCACTGCATGACGTCAGCATATCTATTTTCTTCGGGATGTCATAGAACCTTTATTTGGTAGGACCTTTAACCAAAAACCTCCCCATGTAATCTAAATTCATGTCCGGACTGGGTACGGATGATGTCTTTGGGATCTGACAAGTTTAAAAAGCTGTATGATGATACTGTGTCCTTGTGATCTATTCTGGTTGTGTTTGAGAGCAATCTTTTTTCGCACCCTGAATTAAAAACTCCGAAAATGCTGAACGGCAGATTACAATGGATCTCTGAGTGGTGATCGTTTAACCACAGGACCTTCTTTCCTTATCATAGACCGGTATTATAGTAAGACTACTAACTACCCTAAAGATAAAATGAGACAAAAGGACAGTAAGAGGACAACAACAGATGATGAATTCCACAGCTGTGATTCCACTAAATCAAATTGCCAATTAATTCTGTGTCTATCTTCTTCATGGTGATGAGCTCCAGTATCCAATCTTGTCCACAAATCCCAGTGCAAATCAAGCGTAGCGATATATGCCTTACGTATTTCTTAATTAAATATTCTATACCTGATGAAGGGGACATCGTATTTCCGAAACGTTTTAACGAATAAAAATTGAAAGAAGCGAAAAATGGTCTCAGTCCATTCTCATAAGATATAGAGACTACTACCATTCTGGGGAACCTAAACAGGTGTTGGAGTGAAACTATTGCCCTGGGTAACGGGTTTGGTATCTTCGGGGGCGGGAAGGAGTAGAATAACACTAGACTAGAGCTTGTCTATGAGGGGTGGGCCTATTCCCATGGTTTAGCTCGAAGTGTCCTTTGACCTGTGACCAGTCTAGGTCAAACTGGTAGGCCGGTATATGGGTACCCACCAAAAGGCCCCGCGGTTCCCGCCATTGGAAACCCATGCTGAGGAAGGAATTGGCCGGGTTATTGACTTCGATGATTTGATAGATACTGAAATGACTAGCCTAATGATGATTTGTATAAATAAAGGCCGATTAGGATTAACCTTCCGTCTATTCTGGTGGACTTTATCTAAAGTCATTAACCCTTTAACGACGAGACAGTTTTCAATGACCGAAAATCAGCAATAAAAATGAAACAGATAACAAAATCAGTAAAATATCTTACTTAGAAAATCCTTAGAAAATCCAACAGAGTCTGATTCGGTGTATTTTTTACCTCTATGGGCGATAGGGACAAAAATAGCCTAAAAGTTTAAGTAATTTTTCTGACAATACGAATCAATGATAATTTTCACTCTAATGAAAAACATTATACTTGAGTATTGTAGTTTCTTTTTCCAGAACGGTTTTGCTTAAAAAACTTAGAAGTATTAAATATAAATAAAATTAATTATCGTTATGAGAATTTAAAAATTCGTCATTTTTGAGCTTGAAATTTACTACTAGCTGGAGACTTGCAAAAAATATCCTAGATTCCTTCAACCTTCTACTTTGCAATTACATTAAAACCTAAGGAAAAAATAATTTTAGTTAGTCAAGAAAAATTATTTTCTTTATAAAACACCAGTGTTCCAATCGTCCTTAAAGGGTTAAATCGAAAAACAGGGCTCTGATTTCAAGTTGATTAACGAAGTTAAATTAGTACAGTTGCATTGCCGGTCAGTATTCATCAAACTTACAAGGTAAGATAGCTCGATCCAAGAAAGAATGAAGTCCACATCCAAAGTACAATAGTTTGTATTAAGAAACCTATGACGAAGTAGGTAATATGATTCTGGAATTGTCGAATTTGTGAGCACAATTCTTTTTTCAGGAGTTGGACTGTACTAAAGTACTTTCCTTACCTACGCAATTAAAGCACAATTTAAGGCCTAGCTTGATTTTTGCAGGATCGAGCATCCTGCAAAGAGCTGCGACGGTTTTTAAGCTAAGTTTAAGCTCACTTTTGTCTTCAAATTTACAAGTGATCAACAGAAAATTGATGGTTAAAGATTCCTTGTTGACAATTTGCCTCTGCTGAAAGATTGTCGAAAATTCCACGTGATTATCGGTGGGAAAACCCAAAATAGAACGACAGGCATCAATTAGCAAGAACTTGATTGATCGATCCTTGCCCACAGTGAACGAGATAATGGACCGAGAAATGAGTGAATTCGTTTGGCAAAATTCCTGGGCAGAAGGCCTAGAGGGAGGGCATTGCTGTGGTCCAGAGGAATTTCCCATTGATGCTGAAAAGTTCCTCCAAATAGATTTTTCTCTGGGCCAAAAGTGGGGAGCGAGTAATTTGAAAAATGTCTCCTCATTTATCGAGGCCTCAAATATTTTGCCTCCACTGTGCAGTATTGCTTTAGGGGTGAGATAAGAAATCGATATCCCTAATCCAAAATCCTCCAGAATCAACCGGGAAAAGGGAAAGAAAATCATTCGTATGCTAATTATAAATTCCATAAGATAATGTCGTCGACAGGGGTTGTGTTAACCCCTTTTTCGATATATACCCTCCCCCATACTCCCGCAAAAATTAATGAAAAGGATTTGAAGGCATCCTCGAAGATCAAAAATCACATCATGGCGCAGAGAATCCATATCCACTGGGTGCGATAAATTAAAACCGATTCGTCCCTCTTATTCAAATGCGTACTCCTAAGGGTACTCAACCCATCGGTTTTGGGGGGTGGAAAGGGTATCTTTGACAGAAGGGAAGGAAAAATGTCTCTTAACAAAATATTTCACTGTTGAAAGCACAACCCTTTCCCATTTTCCCGAAAAACCCCATGCTCCTTACAAAATGCCCTATTAGTGGGTTGGTTGCCGATGGGTTGTACAGGAATATCACCTACGTCCCTGGAAGAAAGGGAATAGAAGCCCAGAATGTAGGCAGCCAAATGTGACAAATACTCAACTTAATATAGTAGTTTTGATCGCAAAACATTGCCATTACACTCACATTAAATGTGATGCTGTTACGTTTGAAATAATGGCACTAAATTGATGTTTCGGAAGATATGTGAACGAAAGGGGTGGCTGGGGGGTGTAGGGCTCTGAATTGGTGTATTGCCGATTTAATTAAAGAATTAATTAAATTAATTGCACTCTATGGTTTTTGGGGCGCTCACCAATGCCGAAATGATAGCGATAAAATTTTGCGCAATTGCTGTGGGGGAAAGGGTGTGAAGGGAGCTCAAAAGGGGGGTGGTTTTGGAGAAACTAATATACTAACATGTTAAAGAATTTAAGGAAGAGTTCTATTCTCAAATTGTTCAACGATTTGCACACAATATTATATGAAAACCTATTGCTTGATTAAGAAAAGGCTCTTAGGGCAGAAGCATATTAACCGTCAAACCATACCGCTTTACGCAAGTTTACGATTTTCGCAATTTTCTGACAGTTTCACAGTTATTAAGCTGATATAACAAATATTCTGGAATTTGTATAGGAATTCTTTTTAAGAACTTAAAACAAATTGTTAAAAAAAAGTATTTCAAATAGTGAATGATGATTGTGCCCCGGCTAAAATTCACGATTTTTATCTGTCCTGTTTTTTGCACATTATTTCTCACATTATCGAATTTATGATAATGGTTAGGTTTATAGGGGAAAGTGGTCTGCCTTTGAATGCGGCAGCCTTTGAATATTGTAATTTTTTCACTTTTCTTCAAAGCATAAATTCTTTTCTATTAACTATTAGATAGCTATTCATAATCCTTACAAGTCATCAAAAAATGCAGACCCTAGCTCTTATTTTCTAGGTGCTAGGGCAAAAAACGAAACTGAGCTCTAAACTGTAATTTTGATGTTCCACAATTCATGTGCTTTTTCATAATTAAAATGATTTTTCGAACAAATCTTCTATTGGGAGTCATAGAAGGTTATTCTTGGATGGTATTTCTCCAAATACATTTTGATTCAGATGAGACAAATTTTGTGAGTGATAAAAGTTTGCAAATATTGCTCTGCGGCAGCCTTTGAATCTTAATGTTGTGTGCCTTTGAATCCTCTCTTTCCATGCATTGAAACATCTGACAGCTTCCTGTCCGGGAGCAGAATAGAACTCCTACTTTGGTTTGACGAATGTCATACAAATACTTATAACATGCTATCTTGCTCCGGCCGGGATGTTTCAAACTGACAATTGTCAACTTCAATGGAGTTTTCTTATAAATTTTCAAGTGAAAAACAGTGCTTCAGAAAAATGTAAAAAATGTTGTTGTATAATGACTTTTGACTACAGTGGCGGTTTTATTGAGTACATTAGGTTCATGCTAATCAATTATGGGCCGTTTAATGTTACAGCCCTAATATTCTCAGTGAAAAATTAAGATTCAAAAGCTCCCCAAACACATTCAAAGGCAGACAATGCAGGCTGCCTTTGAATATATCGACATAATATTTTTAAGTTCCTCACCAGGAAAAACTGAGGACTTGCGAGTCCTGAATGGGGTAAGCATAGAAGCTTAATGAACAAGAGAATATTTTGGTGTAGTGAAAAGTAAAACTCATCTTGTAGTTTACTCTGAAAAAAAATCTCAAATTTTGAACATCATTTTTCGTTCAAAGGCAGACCACTTTCCCCTACGGTGAATTTTATGAAAATTTTACGTATTTGTACACAAATTTTTACACAAAATTATCATTAAACTTTTCCCTATTTTTTTTTTATTTAATTGATAGCAATTGAAAAAATAAATTAAAAATAGGCGAAATTGAGAAAAAATCGGCTTTGAAAACTTTTGAACTTTTTAGTGTCCCGACTAAACCATACGATTTTTATGCGTGACATAATTTCTAATGGTCATTTTTCGCATTTTGGACTAATTTTATTATATTTCCTTGAAAAATTTCAATTTGTTATAAAATTATACTACAGTAGAGTCTCGCTATAGTCCATATTTGGTTCCAGATTTGACACTTGGGTCGCACTATAGTCCATGTAATTTTTTAAAATTGTCAACGACTTTTAGCATTGAAATTGATTGACGGCTTCCACTTTCCTTGCGATTGTGGTACTTGTCCTCGCTCTCTTCATTATGGATCACAATTATCACAACTACTCAATAAAGTTTGCCAAAAATATTAAAATAATTATGACAACATTGCATGTCGCGTACTAAAAAACATAACCTCAGTGATTTGAAATCAACGGTCGATAAATTGTGGACTATAGAGCGATGGCCTATAGCGGGATTCTACTGTATGTAATATACAGTTTAGAAAGTCATCAGTTTCTCAAATATTTGCAATAAAAATATTTTAAAAGTAGTAATGCTTTAGGGATATTTTATTCGATATTTTATCCGGATTACTAAACAATTTCTAAATTACAAGAGTCACTTGCATCATTATGCTGTGCTGACAAAAATAACAATACCAAAAAATGAAAAAAAAATTTAAATTAGCTAAGACACAATCCACAATTGCGGCATTTCTAAAATTATTTTATCTTATTAATTTTGTTTTATTGTAAAATTTTACTTTACTTTTAAAGAAAATGTTTACGAACTAGGGTAAAGTTATACAAATTGTACAGGGATTTTTTCTTGACAAATACAGTAGTAATTTTTTTAAGCACAAGGAACCAAATTATAAAACTAGAGCATTAAATATATACACATAAAAATGAAGTACTAAATTTATCAAAAAAAAGCCATGTCCAACTTGTACCATGGTCCAACTTGTACCACTTTACCCTAATTAGAATTAATTTTGAAGTATTTGAAAAGTTGTCTAATAATTGATAAGTCAAAATCGGTTTCAAACGATTATGAGACATTTATAATGGTTATTTTATAATTTCTTAAAATCGTTAGAAACCGATTTAGACTTATGGATGATTCGACAATCTTTCAGATGCTTTCAAAATTAGTTAGAAATGGGTCATAAAAACTGTCTAAAAAAAGTAAAATAGAATTAATTGATAAATAATTTTTTAAATTTAAAATTTAAAAATAATGGCGCTGACACACCTTTTCAATTGGATGAATTTCAATCCATTGAAATTTTACCTCTTACTCTTTCAAAGCGAAATAAGATATATGTGTCTCTTTCTGTCAAATGAAAATTGAAATTGAAATATCAATTTCAATTTTAAATTTCATTTGACAGAAAGAGACACCTATATCTAATTTCAGTTTGAGAGAGTAAGAGATAAAATTTCAATCGGTTGAAATTCACTCAATTGAAAAGGTGTACCAGCGCCATACATTTTTAAATAAATAAAATTAAAAAAAATTAAAACAAAATTAATAAAATTAAATAATTTTAAAACAGCCTCAATGGTGGTTTGTGTCTTAACTAAACCGAAAATTTTCTATTTTTCTATTTCCGGTTTCAAACGATTATAGAAATATTTTTAAAGTTGTTTTTATCTCTATTATGAGTTGTAATTGGTTTTACGGAGCTTACGGAAAGTTCATGGACAGGGGAGTCAGTCATCGTCGTTTTGTTGATTCTGGGCTCTGTGGAGTGGATAATTGGGCATTCCAGGGTCTAACACTGGACAAATTTCCATTTGCCTTACGAACTCGGGATATCAGCCTTCGGGACTTAAAACGATACCCCTATTTCCCATATAAAAAAGCCAAATATCAATTTATCTAAGATTCATCGAAGACTCTAAGTCTCTGTCTCTAAGTCTAGTTTATTACATGTTTAGTTATTCGAAGTATTGCACATAGTGAGACAAATTAAGAAGACTTCAAATAAATCGGTAAACCCTTGGCATTTATATAGGATTCAGATCTAAGGCTTAGCCATAAGGCTTAACTTCTCTAATTTCTTGTCAGTCGAAAATTTTTGGAAAATTTTCACTTATAAATTAGGGAGAATTAATCTATTTGAATCAGAAGAACAAATTAAATCGCATACTATTTAGGATTTTGAGACCTTAGGAAACTAGGCTAAACCTCTAGCCGTCGTAAGTGTGTCTAGTCTAGGGCATTACGGTCAGTGTGATTCAACCCTAAAGCAATAGAAAATTCCCATCTGATGCACACCACGATTGCAAACATTTTCCAATATAGGGTCCATGTCCTAATGTCCAGTGGCTGGAAAAGGGGTCGAGACTGTGAGACAAAGAGGCTAGACCTCCGCTGAAGATATTTTCGCTTCAATGAGTTGCATCTTGTTTGTCTGTCCGAGCAATAAAATGAATAATTGCCGCCTGATTGATAATTGAGATTAGTCCAAGTCTATATCATTGCTCTCACTCTGGCATTAATTAATCTCTAGAGAATTTAAAGCTGGGTCGCCGCCACCGATCCCGTGCCATATTCATATCACATTGTCTCGCCTTAATGATCATCGTGCATCCTCATCATTGGACAATGGGAAATTGTCACTCTCTAGCCACTTTAGCTCCTCTCCCAGACTTTGTGTGAGCATCAAGAAATGATCGCATTTTAAATAATGTGGATAGCTGTCAATTGAGATGTCAGCAGCGGAAACGCGGGCGTTTAAAATCACACTTATACAAATTACTTCATTTCGATAGCGACACTGTGACGCCATCAATTGAATAAATTTCAGCAATTGATAATTCCTGGACTATGAAATAATTAGTCATGTATCTCAAGGAGATCAGATCAACTCTAAATAAGTTTTCTTGACTTCGTTTGTTATTTTGGAGCCTTTAAGGTATCGTATATCTTGGTTCGATGGATTATTAGAATTGACCTACATTTGCTCAGAAGTGGGATAAAGCTGGAAGAAGGGATGTGTAAGATTATTTGTTCTAACTAATCTAATAAAATAGAACTTAGGAATCAGATTGGTAGTACCGATGTACCGATCCGCTCAAAACCATTCCGTTCTGCTCAATAGATTCTCAAGAGAAAACGTTCTCAAAAATAGTGCTGCTAATTTCAATTCAATACGTTCCTGACCTTCATGCTTATCGCTTCCCAGACAATCTTCTTCGGACTGCAGACACCTCCTCGGAAACTGATAATCGCTCTGAGCGTTCTGGAGAAAAATTGCGTGTCAACAGGGAACGGTTGTAAAGGTGAAAGAGCGGCAAAAAGAAGTACTTGTAAGAAATCAAAGCGTTGTAGCGTGAAGCAGCTTTAGCACTTCCCAAGTTGCTTTTTGGGACCTACCAAAGGGGAGAGGGGGGCAAGTGTTGGAGCAAAAATTTTGCTATGGGTGTCGTGCTATTAATGAATTGGTTCAATGTCGCAGGTGTATGGCATCTCCAGTCTGCTCACCTTCGCCATCTCATCAGCGACGCCACCAGAAGAATATCTCTTTTAGAAAATTATTACAGTGTGAAACCATTTGGAAATTTAACTCTTATGCGTCTCTCCCGTTTTGTCTGATACCCCAAAGCAGATTTAGTCATTTGGAATCTTTCATCCATTTCCCAGCCATTTTCATAATAATTCCCCGAACACCAATGGCAGAGCTAAAGACGAAAATGTTTCCAGAAGTGAAACGGGAATTGCTCAGCAATTCACCCTTCAAACCGGAAGGTGTGAGATCTCTGTTTTTTCGAAAAATCATCGTATTTAATGATGGAAGAGACTCTTCACTGTTCTGATTTTTTTTCCTAACTTTAAATTGTAAAATTCATTTATTTATTTAAGTGTTTTGCTCTCTTTTGAATATACTATTTAACCGAAAAATCGCTGATCCATGAGCTCAACAAGCCTTAACGCAATTTCGGTAAGCAATTAATAAGATTATTGTGTAGTTTTTTTTCCAGTTTGCTTTTCGAAAGTATTTTTGGTGAATTTAAATATATTTTCACAGTTTGTGTTTATTCTAAGTGTACCACTTCAGATTTAGAGTTCAGAGAGAGAGAAAAATTTTGGAAATTGTTTCTGCAATTTTGGAAATTTTCTGGTATTTAAACCTATTCCGCAAATAAAGCTTTGAATATGCAAAATTATTTATTAAATTTTAATCTGGAATTCGAAAATAGCAATATTTCTTTTATAACCCAATAACAGTGCATCTGCAAGATGGGACAATCCAACGACATGTCCTACACTTGGAAGTGAATACTCTGAAGATGAGTTATTCATGTGGTACAGTGCCCGCTTCGTTATTCGGATGATTGGAAGACAAAATGACAGATGTCCGATTCGTAATCCAGATGGATTCCTTGAATTTATTCAACATCTCGAAAATATAATACAAGTTTTTTTTGTAGAATTGGAGTAAAAGCTTTAAAGAACATTAAAAAGACATAATTAGTGAACTCTATGCTATTATACTTCATTTATTAAACTAAAACATCACAGGATAATTCATTTTCATTGCTGAACACACATGCATACATAACCTCAAAATTATTTTAAATGTAACCGTCGATAACTCGACCGGATTATGCCGATACGGATTAGAGAGCGCGCTGTAATTTCACTCCTCATAATTTGATTTTTGTAAATACTACACTGAAATCGTTTTATATGAAGCTTCCTGTGAGAACCTCACGAAAAACTTGCAAAAATTAATCGAGAAGCACTGAATTTCTCATATAAATATTTACAAGATCTCAGAAGTAATATCCTGGTCAATAAAAAATTCTCGAACACTATTTTAGTAAAAATAATATATAATATTAACAGTATGCTTAACATGCTTAACATGATTAAAAAAACTAATAAAACAGATGTGAAAAATTTCAAGGTATTTTTCACAACCCCATAAAAGTACGTCTGCTGATATGGATATTCCGAGGAAATGTCAATTATCCATTAAACAATAATTCCGCAAATATTGACGGACAAGCTCAGCATAAATGAAGTTATACCTCATTTAAAGCAAAGAGATCAATCTCCCTACAAAGAATGTAGTGGAGCAGTGCAACGTATTGGATAACCCAATAACAAAACGTCTGCGGTCAGAAGTGATCAGATGAAAAATCATACAAGTTTCCAGAAATAAGTCTATATCAAGGGGACGATATTAGATTGTAAATGACTTACAGATTTTAGATTTTAAGAATTTCACGTACAAATGGTGGAAGTATTAATAATAATAACAATCCTAACCTGACACAGCAGTATAATCCATGGCCCCATTTTCACTATTTCTCCCATTTTCTCACCGAGGCCCAGAACGCGGATTTAGATCCTCCCCTTTCCGTGGTTCTCCCAAGACTGTTGTCTTAATTTTTTGTATTCTCCTTCTCCTCAAGCTCACGCGAGAGGCATGACTTTCCAATAAAATGATCGTTAGATCGGAGAAACTAGGCCTTCCCGCAAGAGGAATTCAGGATATCCTTTAATATTTTTTTATTAAAAGAATCGACACTCCTCCTGTAGATCCCTACTAGGGTTTATACGGAGGATCATCGTATCTGAAGAGGACTTTAAAATTCCCGTATACGTCAGTCGAGCTACATGTACATCAGTGCATGACAAGGGACAGTAAACAGATGTACTTCACTCGAGTCTAGAGATTCCAAGCTTGTGGCAAGCTACCTTTTTTTGGTAAAGTAAATTGCCGCTGGAAGTGAAACAACCATCAGGAAACCTTCCACTAAGCTCTCTCACATCAGTAAGTATACCAGAGAAATTATCTCGGGGCGCTATTGACTGTTGTAAGTACATTTACAGTGTCCGGTCGCCACCCAGAATCTCCGCGCCGAAAGATGACATCAATTGTAGTACGACATGAAGTGTTTACCCAAAAGAAATGCAGATACGATAACGGTCGATGCGGCCGACGATATCACTATAACAATCTCTCTGCGGATTATTATTAATCATATCGAGACACTTTATTTGTTATTACAATGTAATTATTACAATGTCCTCCGTGTTGGAAGAAGTGCTGATCGTAGATCGCAGAGGAACACCTTCCCCGTAGTAAATGCTTCTTCCGTGCTCCTGAAGTATTTTGGGTAGAAGCAATGCATTTTACTACGTTGTATCATAGTGAAAATGTCCTTTTTCAAGGACATTCAGTTGCTTGCATCGGCGGGACTCGAACTCATAGCTGTGAGAGTCGAATCAGAGATCTCACCGCCCAAGAGCCAACGGACTTTCCTATTACGCCACTGTGAGATCCCCTCTCTGCGGATTATCCTAAGACATATCCCACGCATTTCTCTTTCATGGGTAGCTAAATCCAAGTAAATAAATATGCGTAAGGTCAGAGACAAAACTGGATCTGAGGTAACTGGGGCAGTAGTAAACATGGGGAAGTTTTAAACACTTATTCTTAACATCGGGGCAAGAAGGATCAGCTTAGAAAATTCTAGATTCTTCCCAAAGCTTTCGACTCAGACTCCAAGCTTTCCTCAGAGGCTTTGGCGGGAAAGAGTTTGGGAGTCTGAGCCGAAAGCTTTTTGAAGAATCTAGAATTTTCTAAGTTGACCCTTCTTTCCCCGACGTTCACCGGTTCCCAGTGGTTGTATATGACACGTCGGATAACACTTTCAACTTATTTTTAAGGTTACATCCAGTTACATCACTTGGATTCGTGTCGACCATTTCTTCAGTGGACAAGAATCGCTATAGTATCTATGGATTCATATTGATTTAGTCTTCTGAAGTCTAATACCTAATTTTAAAAAAATTGCAGCGTTGACAACTATCTCTTGTTTACTGGTTCAGTTCCCGCTACTATGTTCCGAACCCCAATAAATAAATTTCTAGCATCACAGATAATCCGAGGACAAGTCGTCCAAGTGTCCACTTGCAAAATAAATTAGTCCTCATAATTCTAGAGAAAAAAACTGCAGAATTGTACTCATACCCCAATAAATGCATATCCTTGGTAACAGATGATCCGACGACATGTCCTGCATCTGTCCAACGACAATTCCATTATTGCTAAAATATAAACTAATTCATATAGTGGCTTCCACATAGGACACCGGATCTAATTCAAACAATAAAATCCACTTAAAATCACCCAAAATCCTCAAAGAAAATAAAACACTTCCCCATCGTGTGCTTTGCATTGTTAATCATCGATGGATGGCAAACAATGGCAAATTCTTTTGTGGGAAGATATGTCGATTTTTCTTTTTCAAAGTCTCCACAACACTTCCCCTCTCTTCTTTCTTTCTTGCACCTCAAAAAGAGATTAGAAGACATTTTCAAATGAATAATTGCGGAATTATTTGTAAGGTGATGTGCAGAGAGGAAAAAAAATCGCACTTATAAAAATGAGGGAGAAAATCATGCAATATTAATAATACCACTATAATGTTTTGTATCTTTCTCACTCACTTGTTCACCAATGCTCTTTTTGTTCCATGGCAGAAAAATGATTTTGGTGGCCAGGGGAGTCAGGAGAGACACTATAAATCAAGCGGTGTTCGTCATCTATTGTCTTTAGACACCTTAGTGCGTACAAAATTCATTTTTTATTCGAAAGGAAATGTTACAGTTGAAATCACATGGCATATATAATTATCGTGCAATAGACAGCAGCAATAAGCAGCGTGCGGGTCTCTTCGTTGATGATGCTTTTGGTTAGTATGTGCTGTTCATATTAGCAACAAGACATTGAGATATACTCAGAGTTGAATAGACGAACGATGGCGATCGCCAAATCTGATAACGCGCGTTCAACAGAGAATCACTCATCCATTCACTTCTTTTTTTTTTCGTTAGTTATTTTAGTCTTCTCTATCCACTACTAATTCTTCTTCTTGTCTCGGTGCTCACCTCCGAGATTCCCGTCGATATGGTGGAGGGAAGAAATTGTTTGGTGTACAATCAAAGTGTGATTAGACACTTATTGATGGCAGGAGAAGAGTCCATCAAGACGCCCACCAACGGCAATTATATGGACATTGTTTTTTCTTTTAAAAAAATTCACCATAGAGAGGGAATCTTTGGACGAAAGATTCCAACGCGCGGCTTAATTGCTGATTAATTCACCTCATCTGTCTGATAGAGTTACTGTTTATCACTTCCGCCTCGCGATATCACCTATTATTTCCCCATTGATGGAACTTCTCGCGCTCCATGGGATTCCTCCAGTTCAGATTTTGGCGCCTATAATTAACTTTAGAGAGAGTGGCCAGTTAGCATCTAATATTTAGCTAATATTCCTTTTCGTTGATTTTTTTTTAAAAATGCCAACGAAATTAGCATTCTGGGTGATACGGCTTATGAATCGTCTTTTATATGTCTATAAAAAAGATCTTAGTGAATTTAGTTGTATTTCGTAACGATAATCTGAATTGGTTTCATTTTAGAAAATACATGGAATTGTCGATGGACTTATGTACGACATGTCCTTGGATAATCTATGATCAAGAATCTGTATTTATTGGGGTATGAGTATTACCCTACTAATTTGTTTCTCCTATAGGATTATTAGAATTCTATACAAGATACTTACAAGACATGTCTTCCTAATATCCGCAGATGCACTGTTATAGGGTTTCCGAAGATACTCAATTCTTTAAGGTCGCTGTGAATTATATTTAAAGATTTATTCAATGAAACTAACTTGAACTTTTTAATACGGATTAATCAAGAAAATTTTGCAAATTTTAAAATAAATAAGAACGGAAAATGAATTGTCCAAGTATTTTCCATGGGAACTCCGCAGACAAAATATTTAAATGTCCTTTACTGAAGTCAGTAACATTTAATACTTGTAAAAAGATTGGGTTTCGGAGTACTACTTATTTCCTTATCACTCTGCAAAATTCGTTTTTTTCTGGCATTGAGAACTATCTACTCGTCCGTAGATTATTTGTAGATATATTTTTATAGGGTGACCAAAGTTGAATTATTTTATGTTAAGTCCCTATCACTTTTGGCGAACTTTATTGGAGATTTTAAATATGACTGAATAAAGTAAGTCTCCCTAACCTTAAAGTAAACAGAAATCAGACCACTATGGATTCTCCACGTATTGTCCATGCGAATTCCGAAGACAAAATATTTAAATTTCCTTTACTGGAGTCAGTATGCTTTACCGCTTGTAAGAAGATTGGGTCTCGGAGTGTTATTTATTATTTTATCACTCTGGAAAATTCGTTTTTTCTGGCATTGAGAACTGTCTATAAATCCGTAGATTATTTGTAGATATATTTTTATATGGTGGCTAAAGACGCTGAATTATTTTGTGTTAAATCGATATCACTTTTGGCGAACTTTATTGGAGATTTTAAATATGACTGAATAAAGTAAGTCTTCCTAACCTTAAAGTAAACAGAAACCAGACCACTATGGATTCTCCACGTATTGTCCATCCGAATTCCACAGACAAAATATTTTAAATTTCCTTCATCATATTAAATAAGCCTTGATGTTCGTATTAAAATTGAATTTTTCAAATTATGCAAATTTGTCTTGTTTCCATGGCCAGAGATTCACATAGGATACACATAGGATATGTTTTTGGATTAATCGTAGACATATTTTTATAGGGTTTCCAAAGAAACTGAGTTACTTGAGTTACTTAATTTTAAATCTTTATCACTTAAAGCAAACCTATTATTTTCTGATGATATCAATAGGAGATTATACATATGAATAAACAATAAAAGTTCAACTAACTTTAAAATTATTAAAATCGGAACTATGAATTGTCCGCTTATTTCCCATGAGAGTTCCACAGACAAAATCTTCATAAATTTCTTATACACAGCTTCATGCAGAAGCTTCCATGTTCAGAATATTAGATATTTTATAACAATCATTTTTCCAATTACAGAAGATTTGTCTTAGGATACTCCAAAGGAATGTCCATGGACAAATCTTAAATCCATGGTACGTCAAATTTAATGGGATTCCATTAAATCCAAGAAACTAAACCAATCATCCCAAAAAATATTGTTTAAAAAAAATGTCCGTTACAAGAGCTTTTGCCAAACTTTCCGTGCAAACAGTGAAGTGGAAAATTCTTGGTCAGAAAAAAAAAATTTGCAGGCATGAGTGTGCAGAAAACGCGAAGTATCACTTGACAGTGACAGTAATTTCAAAAAATACGTGAACTCATAAAATAAATGAAATTGACCATCCTCCGAGAAGACCAAGGGATGGGCCATCCAGATAGAATTCATGGCAATTGTCCTGAGTCTCGATTTTTTTTCCGTCACAAATTCTCTCTCCATCCCAAGGTTTTTTCCATCGAGGGGGGGATAGATGACTAAGGGGAGCCAGCGGGGGTAGCCAGAAAAGTTACGGAGAAAAATACCCTCGAATGAGAGTATAAATCTGGAGGAGCGTCTCTCGGTGGTGCCACAAATAAAGTGGCAGGACAAACTCGAGGGTGGAGATGGTATTTTTGTTGGGGGTTTGAGGGGTGAGTTATCTGGGCTGCAGCTCCCCAACTGTGGCGACTGCACGATTACGGCAATAAAAATATTTCGGCCACACTCATTTATATCGTCGTCGTTGGAAGTCATCCGGTCAACTCTCTGGCCCGAAGAATCCCCATCTACCCAGATTTCCGTTCTCCCTTGGTGCTCTTCCATGTGCTTGTATTTTATATTGAAAGATGAGGTCGATAAGATACACTCATGCTCTCGTCTCTCAGTTTCCTCATCTCACCATCTCCTGAGGACTTTCTCGCCTGGACTTCTGGACACACAGAAAAGGACATAGACATTTGTTGGTCCTCATGCTGCAACTACTCCTGCCCTCATGGGAACGATAATTGGGTTTTGTCCACCAACCACGATTTTTCTTTCTGCAATTGTTCACCAAATGGAAAAATCATTTTGCCATTTTTCCTCTTCTCCCTTTTGGTTCTCTTCTGTTGGTTATTTTGAAGAATTACTCTGAGAATTTGGGAGACTCTTTTGTCTTCCTCTGGACAGATGCTGGAAGAAAGCCCAACCACTGAAAATCCCCTATGAATTGGTCCGAGAAGAATCATCCATTTGAAATAGTTGATGAGATTTCATGAAACAATTTAGCGTAAATCAATAGTATTTGCCCTTACAAGAGCTTGCTTTTAAGGATGGAAACTTAAACTTTAGAAAGTCAGAGATAAATATAGGATTTGTCCTAGGATTATCCTTAGCGACAAAAGCTGTTATTGGGTTATTAAAAAAATGCGGAGCTGATGTGATAATAAGATTTCTAAATGAGACCCAATCTTCTGACTAACTTAGATGACTGAAACGTCTCTTTAAGGGACAGGACCTCTCGCACTAACCTCCTCCAGGTCTGGCGACTTTCTGCCAGCGATCGCTCCAAAACGTATCACAGATCGTTGTCGTAAGGTCCGTCCTATCAGAGGCTTCTTGCGAGTTTTTGTAACAATCCTGCTTTTACTGAGGAAGATTGCTGGCCCCTCGCTCAATTCTCTCTAGAAGGACAAGCACGGTAATTCTATAACAAAGATAGCAAATGACAAAGTCATATGACAAATTTTCGTGATAACTCTAGTACAGGACATCACTAATAAATACCAATGAGCATTGAATGTCCATTATAAGGGCTGTTATGAAGCTCTAAGTGAATGATATGAATCGCATTTTTGCATAGTTTCCCTGAATTTTCTACATAAAAAATTTCAAAATTGTCATATGAAATTGTCATACGGTTACAGAATTTCCCTTCAGACCACTTGTTCGTTAGCCTCAGATTAATGGCTTCCCACTGGAATTGGTTACCCAATCGTCTATTAAAAGACTTTCAATCTGGTGGAATGCAACAGGAAATGGACGTAGACACTGAACCCCCCTGACCTCTCTTGACCACTCTTCAGAGGTTCTGTGTCTTCGTCCATTTCCAGTTGCAATCTCCTATCACTGACTTGAGTATACCGGAGCCTACCAGGCATCTAGTCCGCTTGGAGCTTAACACAAGAATTCAGGGAAGAGGCCATGTATTGCATTACCACTCCTTTTAGACCCTGGATTCACCTATTTAGGGGCCCCATTTAGGCTGGATCTAGCCATAATTGAATTTTCCTCCAGATTTTTTTTGTGTATCTATATTAGATTACGTAAAAGTCCAACTTTCTTTAGAAATATCTATAAAAATGGCGTTTTCTATGTAATCCCAGCTCAATGTAGCCCCACATACCCCTAATTTGGAATATTTCTATTCGTAACATCCTACACTCATTTAAATTTAATTGGATTTTATAAACAATTAAAGATAGACCTTCGTTGGACATGTCCTCGGATCATTCCTAAACACAGGGGTTGAGTTACTGGGGTAATTAATACGTTTTAAAATTTTCAATTGTTTCTAATCTATATTTAATAAAAAAAAAAAATTTAAATAAACATTTTAATTTGCTCAAAAATTTTGAGAAGTTAGTCACAGGAAAATAGAGAGGACATGTCTTCAGATTCTCCGTACCCAACAAAATAATCTACACAAGAGACCAAAGATATTGCTGTTTTTTTTTGTATTGGGTATTTAAATTTTTAAAAATCTAGCCTTCTAAGGATTTAATTTTCAATTAACAGACCTTAACAAATTCCTCGTGGAACATTTAGGATATGTCTTAGGACTATTCCTAAACAATAAAATAGTTTTATTGGGATATTGAAAAGAAATAAATTTTCTTACAGAATTGAAATGTTCTAATGAGGTAATTAAATTTTAATTTAGATTCAGGGATTTTTAGTGTTTGTTATATAATTCGGGAAAAATATCGGATATGTCCTTGGACTATCTCTATGTACATACGAATTTTTCATGGGGTAGTGAAAAATAAAATGAAAAGCATTTGTCATTTTCTCAGAATAGTTTCTGAAAATTAATAGCCTTTGTCATACATTTGATTCTTTCATAAATTTAAATAAGGAAAGTTATTGGACATTTCCTTGGACTGTCTCTTTTCAGAGGTTTATTTCTGTTAAGTTAATACAAAATAAAATGAAGTGACAGAAAATCGTCAATCCGAGTAAGTGAAAGAAATTTTCCTGCCTCCAATCCCAAGAAAATTGAATGATTTGTATGTCACTTGCTCTAATTGACGATTTTCTGTACATAGGGTAAAGTGATATAATTTGGAATTAGTGTTACAAGTTGGACAATTCGCCGGTACAAGTTGGACATGGCTTTTTTCTTGATAAATACAGTACAAAATTTGTTTTTAAGCACAAGGAACCAAATTATAAAACTAAAGCATTAAAAATATACAAATAAAAATGAAGTACTAAATTTATGAAGACAAAAGGCCTTGTTCAAATTGTACCATTGTCCAACTTGTACCACTGTCCAACTTGTACCACTTTACCCTAAATACAATTAACATTGAACGAAAAACTTGAAAAATTCTCACAATAAATAGAATTTAATTCGAATATTATTATTCAAAATCAATAAAATTTATTATTAATTTCAAGTTCTTAAAGATTTAAATGCGAATATATATTGGACATGTCCTCTAACTGTCTTCAGCAATAGAAGTTCTGTTACTGGGTTTGAACAAATATTGATTTCCTCATTGACTCCCTTTTGTAAGGTTTTATATTCTTCAATCTACATAGTGCTTTTAGGACCACTTAATGAATCGACTGGGAGAGATATTGGACATGTCCTAGGACTATTCCTTATCGTAGACACTTTTGTTATTGGGCATCAAAATATTTTTTTTTAATTTTGAGTTCTTTTTTGGAATTTTGAGGTCTATGATTCATTTTCATCATTTTCAGTCACTTCAGACTATTCACACAAAAAAATGAAGGGAAGCAGTCTCCTCGAAGCAAAATTACCAAACAAAGTACATTTTAATATTACAAAATCACATCTAAAAATTATTTCAATTGACTTTACGGTGGGTAATTTTTGAAGATTTCCCTATGATTTTTCGATGGTGCCTACTGAAAACAATCTCACCCAAATTGCGGGGAAAATAGGCAGAGAAATGAAACACTTTATCCGAAAAACTTCTCTTTCGAAAAAAAAATCTTTTAAATATACAATTACCCTCTGCGTCTTTGAGTGCCGTTAAAGACAGAAGAAATCTTGAAAAAAAAAACACAATAAATAATCACTGAGCATGGCGAAATAGATTTAGAAACTATTTTTTTTTCGTGAATAAATTATTAACATTGTTGGTGATGATTTATAACAAGAGGTGGTGTAAGTAAAGGAAAAAAAAGCGGCAGAATTATGAAATATTTTCGGTAAAACATTTATTTTCTTATTATTCGTCAGTACACCATCTCTTTCATGTACAATTGAACCGTCGAAGGAGAATGCACATTCAGGTATTTTGCTTTTTGGTTGAATTCCCTCAGATGGGTTCCAGGTAAATAAAATGAAAAAAAAAACTAAGAAAAATTAACAATAACATTGTGAAATTTTTGGCTTGTTCTTATGTGAGTGTCAAAGAGAGAGAATCAAATAATTTCATTTCACTTGTCATTTGCTCACTTCTTTGCCACTCTTTTTGTATGGTAAGTTCCGCTTGGAAGAGATTCAAATGAATCCATGGTGTTATTATACCTGAAGATAATGCTCTCTTTGACTGTGTTTTGTGAGGAGTGAAATTTATTTGTAAAATTTACTTCATGATTGATGATAAGTTTTCCATCTTCTTGGGTGAACATCAAGTTATAACACAATGATCTCGAACCACTTGAGAAAATGACACAAAAATGCTCATCACTTTGGTTCACAAGGTACCAAAATATGCGATAACATGCTTTAGGGTTAAGATACCCCTTACGACTTCTTAAATAACGCTACACCTTATACTATCCGACTATCCCTATAAAAAATGTTTTCCATATTCTAGACAGGAAACCTACAAACAGGAGGCTTTGAAGTGTTCCTTTCTAACCCCTGAAATTTGAGCCCATGGAAGTTCTGACGGAATCACTACTGATATTTCCATCAATCAGTCTGAATTGTCTGACATTAATCCCTTGGAATGCTACTAAATTATCGGACATTACACTCAGAAGTTGGATAAAATGAAACTGAAGAGAAATCCGAGCATAGGAGGTGAGAGTGGAAATACGTAAAAGTAGAACCGACGTATTTTTCTTCAGGAATAAAAATGAAGATTTAGGTTCATGAGTGAAATATCGTAATTTGAGTGTAATATCGTACAGTCAGTTTTCACCCTACCGGAAGATTTCCAAAGCTTTTCCAAGGAATCTCGTTCAAAGAAGCAACGGTTTCTTGTGTCTTTAAACGCACTACAAACCAGAAGTTTAAAGAAATCAAAACTCTTAATTCTTAAAAAACGAACTAAGTGGACGATATTGAAAACATAATCTGAACGGTAAGTTTCTGACAAAAAGAGATTTTTACGAATATTAATAGAGGAATCCCTACCCTTGTATCTATTGTACGGATAAAAAGATCGGAGAAATAGCCTTTTGGTTAGTTTTATTTCCATGAAAACTGGAGAAATGGGGTGTAGCGTCGTCGTTCATGAACCCTGCAACGCGTCCGCCCTCTCCTCGTCTTACAACTCCCGGGGTACCACGGTCTTCTACTCCCTAGAGGGAGAGGATCAGGAACTCTACCGAGTTGAAGTTTCCGTATGATCAGCTGAATAGCTCTGCGGAGAATTGCTCCTCATGAGCGTGTGCAGGCGCTTCCAAGACTGTTGAAGCACCCCGACAACCACCTCAGCATTCACATTTCTGCGACATGCAGCTTTTGATCGTGGGCTTTGAGGGCTGCTCTACAATCAGATCCATAGAACAGTGCGAGGCGAAACACGGTCTGAAATAGCTTGCCTTCAATTTTGGTGGCATTCTTCGGTCACAATACACATCGGTGAACTAACGCCATTTACGACTCATTTGTGCTTCAATGTAATTTTATTTTGCTAGCGTTTCGATCCTGGATGAGATCTTCTTCATTATTACAAATTACATACAAATTGAATTTTTCTTCTAACATTTTTTAAGCAATTTTTAAGAATCAGATCTCTATCAGATCTCCGACAGACAAGGTTGTGCCTTTACGTGGTAAAAAATATTTTTTTACATTTTACATGTAAAAAACATGTAAAAATGTAAAAATATGTAAAATGTAGAAAAAGAAAGATTACGCATTTTTAAATCTTTTGAATATTTTCTGTAAGCAATACCAAAATTGATATTGTTTATAAGAAATATCAAAGAAACATTTTTGAGAAAACCATGAACTAAATTTCGTTTTAAAAACCCATAGATGTTAAGTAATTCAACGATTTTGTGCACACAAAACATACTCTCTGAGATAAAAAAAAACGTTACTTTTTTCTAATTAAAAAGAACTTCGTCCTTCTTTCGCAGATGGATATATCAGAATGTTTTCTATATTAAATCCTCAACGTGTTGATTTTTTATCGTTAACGAAAAATAGAATTAAAATTAATATTATTTGTAAACATATAAAGTAATGAGACAGAAAAATATGATTTTTTACTATTCGTAAATAGGAAAATGACATGACTTGATCAATCAATTTTTAAAATCTAAGAAAATACTTTTATTAGTTTTTTATAGTAATTTCATAGATTATTTTTCAGGGACTTTGATATAATGATACGTAAAAGAACCTGCTATTTGATATATTTGTAATAATTCCAATGCAAATATAATACAGTGATACCTATATTTTCTATATTTTTTATCGCTATTTAACCAGAAATTAAAGCTAAAAGGAAGTGTTTCAAATAGAAGAGTTGATGAAGAATTATTTAGATGTTTTTGTGTATTGAAAAGCCAATAAAAAACTCCAGAAGTGCAGGAAAAATTAGGGATTTTATGTTCTTCAGGGCGGAAACACACTACGCAAAGAACAAAGTCACAATATATATATATTTTTAAATTAATCTTCAGTAAAAACGATCACAATTGTGCATAAAACCCGCACAGCTTAAGTTAAAAAGGTTGTCACTGATCCGGCACTGGGTCAGCAAAAGAGGGTTAATATTGTGTTCAAATTGCGCACAACTTAACTTAAAATGATCTCACTTGTATGCAATGCACTCATAGCTCCAACACAAAAAGGACAAATTACAAGTAAAAAGCGCACAGCTTCAGCACAAGACGGTTAAAATTGAATATAAAATCGTCACAGCTTCCGACCGTTTAGCAAATTTTGATCGTTTTATTCAGATTCTGTGCAGATTTTGTTAAAAATCGATACAATATCATAATGCTGTGGTGCATCCGGCCATGTTTTATGGTGCTGAATGTCGCGGATTCCAAAAGGCTCATGACAATCGTCTGTATATAGCAGAAATGCGAATGATAATTGATGATTGGACTGACTCTCAAAGACAGAGTCAAGAATGTTGGCATCAGAGACAGTCTCGGAGTTCAGCACATTGCCGAGATAGCAAGGGAAAAGCACTTGAAGTTGTACGGCCACATCATGCGTCATGATGACTATCACATGATCCGTTGCACCATTGACATGGAAGAGACAAAACTAGGACAAATAAGGCTACGATGACGTGAAAATCGTGCGATCGGCTGTTAACTAAGTAGTAAAGCGACAGTGGTCTGGGTGTACAACAGCTTTAAGCTCACCGTCAGACCTATCACGCTGAAAGCTGGTCTGAGATTTCTCCAGACCGAGAATCCGATAATGCGAAGTTTGCCGGCAGAGGCAGGCCTAGCACGAAGGGAATCGTAGCACAGATCGCTGTCGTTAAGTCTGTCCTCTCGTAAGCTCCTTGTGAGTTTTCGTGACAATTTTGCTTTTACAAAAAGGGGTTGTTGGCCACTTGTCCAACCCTCTTTAAAAGAACCAGATCCCTTATTCGTTAGTCTTAGTTCGAGACTTCGGACTGGGGTTGGTATCCAATCCAAAACGCTAAGACGGCGGTGGCCGCTAATAATTACAATGTACTTGTGTGGTTCCTTATAAGCATTGCTGATGAATAAATATCTATCTTCTGTCACGCTCCTGAGTGTACCGGGGCCTATCAGGCATCTAGCCCGCTTGGATGTGAACATAAGAATTGAGGGAAGAGGTTATGTATCGCATAACCTCCCCCTCCCAATTTAGACTCCTACTAAGAAAATTCGAGGAGGAAAATATTGACACGGTTGGGCTGATAGCAATTCCCAAGGATCTGCAACGGAAGCCTTGAAGGACAAGTGCTATAGGAACTGTAGGCTGCCTATCCTTCCCGAATATCTTTTTTATCTGTAATAATCTTGCCACTAGAGGGCGGTTCACCCAAGAAAGGAGATGGAAATAGACAATGACAATTAGGAGTTACGTTACCCTACATTCTTCATCCCAAAAAGATAAAAAAAAAATCCTGTATTCCTCTCCAAGAGGGAATTTGGAAAAATGTTTGAAGAAATATTAGTGCCAACAGCGAAGTGAGACATTCGCGAGAAATTCGCGCAAAAAGATTTATTATTTAAAACATAATTCGCAAAGCGATAATCATAAATTTGTCATCTCTAATCCTAGCAATGAAACAATCGGATTTGCTATGAAAGAAATATTTCATATTGCATTTGTGTCGCTAAATAAATGAATTTTTCCATTCTCATTTCCCCTCTTTTCCTCTTTTTTTTCCCAAGCTCCTCTGGCTCTTTTTTTTCGTCACTCTTCTCCCATTTCTCTGCACTATGCTTAAACTCTTCAGAAATGGAAAAATTTCCACCAGTAAGTCCTCTGCTTGTCTTTTTTTCGACACCCATCCACCCACTTTCCCTTAAGCTTTCGCGGAGGAGACACCCCATATCGATTTGCCCAAGCTTCAGGGTTGGGGATGGGGAACACAGGAAGAGTTTCACGCGAAAAGCTCACATATTCGAGAGGTTGATGGCAAAAAGCTCTATGGGAATTTTTGTGCCACCCACACTGAGAAAAATCGGAGGGAATGTGTGCATAAAATTCTAAAGAGTGGCAGGTATTGGATATGGGGGAGACTTGTGACAATTTGAATGAAAGACATGAGAAACTTCACATTGTGCTCGCACAGTGAAACTGATCTGAAAAAAGATTTCTGCTTAAGGAATAAGGAAAAATAGTATCACTTTTGAGTATTTTTTTTATAGAAGATAAGGAAATAAATGGATTAAATTTATTAAAAAGTTATATTGAAGTGAAAATTTGAAAAATTTAAACGAAGACTTAATGTTAAGAAATATTTAAATGGTGACCCAATAAAGATTGTGTCTGCGGGCATGGGTAATCCGAGGACTTATCCTACATGTACCTAGGAACCAGTACGAGCTTAAAATAAGTGAAAAAATGGATGAAATTAAGAGGAGTACAATAATGAATTAAAAACCTCTTTAAAAAAGAAAATATTCTCAACAAGTTAACAATTGCATGTCAATGGATAATCCGAGGATATGTCAGATATATGTCCAACAGTTACTCCGTCATCTATAACAACATTTTTAAACGTTTAAAATAAATATGAAAATATGAAGGCAATTTCTAGCTAGATTATTAAAAAAATCACATACTTTCTTATTATTTTAAATTAATATAATCTATTAATCTATTAATCTATTAATCTTATATTAATATAATATAATTAAATAAATATTAAATATTATAAATTAATATTATCCATGATAGTAGAAAAATTGCTGTTGGGTTATTATTTATTTATTTATAAATAAAAATAAATAAATAAATAATAACCCAATAGCAATTTTTCTACTATCATGGATGATCCACAAACGTTTCCAAATTTTGTTCCAATACGATAATTAGGAAATTCTTTAGAGATTTACAAAAAAGCTGGATTACCCTTAATCTGATATAACGGTTAAAAATCATTTGTTAGATAACGCAACTCTTACCGCCAGTTGATTTCTTTCCCGAATATTTCGACTTTGGTGTATGTCTCTGCTAACTATTTTTTATTTTTGACTGGTAATGTTGCAACTGGGAGTTAAATACTTAAACCTTGATCTTCGAATGCTAAATACATTATAGGCAATTATTTATGCGATTTTCCGCACTCTACAGCAATTTTTCACTTTAGGCTATAATTCTTGCGAGAAACGCATATGCAATTGCACCCATAAGAGCGTGCAGTCTTTTACTTTTGAGTGAAAGTTATGGATAAAGTTGAGTAGAGCTTAGAGATCTGTCCCAGTTTGTAACTAGGCGATCTCTGAAAAATTCATCCTGGTTCGTCTGAGGGTGATCTTATCCTCAGAAACCAAGGTGATCTATCCGGCTCTCAGGAATTAAAATCTTGTCTTGAAGTGACTCATATGGCCCTCAGAAAATGAAGTAAAAATGTATCAATCTAGTAAATACAAGTCTGCAAGAGGAATTCTGGTGTCGATTTTATATCTAGCTGGTCATCTCGACATCCCTTCTCACTTGTAAGTGGATGGAAAGTCATACCACACTAAGGGCTTCAGACCTAGGATCTACCAACGTGGCTTAACTATTCTATAACTTTTTAATAAGCCCAATTATTGCGAAAATTTTGACTTTGGATTGAGTATTAAAGGCAATTGATCCTGAAATCTTTCCCTTCGGCTGTCTAAGGAGCAGATGATAGAGCATGACCAAGCACTTCACCATCTCTTCATCGATTTCAAGGAAGCCTACCATAACATAGTTAGGGTAAAACTATACAAAACCATGGGAGAATTTGGTATCCTGAACAAGCTCATAAGACTAACTAATATGATGTTTCAACAAGGAAAACAAATTTTGGCACTATTCCCAGAGTGCTCTACATGATGAGACAAGGTAAAAGAAAGTTTTTCTTCGACGACCATATGATCAGACGCTGTTTAGAGGTATCTGAACGTTCCGATCAGCTACCTGAACGATGCGATTCTGCTCTAAAGGCCAAGCTACTACTGAAACGTGTGTCCTCAGTGAACAGAATTGCAAACTGTTAGCCACGTTTGATAGGACACTGAGAAAAAAAGAGGGTGCAATTAACTTTTTTTCCTCATAATTTTAACACTTTTTAGGTGTAAAAATATATCAACATTTTTTAATGTTAATTTTACACCTTTTTAAGGGTAAAATTAACATGAAAAAGGGTAACTTTTATCCCCAATACACCTAAAAAGGGTAATATTTACACTGATTTCGGATCAATACTGCAGGGGAAAATTAACATTTCCGGAATGTTATTTTAACTTTTTCGGATTTCTCTCAGTGTAGGAATCTACAACGAATACGACTATGAGGTGTATGAGCGCTACCGAGAGGTAACTGTTCTCAAAAGCAAATACACCTCAATAGGCTCCGGCAGGCTGGTCATATAGTGCGTAAGGATAAGGACGACCCAGCCTGGAAAGTGTTTAGGAGCGGTTAGGGACCAGGACGCCAGTTTATTAGGGATGCGGAATTTGGGAACAGTAGGAGTCAGGCCAAGAGCAGCAATTGGTTGTAGATCCTGTTAAGTAAATGTAGATCCTGGATTCCGAAAAATCACTGCAATTGCCTGTTTTTTGGAAATGCCAAATCTTAAGGAAACATGCTATCCCTCCGTATATAACATTTTATTCCGCATGATGGCGCTGTGTTCTCCCATAAGTGGCGCTAATACTGTTCCTAATTTTGAATTTTCAAATTGTTTAAGCATTTACACAATTGTTGAAAATCCAGTGGAACCGCTTGAGCCCTTTAGAGTGCGCCACTTGTACTAGTTTCTGTGTCCGAAGCAAGAGCGCTACAAACGGTTATAAGAATTTTGGTTCTATAAAGCCTTACTTAGAGAATTCTACAAGGCTTTATTGAGAAAAAATTGTTGGTAACGTATCGCAACCGAAATCCATTTTCAGATATAGTTTGTGTATTTCCTTATCATACGATCTGGTTCAACTGACCGGACCATCTGTCAAATTAGCTTGTCAAACATTCTGACAGATTGAAACAGTTTCGCATTAGGGGAAGCTGGGGCACCACCAAACACGGGGTACCACCAAACACTAATTTTTATTTCTGAACTACTTGGACTATCACGACCATTCCTTCAGTGAACAAGCATCCCTATAGTGCCTATAAGTTCCTATAGGTCTTATCCTCTGAAATCGAACATCCGATTAAAAAATCGCAGTGTTTGGTGGTACCCCGTGTTTGGTGGTGCCCCAGTTTCCCATAGACTAATTTAAAAATAAATCAAAATTGGAAGCAGTCTTCCTATGCGTTATAGTCGATAAATCGCCTAAAGGAAAACCTTCTTTAAAATTTCTTCGAACCAGACAGAAATGTCAGTAGTCTTTTAATGAAAATCTGTCAAATAGTCATTGTCAAAATTTAAAAACTTTTATCTAGAATTTGTCTCAAAGTAGAAAAGAATTTCCCGAGTAGTTTTGAAGCACTTTTGCAATCAAACCCTCTTGAAAAAGTGAACTAACCCCATTTCTGTCTGTGCTGATGGGGTATAGGTGGGGGGGTGGCCCCGCGAGTTGGATGGAAAAAAAGGGATCTTTTGGGGGATGAGAAGAGGTTGGTGTCGCGTTGGAGCGTCCATTTGTGTCAGGAGATGGATGGCTGATGAAAATGGGTATTGCTGGGTGAAAGAAAATGTGTGCAAGGAAAAAAGCTCTCTATGTACATTTAATACCCTCCGGGGGTTGATGTAGGAGTGTGCACGGGTGAAAAAAAACCGTGGTCCTGGGTATGAGATGGAAATCGAGAGACGAGCGATGAGGGATGCAGCAAAAAATGTTCAACGACGAAATTGAGAAAAATTTTTAGTGCAATATATTTTCATGTCGATTTTCTTCCATTTGGACTTGGGTCGGGTTTTTTTTTATTCTATCCATCTTCCTTTCTCTGCCCTGGGTACACTGTAAAGGTTCCATCTCACTCTTGTGCCAAGGGATGATTCACTGGAGGATCTTGTGTGCATAGTTATATCCCATCCACCCCCTAAGGCGACCAATAGCTTTCTCTCTTTGTGAAATGTGCTTCTCTCGTGGAGATTTGGAGGCGAACAAAAAAATTCAGCTCCACCACCCTCGAACTTTCACCCCATCCCATACCCCGAAGCACCCAGGAGAATCGCGCTTTCACTCCCTGTCGAGAGCATTTCCATCTATCTGTCTATCTGAGTGGATGGATCCCCAGGATCTCCCAGGGTGGAAAATTGTACAGAAAACACATAAAATTTTTATGTAACGTCTCCCATAAAACTACACATGAGAAATCCTCCCAATTTCTCCCTGACACGGGACCAGGGAGAAGGGCTACGGGGTGGCCAAGAGAGGGTATCCTATGTGGAGAATGGATGGCACAACTTGAAATTCGTTTTCACTTCTCATGGACTTCCCTTCAAACTTCCATCGTTTTATTTTTTTTTCCTCACATCAACCCCCTGACTTGTAAGGGTTTTGGGCGCAACCCCTCAAACCCATCGGAAATCACAATCGTATCGGTTCGAGCGTGCGCTCCTGGCCAACCAATCGACACATTCGGATGACACTCTCTCGAGTATTTTCCGATAGCCGATTGGTTTTTCCAGCAGCATTTACCCATGAATTCCGATATTTATTCGATGTGATTGGCGCGAAGGACGATTTTTTTTGTTCCTGGGCTTTTTTTTCTGTTCCCACCAAAGGGGTTACTTTCACCGCGAGTGACAACAATTGAACCCTATCCATCGTGACATCGGCCCAGGAAGGGCTCAACCCCTGGCATTGTGGTGACAAACACAGTCAGAAAATGCAACGAGGGAGAAAAGCTGCATTCGGAGTTAATTAATGTAAAAAATATCACTGAAGCAGGATTAGTAATATCTGATAAGGCCAATTTATCATTCGTTTTTCTTTGAATTTGAGAACTCTGCCAATCGGGGATAATGCTAAATGCTCTCTTATTTACAAAGGGGTTTAATGACAAACTCAGAAACAGCTTGAATAGAATTGTTTGGGGTATACATTACTGCAATGGCTTTAACAGCTTCAAGAAAGTATAGGTCATACTATATAAGAAAATTAAATAAATTTAATTATGTACTATTTTTCTTTATTTTTATAAACGTTTTTTATATGATTGTAGTTTTTTTTGAACATGTGTTCAACTTGGTGTAGAAGTCAGTCAGTTCCTTATATGATTTGGTGTCTATATACAGTCGAGTTCCTCAAATTTGAACGACGGTTGAGTTCAAAATGTAAAATTTGAGATTATGTGAAGAAAGTTTTGCGTGGAGTCTGAATTGTAATTATTTTTCTCTGTTGTTTCCACAATATTGTCATATTATATTAACTTCCTCAACAAATTCCAATTCTTTAACAATAAATCACATTGATATATTCCTTAAAGTAATATTTCTTAATTTAGGGAAAGTGCATTTCACATGAATTCCGTTAAGTTTTTGAAAATATCGTTCAAATTTGAGGAATCCTACCCAGCGAGCACCAAATGCTAAGCTTTTTCAAATCAGCTGAAAACATATATTTTTTCAGCTGAGCTCTGCTGACCTCGAAGTTACACTAGCGATCGCAGTGGCAATTAGTCAAAGTTATTCTTTTTCCCCAATCGAGTGAGAGACTTTAATGCACTTGGTTTTTGTCTTTGCTGAGTTGAGTAGAAGCTAAGGTTAACCTTTTCCATTATTACAATTTTATGATTCTTACAATAACCACATTTGACATTAAAAAATAAAGAAAAAAATTTAAAATTCACAAAAATTTTAAAAAATCATATTTATAATATATTTTGAATAATATGTATTCTTAAACCTTTTCCGACCAATAAATTTAATTTTTTTGTCTAATTTTATCAAAAAATATTGTGAATTCATTTATAAAAAAATATACTACACCTAAATTAAAATTGCATTGCCAAGAATTCTTGTCCGCTGTGATTTTAGAAAATTAATAACAAAAGAAATTTTTGGGAATTCCCAAGATATTTTGATATTTAATGAATTCTAAATTCGAGAAATATTGAAAAAACTTCGGAACCTCATGGAAATACCAAGAAGATCAAGAACATATAGAATTTAGAGCCTCTATCATTTTTATTTAATGGTATACACAGCCTACTCAAAATTATTTGAAATGATTTCCAACAAATTAGCATATTTTCCTGACTTTAAAGGTATTTAAAAACTCTCTTCTAAAAAATATAAATGCATATCATTAAAATGAATCATCAAATTGAATAAATTTTTCATTTAAAAAAGAATACGTGCAGTATCAAAAAAACGATAATTGTTGGTTTGTTATTTTACCACGATAATAAAAGTAGTTTTTTGCGTAAAAATGCGCTTTAGAAAATTTATAATCGAAAATTTATAAATAGAAAAGTGCAGCATATACATTATGCATATGCATCGTGCACGGATCATACATTTATTTCACTTGTAAAATATAAAACATTTTATAACATAAAAAAATATATTTTCCGCATTTGCCGCAACAAACAAAAACGCTTTTATGAAAATTTTTCAACTTAAATTGTGATAAAACAATTATATTTTATTTTGTAGTATCCATAGAAATTTTTTTGTAGTATTTTTAAAAGGCATTATTGAACTCATTAACTCTTTCCGGACCGCAGCATATACTGTAAGCCAATTTCACTTTTTTTTTCAATCAAAAATATCTTTGCTCAGAAATTAATTGAGGTCCTACAAAAAAATATTTTACATTTAAACATCCTTATAGTTTGTAATCATTCACAAGAATAGGATTTTTATCAGTTCTGAATAATTAAAAAAAAAAACTTTGTTTTCCACAAAGTATTCATATGCTGCTTTGTGTACTCAGAGTCCCAAAAGAGGCGAAAGAGTTAAGTAGGGGAGTCACAACTTTTAAATGGATTTTTTTTAAATGCATCTGCAACTTTATTTACCATAAAAAAGTTAAAAAAGTAGAAAAATTCTGTTTCAAGATCAATTACAATAGTTGTGACCGACTGTGAGCATAATACATCAATGGCTGTTCCAGGAAAGATGCCAATATTTAATTGCGAAAATTGAGGAAAATATGCTTTTTGCAAAAGAAAAAACATATTTTTCATAAATAATGAATAATTTTATAACCCCCGACTGAATATTTCCTCGGAAAAAAATAATTTTTTTTCACGGGAAAATAATGACGCAATTCACTAAAAAAAGCAACATTTTTGGTCGGGAGTATGTTTAATACTCTTATTTGACCATTCTCTATAGGCAGCATACCGCAGCATAATTCCTATAATAATATAAGTAATAAAAATCGTGATTATAATATCCCCCAAGTTGATAAATAATTTCAGGGGAAATTCCAAGTCCATTTTGACATTTTGAGAGAAAAAGAAAAAAAAACGAAAGAGAAAATTTGCTGCTAAATGCTTCCTGGCGCCATCTACCGGCAGTATTTAGTTCTGCCATCATCCACTGCGAGCGCTAAACAGTGCCATTTTTATGTATTTGCTTAGCACTTTTTGTTCGAGAGCTGCTGATTGGCCAGCAGACCGATTCAGCAAAAAAATGCTGAAAATCCTATTTTATTCTGCTAACTGTGCTCGCTGGGTACTGTAGTAACCCAGCGAGCACCAAATGCTAAGCTTTTTCAAATCAGCTGAAAACATATATTTTTTCAGCTGAGCTCTGCTGACCTCGAAGTTACACTAGCGATCGCAGTGGCAATTAGTCAAAGTTATTCTTTTTCCCCAATCGAGTGAGAGACTTTAATGCACTTGGTTTTTATCTTTGCTGAGTTGAGTAGAAGCTAAGGTTAACCTTTACCATTATTACAATTTTATGATTCTTACAATAACCACATTTGACATTAAAAAATAAAGCAAAAAATTTAAGATTCACAAAAATTTTAAAAAATCATATTTATAATATATTTTGAATAATATGTATTCTTAAACCTTTTCCGACCAATAAATTTAATTTTTTTGTCTAATTTTATCAAAATATATTGTGAATTCATTTATAAAAAAATATACTACAACTAAATTAAAATTGCATTGCCAAGAATTCTTGCCCGCTGTGATTTTAGAAAATTAATAACCCAAGAAATTCTTGGGAATTCTCAAGATATTTTGATATTTAATGAATTCTAAATTCGAGAAATATTGAAAAAACTTCGGAACCTCATGGAAATACCAAGAAGATCAAGAACATATAGAATTTAGAGCCTCTATCATTTTTATTTAATGGTATACATAGTCTACTCAAAATTATTTGAAATGATTTCCAACAAATTAGCATATTTTCCTGACTTTAAAGGTATTTAAAAACTCTCTTCTAAAAAATATAAATGCATATCATTTTAATTTAAAAAATGAATCATCAAATTGAATAAGTTTTTCATTTAAAAAAAATTGGTACAGTATTAAAAAAACGATAATTGTTGGTTTGTTATTTTACCACGATAATAAAAGTAGCTTTTTGCGTAAAAATGCGCTTTAGAAAATTTATAATCGAAAATTTATAAATAGAAAAGCGCAGCATATACATTATGCATATGCATCGTGCACGGATCATACATTTATTTCACTTGTAAAATATAAAACATTTTATAACATAAAAAAATATATATTTTCCGCATTTGCCGCAACAAACAAAAACGCTTTTATGTAAATTTTTCAACTTAAATTGTGATAAAACAATTATATTTTATTTTGTAGTATCCATAGAAATTTTTTTGTAGTATTTTTAAAGGAATTATTGAACTCATTAACTCTTTCCGGACTGCAGCATATACTGTAAGCCAATTTCACTTTTTTTTTTAAATCAAAAATATCTTTGCTCAGAAATTAATTGAGGTCCTACAAAAAAATATTTTACATTTAGACATCCTTATAGTTTGTAATCATTCACAAGAATAGGATTTTTATCAGTTCTAAATAATTAAAAAAAAACCTTGTTTTCCACAAAGTATTCATATGCTGCTTTGTGTACTCAGAGTCCCAAAAGAGGCGAAAGAGTTAAGTGGGAGAGTCACAACTTTTAAATGGATTTTTTTAAATGCATCTGCAACTTTATTTACCATAAAAAAGTTAAAAAAGTAGAAAAATCCTGTTTCAAGATCAATTACAATAGTTGTGACCGACTGTGAGCATAATACATCAATGGCTGTTCCAGGAAAGATGCCAATATTTAATTGCGAAAATTGAGGAAAATATGCTTTTTGCAAAAGAAAAAACATATTTTTCATAAATAATGAATAATTTTATAACCCCCGACTGAATATTTTCTCAGAAAAAAATATTTTTTTTTCTCGGGAAAATAATGACGCAATTCACTAAAAAAAGCAACATTTTTGGTCGGGAGTATGTTTAATACTCTTATTTGACCATTCTCTATAGGCAGCATACCGCAGCATAATTCCTATAACAATATAAGTAATAAAAATCGTGATTATAATATCCCCCAAGTTGATAAATAATTTCAGGGGAAATTCCAAGTCCATTTTGACATTTTGAGAGAAAAAGAAAAAAAATGAAAGAGAAAATTTGCTGCTAAATGCTTCCTGGCGCCATCTACCGGCAGTATTTAGTTCTGCCATCATCCACTGCGAGCGCTAAACAGTGCCATTTTCATGTATTTGCTTAGCACTTTTTGTTCGAGAGCTGCTGATTGGCCAGCAGACCGATTCAGCAAAAAAATGCTGAAAATCCTATTTTATTCTGCTAACTGTGCTCGCTGGGAAGGTAAGGTAACTGAATCATTTTCCGAAGAGTGCTAATTAAACGCTTGTTTTTGGACTGATGAAATTCCTTTTTACTTCGTCTAAATCCATAGAATTATTCACTTTTTCATACAGAAACATAATATAAAAAAAATATCAAAAATATTGAAGAAAATTTATAAAATAATGATAATACTGAAATAAGTCAGCATGCGCTAATTGGGTCGCCTTCTCGCTAATTTACTTTTATTTAAACCTTTGGATTTAAAATAATAAAATGTTAAATAATAAAATAAAAATAATAAATGTTTTCAATCAACCAGCTGTCATTATCGAAAATATCACTGACTAGAAATTTTTTAGTGAAGAACCCAGCTGGCACAAGATTGAAATGAGTCGATTACACTCATTTATTTAATGGATAAAAATATTATTTTCGCTTTTCTCAAAGTCGAAAAGTTATATTATGTTACTGTAGTGACTATATTACGGAAATAAAAATAAAAATATTATTTTAAGTGGATTAGTCATAAACGATCCAGATAGCGAAGCGCCCGAATTAGCATACTTGACTGTATCTGTTTTGGAATTGGTTTGAGCCTCATTTAAAAAATAAAGAAATAATAGCTTATAATCTATAATACAGGGGGTCCCGGGATTATGCATATAGGAATTATGCATATTATGGGATTATTCAAATACACTTATGCCTTATTGCCTACCATTAGGAGCTCATTTGTGAAATAATTTTTGAAATTCCTCGAAATGTATGCATTTTTACGAGACGATAAAATTGAAATGCGTTTATTTTGAACCGCTAGTGCTCAAAATAGCCCAAAAATTTTGGACTCAACAATATCTTGCATATTTCACTGCGTTTCTGCAACTTATTCAAAAGAAATCTCCTGAGGGTATGCAAAATATCTGCATGCATAAAACCGTTTCGCGCGCTTTTTCTCGGTCCCGAAAATATACATGGGACCAACTTTAAGTACTTTCCTATTTAATCCAAAAAGTTTCATTTTATTCAGAATGGAAATTAGGTACTCTAATGAGTGTTATGCCAGCTTCAGACAGGATGTTTAGCCCAGTTCCCGAAGGTCTCATAAATCTTAATAACAAGCGATTTTATTGATTTTTCATCTAATGAATCATTTTTCCTTAATATTCAATGCTAAACGACAATTTCCTAAAAAATCATGCTTGTTGAGAAATTAGAGGATCTAAGCCAGATAGCTAAGCCTTAGGTCTGAAGCCTGTATTAGGTTTTGCCCTTGAAAGATTCAGGAAGTACTTTTTCAAGGTCATTAAAAATCTGTAAAAAAATGTATTAATCTATCTATCTATCTAAAAATGTATTTTTTTCTATAAATGGAGACCACATTTATTTATTCATTGAACCTGGTCCCCTGAAAGGACGTTGTAGCAACCTAAGTAAATATATTTTTGACTTCTGATCCCACTCGAAGGACCAACTCTAATGTACATTTAACTAATAGCCTTCATACATTGTTAGAAATATTCTTGTAAATGGAACCTCTTGACGTATTTTGATAAAAAATTATTGTAATGTCTGATTGTGATGGCCATTAGGTTAATGCATTGCAAAGCTGGTCCTTCGAGCCGGATCAGAAGTCAAAAGTGTAACCGTTCATAATGTTGGTTAATTCCTGTTCGTGCCAGAAGATAGTTTGTCTTTCGTATTTAGAAAAGTAATAGGGTCTTAGAGGTCTTAGATTAGGAAAATAGTGTGATTATCAATTTACTTCTTAACAAGTCAAACTCTTGGTGGAAGAATGAAAAATCGTTGTGCGGCTTGAAATGACCATAATTTTCAGTACCTTTAATATTGAATAACAGTTTGTTTAAATTTCCCACAGTTTTAATAAAAATTAACACTTCAATATCAACTCAGAAATTATAAAATTGGACAATGCATTCGAGAAAAGTAATAGCGTCGTAATGATAGCTAAAGGAGAAGGAGGTGACTGTCGTGAAGTTGGTCGCACTCCAAATAACGCCGAAATTCGCCATTCCGAAATTCGCCGCGTCTGACTTCGCCGCTTCTGAATTTTAAATCCAACAAACTTCTTTAAAGAAAATCACTATTAAATCGCAACTTAAATATTCATGCGACTAATGCCTATAATTTAGATTACATCAGTATACTCGAAATGGATTTTAATTTAATCAATGCGACACAAAGCTCTGTAGAATTTTAAAATTTGCAATATAGAACATTTCCAGAATTCCCAAGTTTACAAATGGCCAAAACATTGTCTGATTAATCCATCATTTGGCCCAAAAAACCGCCAATTGAAATAAATTCCAGGTGGAGAAAGTATTGCCGTGACACACCTGACGATCATTAATCAAGCTCTTCCAGTGCCGTATCTGTCCGGTTCTGGAGTGTCCTCGTTGTGCAGAATGCGTCCCGGTGAGCCACTTGAAAAAGGTACAATGGCTAATTGTTGATGGCATCTTTGCGGAAGAGCCCCTGATCATGGGGGCAAAGTGATGGGAGTATTCGTGTGGAGACCTTCCCAACATAGTTTCCTGGGCTGCAATCTGTATGGATTTGGGTGGGATTGCATGCAGATTTGCTTGAAGGAGGAGGACTCAGCAATCGCCAAGGGTTTTCAGGGGGGAATGGAGGGCTACATGGATAAAATATATCTCGGTGGCAGCAGAAAAAGCACCAACAATTGTATGTTGTGTTTGCTAAAGCCATCCAACGACAGACAATAAATTTATCCTGGAGAACACTACAATTTTTGGCTATAGTTTTCCTCAAACTCCCCGTGAATGGCTTTCGTGTGCATCTATTTTCTGGGGAAAAATAAGTATCCCATAGATTTCTCCATGCGCGCGACTCGAGTGGGTGGCTATCCCTCCCTCTTTGAAGTTTTTGGGAGCTTTTTTATTTTGCTAAATTCTGGAGGAAGGGTTCAAAACGATGGACGGTCTTGCAAAGGAGGAACTATCTCAGAGAATTTGAAGGACAAAAGAATAACTCTAAAAGGGTCGAATAACTCCGGGGATTGGTTTTAGTACATTCTTTTCATAGCATTTTGTGTTTAATAAATGGGACTGAAAGAATACTACCTATAAATAACTGACTTCCTGAATTTCTCTACTAAATTGTAGGATTGATTTTAGTAAACCAATTTAAAAAAAAAATAGTAAAAAAAATATTTTAGATAAATTTTAGTATATTTCTAGCATGAAGACTGGATCATTTTAAGATAGATTTTAGTACATTTGCATAAAGACATTCATTTAGGCATCGGCCATTGATTACTTTGGAATTTATTTAAGTACATTTTTGGAATGGATGGTACACTGTTTAAGTATTGCGTTTAGTACATTGTGGCAGATATTTTATTATATTTTGACAGTAATTTTAGTACGTTTTACGGCGTTATCACACTTGCACATTAAAATTTTAATGTGATTCACATTAATTGTCGCTTGTGAGCGTCCAAATATGTTATTTGTGTCTTTGAGTCACTTAATATTTGGGGTATTTCTATTTATTGATAAAGAAGTGGACTTGGTCTGCAAAAATAAGTTTAAATTTACCTAAAGCATAAATATTTTTCACATTAAAAAATTAAAGAGAAAATAGCATTAATTTTTCGCATTAATGCTATAAATCAATTTATATCAAATTTTGCGGGCCAAGTCTACCTTTTTATCAACAAATGGATCAAATTTTGAATATAAAATGATTAAAACACACAAATTACACATTTGGACTCTCACCAGCGACAATCAATGTGAATCATATTAAAATTTTAATGAGCAAGTGTGATAACACAGTTAGGAGTGTTTTTAAATCAATTTTTAGCGTCAGTTGTTGATTATTTTAGTATTGGCTTTAGTACAACCTGTCATGTGATTATAGATCATTTTATGTAATTTGTTATTGATTTTAGGGACAATTTTCCATTGATTTTAGTACGTTTTTGGCATTGATGTTAAGGGCAATTCAGCATTGAATTTAGTACATCTTTGGTATTGCTTTTAAAGACGAGTCCACATTGATTTTAGTACGTTTTTGGCGTTGATTTTAAGAACAATTGAGCATTGATTTTAAGGACAGTTTAGCATTGATTTTAGTACATCTTTGGTATTGATTTTAAGCTCAGTTTAGCCTTGACGTACTAAAATTAATTTTAAGAACAATACAGCATTGATTTTAGTACATTTTTGGTATTGGTTTTTAGGAGAATTCCGCAATGATTTTGATACTTGTTTTGATACGTGTTTGGCATTGGTTTGAAGGATAATTTAGCATTGATTTTAGTACGTTTTAGCATTAATTTTAGTACGTTGTAGCATTGATTTTGAAGACAATTTTGCATAGACTTTAAGTACGTTTCAGGAATTTAATTTAGTACATTGATTTTAAGGGCAATTACCGCAATTAGTACATTTTCGTCATTGATTTTAAGGACAATTCAGAATTGATTTTGGTCCATATTTGGCAGTGGTTTTTAGAACAATTTAGCATTGATTTTAGTACATTTTTAACATGAGTTTGAGTAGATTTTTCATAGATTTTAGTACATTTTAGCACTAATTTTCAGTACAATTTGAAACTTATTTTAGTACACTTTCTGCATTGATGCTTGATCATTTTATTATTGATTTTTTAGTACATTTTGACAGGCATTTTAAAGCCTATCGACGTTGATTTTCAGATAATTTGATAATTAATTTCCAATCAGTTTGGTATTGATTTTAGTACGATTTGGCTTCGATTTGCAGAACCGTTTGCATTGGTCTTAGGTCATTTTGTCGTTGAGTTTTAGAACAATTTGGCAGTTATTTCAGTACAATTGCGGTATTCTTTGTTTATCATTTGAGTATTGGTTGCAATTTAGCATTGGTTTTAAAAGTGATTTTATATTAATTCCATTAATTTGGGTATTGATCTTCGGGACAGTATAGAACAGATCTTTGTACATTTTTGGCATGAGTGAATCAAGGCATAACTCTGGTACATTTCCGCATTGATTTTAGTACATTTCTGGCATTAATTAAAAATTAAATTTGTATTGACATAACAATTTGGCGTTAACGTCAATTTATTTTAGAATTAATTCCTGATCATTTTACTATCGATTTTAGTACAATTTAGTACTGAGCTTAGATAATATTACTACAGGTTTCCTGAATTTATAATTGAAAATATAAATTTATTGTACGAATCACATTGTATTGCGTCGTTAAGTCATTATTGATGAAACAAAAAACCTAGCTATGAATCATTTAAGACTGAGTATTAACCCAGACACACACCAACACATGAAACGCTTATATTTCTTTAAATATATTTATTTTTTGCTTTTTTGTAGAAATTTGTGTAAAGATGTTCAGTGATGAATATAGAAAGTAAATGTAAACATATTTGATAAAGAGAAAAAATAATTATGAAATGAACTCTGTGTAAAGCTTTACTTGGATATCTGGTAGGTGTCTTGTCTTACTTATTTCTCTTCGTGACTCTCAAGGTTATCCATGTTCAAGTAATCAATAAATTACTAATTACTTGTAATTATTTATACTAGTAATTGCTTGTTAGAAAGAAATGCTCATAATTTTAATATTCTTGAGATTTTTCGCCTATGTACTAGGCTAGTTTTTAGTACTTAGTATTTTAGTACTCTTTAGTACGTCTTAGCTTCAAATCCACTGAGCCAATTTAATTCACTCAAAGAAAAAATTAAAGGCCTTCGAATAGTGGAAAATAATCTAAAACTTTTCAGTTTCTAATTCCAGCACCAGGGGCGCTGTAGTCTCAAATCAATCTAAAGTCTTTCAAAAATTAGACTTCTTAGAAACTTTGAACAGAGATATCTTGAGAACCAAAAAACATTTTTGAGTTCTCTCTTTAGCGTTTTTAGGGATTCCTTTTAGGTGTTTTCCATTGATACATTTTGTTCTAGACACACTTAGGACTTAAGCCGAGAAACGAATTAACGTAATTACAATCAAAATAATGATCACTGTACGTTTCCATCAGTTTCTAACTAATTCATCTCACGGATTATGCCGAGAAAAGAATAAGTTTATTCGGAAACTGATGGGAATGTAGTCAAATCCTTATTTTGATTAATAATTTCGTTAAACCGTGTCTCGGCTTAAGTCGTAAGTAGGTCTAGGGCATCACTCTTTTGTCAGATATCTGAAACCTGATATTCAGGTTCAAAGTGAAATCAACCACCAAGTTCAATAGGGAATACCTATTCAATTTCCAAAACTTTAAGTTCGTTTTTGTGTTTAAATAACTGACGTTCTCCTCTTTCAGTATTAAAAAATAAACCTAAAAGTTGTATATCGTGTTTAAACGAAAAAAACTATCATTAAGCAAGGGAAAGAGGAGTTAATAAAATTATTGTTAAACAAGATAATTCCCTCCTTGATTTGTGAACATTTTTTTCTCGAATGTAATCCAAAATGGGCGAATTGACTGGGTGGCTGTAGGGGGCTGAAAAGCTCCACTGAGAGAGGGTTTGAGAAGGGGAAAAAGAGTGTCGGTGAGAAATAAAAGCAGACTTTTCTGTCTGCAAGACAATCGATAGAGTAGAATTTTAAATTTCTGCATTGAGACTTTTTCGGTTTTTGCCCAAAACATCGTTGGTTTTACGTTGTGTGGAATTTTAAATTAACCCTCAGTTTTCTATAAATTTGTCTTTGCTAGCAAGTAGACCCCCTACCTCCCCAAAAGCTCTTTCAACGCCGGAGATGGATGCCACTTGTTTTGAGGCGGAAAAGCTCATGGGGAGGACGGATTTTTTTCTGACCTCAGAAAAAAGTAGGAAATTCAAATAAATCGGGCAGAGGACATTGAGAATGGGTGGGACTAGTGCATTGGAAAATGGTGAAAGCCAGCAAGAATAAAAGTCCAATAGCCATTAGGAGTTTGGAAAATGCCAGACAGCGGGCGCAAAAGCTCACCCCGTGGCGCCGCGAAAGATCAACATATATCTATAATTTACGTGTCTGCACAGTGCTTTTGTTTGTTTTAAATTAAGAACAAAAACCGACCGTTAATTTCCACTGTTCTTCCAAATGCTACAAATTAAATCAAGTGCTGCATTGGTATTTGTGTGCATTCGAAGAGCGACTTTTCTCTTCAAACACACAATAAATCAAATGGAGAGAAGAACGAGAAAAGTGCAAGAGGATAAAAAAGCTGCAGGATGTGTCCAGCACTCGGAAAAATTCTGGTTTATAGCTATTCCTAAAAATTGAGATTGGACTTTAAAATCCATTAATTTCTTTTGCAGATTTTCAAAAAGAATTTTCTTTTCAATATTGTCTCAATATTATCCCAAGTAGCAAAAACTAGCCCTTGCGATGTAAATTTTGACAAGTTTGACCGTTTCGACCTAGTCATAACTGACCTGTCTATTTACATTTTACTGCATTAGAAATTAGGTCAAGAAAACCTTTTGCGTTTCATTAAAAGACTTACAAAAATACCTGATATATGACCACTATATGACCACAATATTACGATAATTCTACCTTAAATAATTACCTTGTAACAATTCAATAAGCACCATCAGTCAGTTATAAACCTTCCTTAGAATTAGCAGGGGAAGAGTTTCAGGTTTCGCACATACTATGGCTTTGAACACTCCGTATTTTATTATATTACTGTAATAGATTTGATTTTTTTTAAAAAATATAAGATTTATTAAAGAAATATGGTAAAGAATAAGAAGTGTTCGAAGCGAGAGTGTGTGCGAAGCCCAGAAGCCTACCCCTCGAGGTAAAATTCACGTTGATAACACGTAATTTTTACCACTGCAATTAGAATTACATTAGTGATGGTATATCATTGCCATTTCATATTCCAGTACACTAAACAATGATTAACTAACCCTTTCGCATACTTTGGGATTTTGAGTATCAAAGAAAAATATAGATACTCTGAGAAAACAATTCGACTCTTGTTTATAATTGAAACCGGAGTAGAAGTATAAGTATATCGGGATGTTATTTACGAGAAATAGTAGGATGGACCCAGAAGTCTCGTTGCAGTTCAATCAACCTTCTACAGTAATGAGAGAGCTTAGAGGAAGCGTGGTGAGAAAGAGTGAGCTTAGTCATTCGGCCAAGTTTCAAAAAATGGTGTTCAAAGATGTTTTCACTCCTATTCTAATCTATGTCATGAGATTTAGGTAAGATTGTGAATAAAAGCTGCCGGGATGAGGTATCTCTGATCGGTAAAGTTAATCACTCGTCGAGATAACATGAGAAACTTATCCGTTTGTAAAAAGATTGCCGTTGAAGAGTAGCTTCTGAGATAATAACTTCGATGGCATAGTCGTAGCTCCCCATAAAAGCTATGCAAGCTATTGTAAGGAGGTGTCGATCTAGGACACGGTGGCTGAAACCAATTCAGAATCCTACCTTGGAGCGCCTTGGGATCGTCCGCGAATAAGGATACCCAAGTCAAGACGTCTAGAGTATTCTTTGTAGAAGCCCGATAAATCACTGGGACGATTTATTTTTAATCCAGAAATCGTATAAAGTGACTTTCTCATTATACTACAATCCGGAAAGAGTTCAAATGTAATTTTTTTAATGTTCCTTTGAAATATGCTTTAATAAAATTGTAGTAAAAATGACATTGATATTCTTACTTTGAGAAAAATAACATTGATATACGTCCCAATAAAAGACAAGACCACCTGCGCAACACCTCGGTATTCCACACAATCCAAAACCAGCGTCCGTCAGCGTCGCAGCACCCCCAAGATTTTGAGATTTTGAGGATATCGTCCACTATGTTTTTCCATCTCATACGGGGACGACCCTTCTTCCTCGTCCGCACTAGATTTCCCGCTCGGATTTAGGTCACAATGGTTTATGGTTCATCCTTGTTTACAATTCCCTGTAGTTTCTTCATGGCAATGCCAGTATATTCGTCATAGGACCCGTATCTCAAATATATCTTTTCCTGTGCAGGCTAACATTTCAATATTTAATATTCGATCTTGATACATCTTTATTTTGATTGTGCTAAGGCAAGTAATTAGTAGTCACTGTGACGGAGATATTTCGTCATTAAACCTACCACTTCGTGATTTCTGTTATATTTGAAAATCTAAGTAAATTCTGTTGACGTGATGTTAAAAAAACGTACAAATAATGACGACTTTACGTCGTAATGGTGTGAATGTTTATAGTCATGCAATGATACTTGGGTAAAATGAATAACTCTTGACGAGTAAAACCAGTAAAACATTGCTTTTCTAAAACTTCTAAGAGATTCAGGCTGATCCTCGAGAACTTTTAACCTGTAAAATTTGGCAGCAAAGATTTAACCCGACCGATGACTTAGTACCATCGATAAGAGGTTCTTTGCATTGGTTTACTTTATCTAAACATTTAATGCCAATTGAATTTTAGTTATTCTCCAGTATCATTCTCAGTCTATTTGGGGCTTAACATCGCTCTCACTCTGGCATCATAATATTCAATGACTGTTTATTGCCTTATTATATGATGATGGTAAGGCTCTTCATACTTGGTCATCGTGACGTTGAGACTTCGACACTGAACTGACCTTTATTTTTATTTCAATAACTTTAGTGAACTTTCAGTCATTTTGATCATGCAGTATTAAAGACGTTTCAACAACGTTTTCACGACTTAGTATTGTATCAGGAGTCATGCAGTGCCACTTGGGTAATATTGACAGTACTGGAAGAACGAAGAACGATGCTAGGATAAATCTTTTGCATTTTCATATTTTTGGCTGCCGGCACGTCTGGACTTCGCCACTATTTGTACTATTTTAAGATATTTCAACTGCTGTTAAAAATTAGTTAAATTTTAGTCATTGTGACGATCTAGCGGTCAAAACTCTCAAATGGTGTTTCCATAACTTATATCGGTTCACTGTCATTTGGGCAACATTGACAATTCTGCAAGAGCGAAAAAGTGTCTTTGGCTCTGGCAATACAATGTTCTATGATCATTCTTTTACTTTATTATTTTGTTAGTCACCGTGACGCTAATCCAACGTTATAAACTTTCATTCATTTTAACTGCTGTCAAACTAGTAAAATATTAGTCATTGTACTGCTGTAGCATTACAAACGTTCTAACAGCGTTGTCGTATTATACGATCGTACAGGTTATGCAGTGCTACTTGGGTATGACAGTTCTGTAAGAGTGAATAGATCCTTAGTTTCTAACTCTCTCTCACACGACGTTTTTGATACATGATTACACAAAAAGAAACAACTGTGCGATGCCCATTACTAAGACACTGTCACCGCCGTTTTCGTGATTTCTTTGAGTGCATTTCCCTGGACAAAACAAATACAGTCAAATTCTCAATTTTTCATTTGCTCCGACTCTATTTGCCTTTTCCTTGTAAATTCAATCAACTATTTCACTTTATTTGCCATACTTCATTTTCCTCTCTTTTTGGCCAGAGCTGCCACTTCCAGAGCTTTTCCGGTCGCTCTCGAGCCAAAGGAGCAAAAGGCAAAAAAAAAAAGAATTGCCAACGAATGACTTGGGAGTGATTTTCCACGGGGATGGTTTGCGATAAAAAGAAAATGTGCATGTGGATACAAGTATAAAAAAAAACATGAAGATGGAAATTCATTTCTCAGGAAATATTTTATTCATTTTCACTTCGATTTGAATTTTTTATGGAAATGGGGCGAATGATGATGATGAAAAATAAAACGACAAGTGTTGGAGAGCGAGAAAAAAAGTGCTATGGGAGAAAATTGAATAATTGTATAAGGAGGTCCTTCACTTAGATACACATCCAGTGGAAAGTTTTTTTTTTATCAGCACTGCCTTATCCCGTGGACTCAGATGGAAAACACTTGAGAATCAAATGAACGGGAAAAATATATTTTTACTGGGAAAATTGCGAGAGTGGAATAACGATTGGTATTCAAATTGAACGCGCGCTAATGAAATCCTCAGACTCTGGGTGGTACATTCCGGCGATGGTTTGGGGGGGGTGGTGGAAAAAAAATATGGAAAACAGAAGTTGGATCAAATGGCAAAATTGTATAATGAAATCTCTTTGTCGTGAAGGTCATGAAAAATTCCCATTCTGGCCATGGTACTTGTTGGTGGGTCCAACCTCCCCCCCGGAATGTCCTCTACAAATCCTACTCGTGGCGACCATTTACTTGATCAGCATCGAATTAGAGCATCAACCCTATAAAAAATGTTCCGCATCCATTTCAATGCCATGGAAAGTTCCGTGGAGTGAATTGGAAATATCTGTGCTACATCTAGTTAAGTTACTCTGATGGAAATTAATGTGGAAAGTAGAAATCTCCAATAAAACATTTGTAATTTTCATGGAGGTTTCTGAGGAACTTCCATGGAACATTCTTCTTGTGTGAAAGTCATAAACAACCAAGGAAACACCGAAGAAATTCTTTAAGATATTCTGTGGAAATTAAGTGACACGAGCGAAAATTTCCCGCGGTCGATATAACTTGAAAGTGTGTTAGAGAGAACATGGAACTGTCCTATGAATTCCGACGAAATTCAAAGGAGTATTTCCAATCCTGGAAGTAATAAAACTACACATAAATGTACGAATACTCTTTTGAGGTTTCCTATATTAGATTATTGTTTCCATCCCCGGTAAATGTTTTTGCCGCGGAGAATCCATGGAATAACTTGGAAAATTTGTTATAGGATAGACTTAAGGTGTTTGTAGTCCACAAAGAAAATGGATACCATCCTCGTGCCGTTGAAGTGACTGGAAAAATATTTCCGATTTATATTTACTCGCTGAAGATATAACTTGGAAGAGCGCTGTAGAGAACATGGAATATTCCTAAGAATTCCAGTGGAATTCCCAGGGATATTTCCAATCCTTAAGGCAATAAAATGTTGGAAAAGTGTGAGGATATCATGAGGTTTCCCACATTTTAATATCGATTGTCCTTGTTAAGTGTTTGGAAATTCCAACTATTTTCTGCGGAGGATCAGTGGAATAGCTTAGAAAATTTGTTATAGGGCAGACAGAAGGTATTTGTAAGCTATAAAGAAAGTAAATACCATCTTCGTATCGCAATTGTAATCTGAATCCACTTCTGATTTATATTTTCCCGCTGTCGATATACTTTGAAATTGCGATGGAAAGAACATGGAATATTCTTAGGAATTCCGACGGAATTCACAGAGGTATTTCCAATCCCTGAGGCAATAAAATTTTGCAAAAGTGTAAGGATATCATGCAAATTTTTCTGTTTTATTATCCATTTCCTTGTCAAGTGTTTGGAAAATTCCAACTCTTGCCGCGGAGAATCCGTTGAATGGCTTGAAAAATTTGTTATAGGGTGGCCTTAGGGTGATTTATATCAAGAAAGAAGCTAGATGCCTTCCTCATCCTTCCGAAGTGACTGGAAAATATCCTCAGATTATATTTTCCTATCATTGACATACCGTGGAAATTTTATGGAGAGCATATAGAACATTCTTAGGAATTCTGACGGAATTCACAGGGATACCTCCAATCCTCTTAGAAATAAAACAACATAGAAAAACATCTCGATGCTCTTTTAGGTTTTCCATACGATTATCATTTCCATCTTCATCAAGTGATTGGAAAATTTCAAAAAGTTGTCATGGAGTTTCCACGGAACAACTTGGAAAATTTGTTATAGGGTAGACCGAGGGTGTCTATAGTCCAAAAAGAAACTAAATGCCTTCCTCGTGCCGCCAAAGTGAGTGGAAAAAATTAAAATACAACAAACATAAATATTAATCATAGAAATTATCAATAATTTATGCGACTCATATCCGACACTGCGAGGGATAAAATATCGGATACTTCTGTTGGTGGCTTTTTTTTGTGTGGACCTTGCACGATCTTCCTGTTTCATCTCGACAAGTGGTTGGTTTTTCCTCATAATCTCCCCCAAACCCCTCGCCAACCAGCAATTTTCCACCCAAAATGCGCTTCTTCCGATAAATTCCCGCAAAACCATTTCGTGCGATGCGCAATTATCCTGAAAGATCTTAGAAAATATTTACCGAGAAAGGACACTCTGGTCCATGGACCAAGTAACAAAAAAATAAATTACTATTTCAGCCATAGATAAAGTTGGAGGTTGGGGTGTCATAAATAATAAATAAAACAGGGAAAATTCGTGAAAACGGAAAGAGAGATGTGAGAGCGCGAAAAACCCCCCACTATGAAATTAATTAACACTTTGAGGGGTTGTTTTTTCTATATTCTCTACTTTCGATACCATTATATTTATGCTTCCTTTTTTTTAGCACTCCTCAGCCTTCAGTTAAATTAGCCATCCTTCTGACTCACTGATGAGCGCATTCAGTTGTATGTTTTGGGACCACAGAAAAAACGCACCCCAAGAGTGAAAAGTTGAAATATTTAAATGAATTTTTTGCAGGACCATCAAATCATATTTCTACCCACCACGACCACTTAGGATGGGATCTGTAAATTGTAAAATATATCGCAGAATTGATGGCTGTCTCTCTTTCATCTCACCCAACTTCTTTCCATTCATACACTCTCCGTGATAAATTTACAGTGGCAGGAAAGTATATAGGATCACTAGAAGTATTACCGTAAAATTTCTTACTAAATGTGATTAGATTCCGAACACACCTTGGAACGATGCAATTTTTGAGATACCTCAGGAAGAATCTAAATATTGATACCACCTGCTCCTACAAAAGAGAATTTTGTTTTGGGGAAAAAGCAAGATTTGATGGCTGGTCCATCGGAAGCTGACCACATAGGGTAAGTTGGGGTAATTCAGAACCATTCCTATTTTGGAATTTTTAGATTTTCTCACTGTTTCAGATGGTCAAAGAGAGAAAGAAAACCAAGAAGAAGTACAAGACTTTACATCCGAGAACACTTCTTCGTTTTTTTTTGTCATCTAAAACTGCTAAGAAAACTCACTATTCCAAATTAGACATGATTCCAAATTACCCCATCTTACCCTACTTCTATGAAAAGTCCGAATTCAATTAGCTCAATAATGTCAATTTTTCGAATCTTGAATTAATAACGAGTAACTTACTTTTTTTTATTTTTATCGCTTTATTTCAGTGAGTTTTCCATTACTCTTTCTCTCAGGCTTCTTCTAGTTTAAATCCCGAAATCTATAATTCCCATCACAAGTGAAAATCCCGTAAAGCCAATTTCAAAATCGTGAGTAGATCGATATATCGAAGACCCAAAATCCCAAAGGGATCACAATTCCGAAATATGGTATAGCTTAAAACCTTAAAACGTCAAAATTCCGAATAACCGAAATTTCGCAAGGGTCAAATAACGGAAGAGTCAATATCCCTAATGGGTCAAAATCCCAAAGAACCCAAAACCCGAAAGATTCTATTCTCTCTTGAAGTTGGAAAACTCGAAAAACCAACTTCCCGAATACGTAGAAATTTCGAACAGCTGAAATACTGTAAGGGTTGAAATCTGGAGGAGTCAAAATCGTAAGTAGAACGTTATATCGAAGATCAAAAATTCCAAAAGGATCACAATTCCGAGAACCAAAATATATGGTTGAAACTCTGTAAAGCAAAAATCTAAAATGCGTCAAAATACCAAACAGCCAAAATTTTGAAAGGGTCAAGAGGCCGTATCCAAAATCCAAAATCCCAATAGGGTGACAATTCGATTCTATGGGAAATTAGCCAATATCCTGAAATGATAAAAAAACTCAAATGAGTAAAAAACCCGAATAGGTCAAAATCCGAAACAAAACCATAACGTTAAAAGAAGTTAAATATCCATTTGGTTAAAATCTAGAAGAGCGCAGAAGAGCCAAAATCCCAATAAGTCAATATACTAAACTGGTTGAAATTCCGTAGAACCAAAATCTCAAAAGTGTAAAAAACCTAGAATAGCCAAAATCCCGAAACGATTAAAATTTCGAATAAATCTAAATTAAATCGGCAGCCAAAATCTTGGAAGTTAAAATTTTGTACGTCAGATACAGAAGGTTTAAAATCACGAAACATCCAAAATCTTGTACGGGTCAAAACCTTTAAGAGCCAAAGTACTGAATTGGCCAATATACCTAAGACCCAAAATTCGGAATGGATAGAAATTCTGAATAGTCGAAATTCCATATTGATCTAAATCAAAAATATCGAAAAGGCTAAAATCTCGTTTCGGTTGAAATTTTGAAGAGCGCGGAGTAGTCAAAATCCAGAAGAGACCAAAATCTCAAATAGCCAAAGTCTTTAATGGATCAAAATTCAGAAGATCCCGAATTTGAATCCCTAATAGTTCAAAATCCGAAGGAATCAAGATCCAAAAACAGCCGAATCCCTTATATGTCGAAATCCAAAAAATCAAAAATTCAAAATATCAAATACTGATTCGGTCAAAATCTAGAAGAACTCGGAAGAACCAAAATTCCAAAAGGATCAAAACCCTAAAAACCCCGAAAAGCCAAAAATCCCGAGTAAACCGGTATTTCGAAAAGAAAAAAATCCTTATGGGTGAAAATCCCGAAAGCCAAATTCCCGAATGGATCAAAATCTAGAAGAGCCAACATTCTGTAAGGATTAAAATACAGGAATAGGTCTACGTCTTATAGCCAAAATACGAAAGTTAAAATTTGGTGCATCATGTACCAAATAACCAAAATCAGGAATACGTCAAAATTCTGAAGAGTCGAACTTCCCAGTAGATCAAAATCACGAAAAGCAAAAATCCAGAATGGACCTAAATTTCAAATAGATAGAAATTCCGAATCTTTCCATACAGAAGTAGATCTTGAAAAATTCGAAAATCTATTTGAAGATCCAAAAAAGAGACTTTCTAACTTCTTAATATTTTCGTAAGGCGGCGGATGTTACATCCTGTTAGAATTTCGAAGTGCTCAAGTGTCAAAATGTGACGATTTTCACATTGTTGTGTGGAAAAACACAGAACTACGACGTTTACCGTTCTTGCTCCAGTATTTAATCACTCCATAATCACTGAGTAACTCTCTTACCAGCTTTTTAGTGTGATATATTATAAATTTTCCCCATCCTGTTCGAAAATTTAGTATGAAAATTCGAGATTGAATTTGAATTCTTCGAACTTCAACGACTTTTTGTGCAAATAGAGGTCCATTTATCTTTTATCCAAGACACTATTGGAGAATCAAAATTTACTTGTGTTAGGGCTCAATAGCTAAAATCTCATATAAGAGTTAAGATCCCTAATGACCGAAATCCTAAATGAGTCAAAATCTGAATTGGTCGAATCTTGTAGACTCAAAATCCCGAAAACCAAAATTCCCTAGAATAAAAATTCCGAATAAGCTGAAATTCCAATGAATCAAAAACATGAAACGATGGAAATTCCGAAAGAGTCAAAATTTGGAAGTGGTCCAAATCCCGAAGGGTTGAAATCAGTACTGTAGCATTACGATATTTTTGCCGATCCTTATTATTTTAAAGATAACCATTCTAGGAAATTCTAATTTTTCGAGTTAAATGCTTGGTAGGTAGCGTGCCATCCAGGAGAGTAGATGTATCACAGATGCTATTTTAATAACCATTGGTTATTATCCGTTGAACCTACATTTGTTGTCCTGGGTTCTGGGAAATCGAATTATCCACTTTTCAAGTCTCAGGACACGGAACCTGATGCTTCTCTCCTTGTGACTTTCCAAAGACTCCCTTCTCTCTCCCCATGAATACCCTGTTGCGGTACCGGTCTGGAGAGGAAAAGACTCATGACTTTCAAATTACGACCGTTGTAATCTTGATAAAAGAATTTACTTCTATACATTCGATTAATTATTTTATCATTTATTATTTTATCAGTGATATCATTTTTGTATTGTTTGTAGGTCTCGATTAGTAAGACTGCGGTGGACGATATTTACATTCCCAACAGCATTCGATCTAAATTTCCGAAAAATGCTTTCAAAAACCAATTTCAAAGAAGTTTAATTGAAATAAATTGAGATATCATGCTCTAAAGTGCATTCCTTGGCTTCATAAGTGTTCCTACAAATTTGTCCAGGAGTGTGTCTTGCATGAGACTTTGCCTCTTATGTTGGATACGCTAATTCTAATTTATATCTGTTCGTGTCGCCCAGGAAGGAATACTCTGGACAAAAAAAAATGAATGGCATTTTCCGAGGGGGTAGTTTTCCCATTTTGTATATTTGGCCCCGAGATTAAACGCACATCACATCAGTGCCGGCGAAGAGATAGAAAAGAAATATTAGATGTGCTCAAGATTAAATGAAAAATTGGATTAAATAAAAATTTGTTCAAATGGATTCTGAAGGCTCTTCTTCGCTTTTTGTGTGGTGGCTCCGGCGTCCTCGACATGGGACTCACTTTTTTTTCTGGTCGACCAAATAACGCCTCTGGTTGATTGAGGGGTGTGTCCCTGATGGCGGGAAATAAAGTAAAATTCGCTGTTGTATTGATGGAAAAAATTCACCATCTCACTCTCACACAAAATCCTAGGGATGCTGGCCTGTTGTTTTTTTTTCCTTCCTCCCAATTAAATGAGCAAATAGAGAACATCCTCCCGCGATTTTTCCACGAGGCTCCTTTTTCCCGCCAATCCATCCCACCCCCTAACGCCCTATATTGCCCTAACCCATGAAAAACGAAAAATTTTCACGGGAATTTCATGTTGCGCGACGCCATCATGGGAAATTTCATTTAATTTAGCAATAAATTCGAAGTTGAAATTTATTTTTGACAATTAATCAGAAACAAATTGCCCATTTCCATTTATTTTATGCAATTTTCGAGATTCCCAATTTGAGCATAAAACTGGCAATTATATTAACATTTATTGACCGTTCTGCTTGTAATTTTTTTTTCCACCATGCTACATGTACATCCAATAAATTCGTTTAACTCTCGCTCTATTTTTATTTAGCACGACTCTGTTTTTTTTTCATCCTCCTCTTTGTCCCAACCCAGCGCAATTTTCCCACATTTTCCATCCGGACCCATCAACATTTTCCACCTCACCGTGTGATCCAATGCAGGGACTGAGGGGGTTGACTTTTTTTCCAGTCAATGTGACCCCGGTCAAGTGGTTGGAAATTATCGTAAAAATAAATAGGTTTGAGGTGTTTAGCAGTAAAATGAGGAAATAATAGACACAAACAGGCACAAGATAAAAATTGTCAAACATTTTTCTGATAAACAAATTTGCTGGGCAACAAAAAAGCATCTACGGGAAATTTGGTGAGCAGCAAATGGGGCTGATCGCATCAGAAATTTTTCTGGGCAGAGGGTAAATGAACCACATTCATCGAGAACATCAATGGAAATGTAACAAAACCACCCTTTTTATTAGCCTCGCATAAACACACATTGAATCTCTGAGAAAGATGAATAAATACAAGGTGGTTTAGAAGTAGACATCGTACTGTTCTGATTTAAAAAATTGAACGGTAGAGTGTCCCAAGCTTTGCAAAGTGCTCGAACTCTTAAATGCTACTCCTCAAAAGTATTTTTGAGTTAATTACCGTTTACCGCTCTCAACCGATTTGAACCGATTCATAAATTACTCAAAAGATCCCATAAAATAGGGTCAAAGGAACACCTCTTCGACAGGGACCCCTATTGATACTTTTGTCAAAATCTTGAAATTTATTTAAAGGATCTAATAAATTGTAAAATATATGACGTTTTTTCCTTAATCTACGTTTTCTTATAAGAATTAAGAATAAGAATTCAAATCTCGTATTCCAAGTGGTACAGATTAGGATGTCAATAAGTCCAGTCCAGACGCGACTTCTTAAAGTGTTAATAGGCGCTTTCACCCTAGTTTTAAGACTAACAAAATTAATTTTCGGATAAAAAACCCTTACCGGTTTAATCGGTTCATTACCGGCTCATAACCGAATTGAACAGATTTTCAAGTTACTGAAAATATTTCCCATAATACACCGTAGAGGTAATACTAATAAAATTTCGGATAAAAATTAGTTTTCTGTTGATAACCTGTTCATTATTGGTTTAGAACCGATTGGAACCGATTCAGTCTTGTCAAAAAATCCCAGACCTTTCCAACGAACCATAATTGAGATTATTCGGTTGAGAAATATGCTCTTTGGAGCCTTTTGAATTTTGAAACTTTAAGGACGAAATGTCCGCCTGGGTAACTTTTAAAACATATTTTTGTGGATAAAACTTTTCAACCTACCGAGACTAAAGGGAGGAGACCAAGTTTTGGGCCAGCGATGGCTAGCGACATTTATAAGGCGTAGCGTTAACTCCAAGCGTGCAGGCCCGGACAGTCGTTACTTTCTCTGGTAGGGGAGGATCGGTCTCTTGGGGCAGCATCCTGCATCTTGGGGTACGACATCTGTTACGTAGGGGTCAAGACAGTAGGCTTGCTGTTCGTCGGACTGGCTTTAAAGTTCTCAGTCGTACTGCGGCCAAAAGGTCAGGATGACGAGAGCGACGTCGGAAGCAGGGATACCCTGTGATAGCACGTATTACGTACAGATTTGTCGATCAAGAAAGGGGGCTATGGCCTCGACACTTGTCGACAATATATTTTAAGTACCAGTCCGTTCGCTGTGTAAAAAAGAAAGAAGAAAATTAGCTCCTAACCAAATTCAAAACTGATTCATAAGAAAGTAGAGGAATTAGCGACAAAAATTCTAAGGAACAGACCAACCAATAACCACTGAGGAAGACACGATAAGTGTCGAAAGCTCTGGTAAAATTGTGTGTTTGATTCATAGGATTTTATCAACAAATTCCGACGCTCACCGGAAGGAAATTGTCCTGAAAAACATAGCTTCTCGACAATGACGATGCTAGCCCTTTCATCAGACAGAGGACGCATAGGTCTGGTCTCTCTTTCCGAAGAAATTCCCCAGATTTATCGCCCAGAAGAGGAAGCAAAGGCCTCGACACTCTAACTGGGGCGTGGCGTGTTTTCCCTAGTAGATCTTATAACGAACCTCTACAATAAACTAGGATGGCTTACGACGACTAAGTAGCGGGATCCATCAAAGAGGAAACTCGAGTCTAAAGTAATCTAGCCGCGTTAAACTCAGTTGTAGTCGATGTATGAAGAAGCGGTCTGAGAAGCAAATGGTGAACAGGAAAAGATGGAGATGACCTCTACTCTCTCCCTAGGTCATCGAGAGGGGGCAAATCCACTCATTTTGGAACTGATCTACGGGACTGATTCGCTCTGGTAAAGAACAACGACCATACCAATACACTTCCAAATCCAATCCAGAAATCGACGATGACAATAGGCATTCTCTTAACGGTCGTATAACAAAAATGGTCGAGGAAGGGGCAACAGGCTCATCACTTCCTGAAGAGCAGTGCTGCGTTCGGAGTCCCAGTCTTTTCCGGTGATACTGCCAATGACAGTAGCTGGAACCACGCAGCTCAGGATGGCAAACAATGGCAATGAGGAAGGGGGTAAAGCCTCGTCTCTTCTTAGAGGGTTGTAGAACATCCTCGGTCCCAGGGTCGACTTTTGCCTTAGACACACTTTCGACTTAAGTCGTAAGTGTGTCAAGGCATTTATGGGGGGTGCCCCGAAGGCTGCAAGTTTTTATCTCTAAAGCGGTCTTCAGACTAGACACTTATCCCAGTTCATAGTTTCATAGTTTTTTGAGAGCCTAATAGGTCATTTTTCTTTAATAATCCAATCATAAGTAAATTTTTTCTAAGAAATCATGATTGATAATAACTTAGAGCAGTAAAGCCATTTAGCTAAGCCTTATGTCTGAAGTCCGTAAAACCGTTTGGTCTGTAGGCGTAGTAACGGTGGAAAAAACGGACGGACGGACAGACGGACAAACAGCGTAGAATAATTTCTCAGAAATTATCTGAAACCAAAATCGTGGGGAAAATTTCCGTTCAAATTGAAATTTTCGGAGGGAGGCTCCGTCTGGACGCGGCAACAAAATCTGTGTAGTTTTCAACCCAAAGATCAAAAAACTCATTCTTCTCCAGAGCTTTCGACACGTCATAAAATCAAAAGTCGCGTCACTTTCTATCAAAAGATTTCCATAAGTCTGTCATATTCTTTCGATCTCAAAATTGTACTGAACTAAATTTAATTTGGTGTGACGTTTAAAAGAAGAAGAAGAATGCAAAAGAGTAGGATAAACATATGCAAAGCTTTTAAGAAAGAAAGGACGTGAATTTTGTGAAATTTTCCTGATCTAAAAAGTGTGCCCGAGCCATTATAATTAAATTCCTTTTAATTTCATGCCAACAAATTTATCTGTATCTAGTTAAAGTACCTTGGAAAAGAGATGGTCAGAAAAAAAATAAATGAGGGCAAGAGGATGAAGCCAACCCGATCGACACAACATAACCAGAGGCTGGATAAAGGGGTGAATTCCATATCACTGTCAAAGCTACAAAATAAAAAAGTAGAATCTTTCCGAAAATATTGACAATTTGTCACAAAATTGGTTTCAATGACACAGAAAATTCCCTCCATTTTGCCTAAAGTACCGTGAAATGTGTCATCCCCCAAAAACGAAAAATAACAAATCAATTTTTATCATCTCTTGGCCTCAAGTATATCCTAGGAATTCTCTTCCATATTACATATTTTCCCATCAAGGACCTATTGTTGAGGCCAAAGCATAAAAATAAATAATATTGGATATAGAATTTCATGTGGCGAAATTTTTCTCAAAAAATAAGTTGTCCCAAATCGGGCCATTTGAGGGGTTGCACGTGCCCCAAATATTTTACCCTCAACGACCATTTTCCGATATTGTCCACTGTGTTTTCTGGGCAGTAAAAATAAATTGTATTGCATGGCAAAATATGCAAAGGAGAAGAAATTGATTATCCTTTTGTTTGTTCCATGGTATTTTTCATGCTGGGAAGGTCCTTCCTTCAGTCACTCACCCCGTATCAATTTGATGAGGAGGTTTTTTCTTCCTTCAGTTTTGTCTGAAGCATGGAAGGGAAGGAAAGGAGTTCGTGACCGGTTTAGGAGGACATCCTCAATAAAAGGGTGAAATCGTTCAGAAGTTGCACGAAAGGAAGAAGACGATTTTGAGTGAAAATCTCGAAAAGAGTTCGTTGGAAGAGGGCAAAAATCTTAAGATTTAATGAAATAAATAATTTATTGCTTTTGTTGGAATATTAAAAATATTGCCTATATTTTTAAAGAACAATTTGACTTTGACAATTATGTTCTATTGGTTTGGTTAACGTCAAAATATGACATGTAGCGTTTGTCAAAGTCAATTCGAATTTTCAAAATTAAACCGTTCCAATTCACTTAATGTGTTTGGTTTACTTGAAGTGATTATTTTCACTTTGATACGTCAACATGAAATTTAATCTCGTTCGACGTTATTTAAAAATGTTAAATAACCGTCAATGAGACTAATACTGCATTCAAAATTTATCAAAGTAAAATAAATCTGAAAGAAAAATTATTCATAGAGTTTCATTTAACTATGAAAAGTTATTATTTTCAAAATTTATAAATGCGTTAAAATCCGAAAAAGTGAAAATCCCGAACACCAAAATCTCGAAAACTAAAATTTCGAATTTTGGCGTTTCAGGATTTTGATCCATTCAGCATTTCGACCTAATTTGGATTTTGGTGCATTCAGGACTTCTTTTTGGGATTTTGGTCACTTCGGGATTTTGGCTTTCTGGATTCAGGCTTTTCAGTTCTTGGTCTCGTGTAAGTCTTAATTTTTTCGGGATTTTGGCTTGTGGGGATTTTGATCTCTTGAAAGTCAAAATTCGAGTAAAAGTCTCGAAAACCAAAATTCGGTACTTTGGCTTTTCTGGATTTCTACTCATTTGGGACTTTAACCTAATTGGGATTTTGGCTTATTCAGGACTGTGACTTTTCGGGATTTTGGTCTCTTCGGGGTTTTGGTTTTTTTTTTTTGAGATTTTGCTTTTGGGGTTTTGGTCTCTTCGAGATTTTAGTTTCTCGGGATTTTGGTTTTTAGGATTTCGGCATTCAGTATTTTGGCTTTTCAGGATTCTTGCAAATTCGGGACTTCGACGCTTTCAGAATTTTGACTTTTTTAGGATTTTAACGTCTGGAATTTTGATTCTCAGGATATTGGTATTCGGAATTTTGGATCTCGAATTTTGACTTTCAGGATTTTGACTTTCGAAATATCGAGCTTTTTGAAGTTTGAGTTTTCCTGCAAGATTTTGGCATTCAGGTTTTTGGTTTCCTCGGGATTTTGGATCTTCGAGCTTTTGATTTTTTCGAGATTTTGGCTTTCGGGATTTTGGTTTTTGGGATTTTGGTCTCTTCGGGATTTTGGTTTATCAAGATTTTGACTTTCGGAATTTTAACTTTCGAGATTTAGATTTTTTCGAGGTTTTGGTTTTTTCGAGATTTTTACTTTTGGGGTTTTGGTCTTTTCGAGATTTTAGCTTTTCGGGATTTTGGCATTCAGGATTCTGGCTTCCGGCATTTTGGCTTTTCAGGATTCTGGCAAAATCGGGACTTCGCGAGGGGTAACTCATTTCGGGGAACTCGAGCCAATCTGGCTGGGGAACTCATACATTTTTTTCAGGAAACCCGGGGAACCCATACATTTTTTTAGGAACCAGAGCCAATATGATTGATTATGAATTACCCCTTGGGACTTCGACGCATTCAGAATTTTGGTTTTTTAGAATTTTAACGTCTGGAATTTTGTTTTTCAGGATTTTGGTATACGGAATTTTGGATCTCGAATTTAGGCTTTCAGGATTTTGGCTTTCGAAATTTTGATCTCTTTGAGATGTTGGTCTTCCTGCTAGACTTTGGCATTTAGGTTTTTGGTATGTTCAGGATTTTGATTGTTCTGGATTTTGGCATTCAGGATTTTGGCTTTCGGAAATTTGGCTTTCGGGATTTAAGTTTTCAGAATTTCACCTTTTCAGCATTCTGGTTTTTCAGGATTCTGACAAATTCGGGACTTCAATGCATTCAGAATTTTGGCTTGTTTTTAGGATTTTAACGTCTGGAATTTTGTTTTTCAGGATTTGGTATTCGGAATTTTCGATCTCGAATTTTGGCTTCCAGGATTCTGGCTTTCGAGATTTTGATCTCTTCGAGGTTTTGGTTTTTTAAGGATTTTTGCTTTTGAGGTTTTTGGTCTCTCCGGTATTTTGGATTTCCTGCAAAATTATGGCATTCAGGATTTTGGATTTTAGGATTTTAGTTTTCAGGATTTTGACCTGCATCTTATGTAGATATATTTTGTGTCTAGGTCTAAAATAGAACCTGGTACAGTGACCTAGCCTCGTTACTCAAAAATAATTTTCCAGTAAATTCATAACCAGAATTTATCCAGTTAATTTTCTATTTTAAGTAAAGATCCAATTTAAAATCGGTTTAGATTTGGATCCATCGGAACGGGAATAAATTATTCGGAACCCTTAATTTTGGATTTTGGTTTATAATTACAGCCATATATCAATATTAGGATTTCAATTAGTTCTGGAGAACCTAAGAGTTATACCCAGTTTCACTTCATCTGGTTAATCCCTGGTTTTCAAATAAACTCTCAAGAAAGACAAAGGACGATCTGAGAAAGATCCCTAGAACCTCATCATCTAAACCACGAATTTGGAGTTTTACTGTCTCGCTTTGGCGCTGGAGGGCACCTATAAATATCCCACCCCATTTTTCCCAATGATGTAAGCAATTCCCATCAAGCTGGTATGCAGACTTTGCAGGGTTTGAGGGAAATACCAATGAAAATGGGAAACATCTTCCCCAATTTATTTATGCTTTCTCCGCAGCATCTTCAATTGTCTCTTCTCTTGTGTTTATTAGAAGCAATTATTGTGGAGCATTTCACTATTTTGTATCCGTTGAAAATCCAACCAAAGACAATTTTCCATAGAGTTTCCACTAAATAGAATTTCGAAAAGGTGAAGATTGTCGTTTCTTGCTGATGGCAAACAATTTTCCTGTAATTTGGGTGACTTTCCATAAAACAGGAGAGTGTGGAAAGTTTATATGAGCTCCTGAACTCAAAACTCTTCAATAATTCTGGTCAGAAAAAAAGTAAATCCTACAAAATAATTCAACATTGGACATATACAACATGTGTGCAAATTTGTAATTAATTCGTTTATTTGCAATTATTTTCAGGCTTCTATTGTCTCCCTTTGGTACGCGTCCACTGGATTATTGGAGTCAATAAATTTGAATTGAGAGCCGTTGACTGGGTGTAACATTGGGATTTGGAGCACCAACTGATGGGGTGGATCCGTGAATTACTGTATCAATTGCATGGGTGTAATTTTGAATGTCAGTCATTTATCGTAAATCACGAATTTTTTTTATTTGTCCTTCCGGAAACCTCCCCGTAAATACGATTGGAGGGGATTTTCCCATCGGAATTATCTGAATTTTCCTGGACTGAGGGTTTGGACTTGTGGGAAGTAAAAATACGTTTTGTATCGAAAATCGTGTCTATTTTTTTTCTGTGAAAAAAATCCTGCGGAAAACCCACTCAAAAGGGAATGACTTTTATACCCAACAAACATTTTCTGTTAAATTAGTAATTTGATGTGAAGGATAGGTAAAGTTTGCGCCACTATAATTACTTGTAGGATGACTCAAGCTTCGGACAAATCAATTTTTTCTCTATGTCCCTTATGGATTTTACCCATAGCTCTTTTCTGAAAATTTGAGGCATTGGACTAGCCATTAAAATATAATATTATAATGAGCCAAATTCGTTTATAAAAAATGGAAAAAAAATGATTTGTGCGAAGTATAAATCGTCCAAAGGTAGCGCGCTTTCCCCTAGTACATTTCTGGGACGTCGAGGTGAAAAGGATTCGAATAGTTTTAATCCGGCTGACCGGCTTCGGAGAGGTATCCCTGCTTTACCTAGATTTCTAGGAACCGTCTTCCATTATTGGGCAGTAAATAATAAATAGAGGACGTAAAAGTAAATATAAGTGTATAGTAAAGAGCAATATGCTTTTTACTTTCTGTCAATGGGGTCACGGAGAGGACCACAAAATTACTTCATTGCTGGTAATGAAGGTAACTCCACTGACGAAAATATTACCTCGGTTCTACGGTTTAATAACAATTCACTGTATTACTTACATTTTGCAAAAGGATGAAGGTTATAAGTACTTTCTGATCGATATTACGCTATTTACTTACAAGAATAAAATATTTTCTTAGAATAGAATAGAGTAATAAATAGAAAGTTACTTGAAATTATTGTTTTCAGAAAATATACATAATTTTTCCAATTGGCTCAGCGGATCTTGATTAATCCTATGATAAAATGAATTTTGGTAGAAAAGATAAGGGCGATTCCACAAGGACCCAAATAGCAATTTGGAGTAAGATTACCGTTGGATGTATAGTATATATCTGGATTCCAAAATCGGATCCTATGACAGTCGTCAGGGAGTTGAATGACGGTAAGTGGGGAATAATATGACGGTAATTACGGAAGTCATTCGACGTCATAATAACTCTGAGATTACTCGCTCACGACTAAAATATGACGCCAACTTCCAGTAACTTCCAGCGTCCTTATAAAAAATCTTTCCCTCACTGGGTATATCTGAGGGGTAATTTAACTTGTCAAATGGCAAATAGAAGTATTCAGTGCTGTAAATTCGCAAAGTAATTGATATTTTCGCGTGTTTTCTCAACAATATTATTAGTGCGCATTGGGAGGAATAGCTCTCTCGGTAGACATCTCTGTTGTGATTCGAAAAAGTACAGTGCCGACAGGAATTAAGTGAAAATTAGACAATTTTTGGCATGATAAACACACAAACATGTAAAATGAAATTTTGTGGTTCATGAGTTTGCTCCAGTTTCTGTAGTGTCCTGTGATTAATATTTTGTGTCGAAAAAATCTATTTAGTGAAAAGTGCACTTAACGTCTTCATTCAAAGTGCGTACGTCGATTTCGTGCTTATGCGGTACAGAAGGACGCCAAATGCATTGTTTGTGGTGCGTCATTTTTTGTACGGAAAAAGATCGTCTTTTAGAGTCGCTTTTGTTACTGTATGGTAGAGTAAGCTTTAGAACCGTAAAATAACGATAATATTACTAATTCAATATTGAGTAATTCTGTTACCAAAATACAACGCGAATACGACTACTTTAGGTGCCGATGAGGGTGATCCTGGAGGCTGATCCCGCGAATAACGTGATCCTGGAGACTGATGGCGCGATCAGCTTAATTTTTAAGACTGATCGGCGATCTTGGAGACTGATCAATACTCCCTGATCTACGTGATCACCGCAATCTTGTCGACTGATGGCCGCAATCTGTATGATCCTCCAGATTGATCATACAATCAGCACAATTTTGAGTACGGATAGCGCAATCACCGCGATTTTCAAGACTCATCTGCGCGATCACCGCGATCTTGGAGACTGATCAATGCGATATATTGATCTGCCACTCACAATTTACTCGCTGGAAGATCTCAGCGACGCAATAGGAAAGACCGTTACCATTTGAACGGATAAGATCCCTAATTCGACTCTCACATTTCTGAGTTCGAGTCTCGTTCAGCTCATACACCTGAACATCTGATTTAGACAATTCCGTATGTAACAAAAACGTAATATAATACACTGCCTCTGCTTAACAACGTCAAGAGCATGAAACAATCATTCACACTACGGAAAAGCGCTTCTGTAGGGGAATTCTGTAACAGTATGACAATGTCATATGACAAATTTAATTTCTTTGTGTGGTAAAATTAGGAGGAACTAATTGTTAATCCGATTGATATCAGTTACTAAAAGCTTCATAAACATCCTTGGAATACCCATTTAATGTTCACTATGCTTTAATGTTCTCCTGTTCCTGAATTTAAACAAAAATATTGGTCATGTGAGATTATCATACTGCTACAGATTCCCCCTACTGGGCGGCCAACAATGGACTCTGTAAATTCTTCCACTGTGAGAATTGATATTGTAAAAGTGATCTCGATACGATTAATAATAATATTAGTTCACTCGCTGATTATACTTATTCACCAATTACTATTATCGTTCTGGTGGTAAATTTTAAATGGTAAGTCCTACGTTATTGTTACTTAGAAGCTCCTTAACCCATTCAGTCAATGTCCCAGAAATACTTGAGATAGAATGTTCATATTTTGGGTTTAGTTTCCTACAGATTAATAGATGAATTTTTTGAAAAGAAAAATTTTTTATCTATTATGGGAGCGCTGGGATTCGCCCTCAAACACACGTCTTAACGGTCACTGAATTTAAATTCTGTGCATTAATTCATTACAAACTCTATTGCTTTAGATAGAGTAATTATCCAAGAAAACAAATTGGCAACCAGAATTCAAATCAGGAAAGAGGAAAGAGGTCAATTTTAATAAATTCGACGGGATGTCAAATTTTCCGTTCGTCATTTTGATCAAAAATTTTGCATGACTTTCCGCGAAGCAAGAAAATAATAACAAAATGTATTTTCATCTCTTTCGAACTATTTTTCCCAAGTAATTGAAGGACTAAAGTTACTAAAAATCCATTCCCGACAGCAATTCGAGTATCAGTTGCCCAGGAATAAATGATTTAAAATCACTCAATTTCCGTATGATCTATAATACCATGGTAAGGAATGGGTTAAAGTTTTGAACAAAAAAAAGTCTTGAAACAAGTATAAAATTTTATGAGTTCTCAGTTATCATTAAAATTTATTATTACAGTATGACTGCAATAGTATCAACCTATAAAATATTTTAAACAGTAATGAAAAATTTCGGGAAAATTGTCAAGATTGTATTGACTTTTGAAGGAAATTTTTAACGAATAAACTAGTAACTACAATAACTGATATCTCCAAAAATAAGTGCAGGAATATAAGAACCAAACCATTGACACTTCTGACGTTGTACTGTATTAACATTTTGAGACATTTTTGTCATATTTTGCTGCATGGGTATAGTGTCCTCCATGTGTGGTGGCTTTCCATCGAGTAACCATACAATACAGGGAAGTTGACACCGAAAGTGAAGCTGTGGAATGTAAAATCAACCACCCAATTCGCACAATTCCGCCTCCCAGGCCACCCACCCTCGAAAGCAACCCCCAGCATCGAAGTGAATTAGTGGGTGTCAAAGGGTTGAAATTGTTATTGCAAACAATACAAAGAGTTGATGTTGGTGGGATTCGAGTGAGAGGAGAAAATGGCACTGGGTGCAAATTCTTGGGACTATTTGTCGTGGAATTAATTGATAGTCCTTGTGCTATTTTCACTTCTATCTCTACAACATTCAAACCCCATCTGCCACCCCTTGGGTTGTTTTTTGCCAATGATGAAAGTAATTCCGCAGCAATATAAATAACTGAAGAGGTGACACTCGGGCTATATGTGCAGAGTCCGCCAGCAAATTGAGAATCTTTCCATTTGAAGTCATGGGAGAAAATAATGAAACCCCCCTCATCCTCATGGTAACAATACCATCGAAGAACGTAAAGAGAAATCCTGTCTGGGACGAATTGGAAGGAGCACATGGACAGCTGGAGAAGAATGCAAAATGTCACCCCCGCAGCAGAAAAGGGGTGAACGTGTCGAGTGGGTTACTAATGATGCAACCACATCTCCTGCCCCCAGATCCCAACAATAGCCTTAAGGATTCGAAAGCAATATGGCAAGGCTCATCAGGCACATTCTCTTCATGCCTCACTTGGCTGTCGTAGCCTTGGTGAATGATAAGCCCCTTTTTGCATGGAGAAAAAAAAACACATTCCTCTCCATCTCTGATGACTTCTTTTTACCTGTCACCCCGCAAAAATTGCTCTCTGATGTTATGCTTCATGCTGAATGGCGTTGCTGTCTATTGCTCTGCATGTAAAACAATAGATGGGATGTTTGCTCCTGCGAGGAAACAAGGACTTTCTCTGACGATTCGCATGGTTCGAAAGAATGCATGAATGCCGAGAATGCAAATAATCAACCTGATGGCATCTGAATGTTAGGTGTTTTAAGTACATTTTTGCATTTGTACGTAAAATCTCAGAAATTACCAATTTTTAGTAACAGTTTTTACAAACAGCTGCTTTTCAAAAATATAAAATACTAAATGTTAAAAAAAATTGATCTTTAGACTGGTAATACGGTAATGCTTCTGGATCATAAGCGATTTTAAATTCCTTAAGATGCATCTCAAATTCAAAGTCGTTTGTACCCTTTACTCATCGACGTTTTAGGTCCTGATTGAGCAAAATATTTAGAATATTCGAATTTTAATAAGGGTTGTAATTCCGTTGATACAATTTTCGTAAACACGTCTATAAAAAGGAGTTGGTCTATGAACAAGATAAGATTTAGGGGTGTAAAAATGAAAGAATGGGAAATTAATCTGGCATAGGTGTCGACCAAAATCTCCAAAAGCCAAAAAAACCAAAAATTCCGAAAACCAAAATTCCATAAATCCAAAGAATTTACGGAAGAATTTGATCCATTTGAAATTTTGATTTTCGGAATTCTGGTGTTCGGGGTTTTGATTTTTTGGGTTCTTGGCTTTCGGGATTATAACTCTTTCCGAATTTTGAAATTTTAGGATTTTGGCTTATTTGGGATTTTGCAAGGGATTTTGACTTTCGGTATTTTTGATTTTCGGAATTTTAGCTTTAATGATTTTGGCGTTTGAGACTTTGACCAGTTTGGGGTTTTGAACCTTTTTGAATCTTGATCCATTCGGGATTTTGTCCCATTCGGGTATTTATCGTTTGATCCGTTCGGCACTTTGTTTCTTCCTGGATTTTAATCAATTCAGGATTTGGACTTTTAGAATTTGGATTTTCGGAATTTTGGTTTAGGGATTTTGGCATTAGAGACTTTGACCTGTTCGTGATTTTGATTCTTAATGGGTTTTGACCTATTCATGATTTTGGTGTTTGAGACTTTGGCCCGTCCGGAATTTCGATCCTTTCTGGATTTTGACCCATTTGGAATTTTGACTTTCGGGATTTGGATTTTCATAATTTTGGCTTTGATATTTCGGCAGCGTTTGGGACTCTGACGCCTTCGGGTTATGGATCCTTTCTGAAATTTGTCCCATTAGGATTTTCAGCATTTGAGACTTTAACCCGTTCGTAATTTTGATTCTTCCTGGGTTTTGATCAATTCAGGATTTTGACATTCACTATTTGAATTTTCAGAATTTTGGCTTTAGGATTCTGGCATTTGAGACTTGGACCTGTTTGTGATATCAATCTTTTCTGGATTTTGACCCATTCGGGTTTTTAACGTTTAAGACTTTAATCCGTTCGGCACTTTGATTCTTTCTGGATTTTAACCAATTCAAGATTTTGACTTTCAAGACTTCGAATTTTAGAATTTTGACTTTGGGATTTCGGCGGCGTTTGGGACTTTGACCCCTTCGGGTTATTGATCCTTTCTGGATTTTGCCCTATTCGGGTTTTTAACGTTTGGAACTTTAACCAGTTCGGAATTTTGATTCTTCCTGGATTTTGACCAATTCGGGATTTTAGCTTTCAGAATTTAGATTTTCGGAATTTTAGCTTAGGGATTTTGGCATTTGAGACTTTGACCTGTTCGTGATTCCGATCCTTTCTGGATTTTGATCCAATCACGATTTGGAGGTTTGAGACTTTGGCCCGTTCGGCATTTTGATCCTTCCTGGATTTTGACCAATTCGGGATTTTGATTTTCAGAATTTGAATTTTCGGAATTTTGGCCTAGGGATTTTAGTTTTTGCTACTTTGACCCGTTCGAGATTTTAATACTTTTTGGATTTTGACCCATTTAGGATTTTGGCTTTTGGGACTTTGGCCCGTTTGGCCCATTTGGCATTTTGATCCTTTCTGAATTTTTGACTGAGCGGTGATCGATCGATTGATGAAATTAATGAACTGACAGTGACAGTCCAATTTAAAAATATTAAATAAAAAATAGAATAATATCACCATTTCCTTCTGATACTTCTTTCATACTTTTACGATGATTTTTTTTTAAAAATATTTTTACACTACTTCAGACACTTCAGAGCATAATTACCTGTCCCTAGCTAGAAATTCTTAAAGATCTTCAGGCATTATGAATCGTAAATTTCATTTACATTTGTTTAAGCTAAAAGAACAACTTAAACTTTTCCAATTTATGATCCACGACTTAGAACGTCCAGAATATCCTGCTGGATCTTTCGATCCTTCCTCAATTTTTAAAAATATTCAAGTATTCTCAGGTCACATTCTAAATAGTCCTTACCCACCTTGTCCTAAATACAACCATATTCTTAATTACCTTTAAACCGAATTCAAAATTAATCTACAAAATCCGATAGATCTCTTGAAATCAGGTTTTTCAACCAAGGTTGCGTAATAATTGATCCGGACTGGCCAGAAGCCTTATGGTCGTTAAGAACTCTTCACATAACATTTTCAATAGACCCTGAAGACTGTCTGAATTTTAGAGATTAATTGCATTTGTGTACACCACTTTCCAGTCACAATATCATCTCCCCTTTGGCTTTCATGTGAAAAAGTTGACCATGTCTCTTGAGTTTCTTCTTGTGATCGTGCAAGAAACGTCCCCTCCGTAATTTATTCTTCCGTCCGTTACACATCAGCTGTCGATAAATTGATATTTTATTGCAATTGAATTGAAAAGAAATTATTAGATGATTGGACTGAGGGAGTGGTTGTGGTATCTTGATCTTTTGTAGCATGGTCCCTAGCCCAAAAAACCTGAGACAATTTGACTCCATCGGGGCTATTGAAGAGGAGCGATCGGGTGACAGTTATTAATAGGTTTCCGAAGAACAAGACAACAATAAATAAAGACTTTCATCATTGTCTCTGCAGGTTTGTGAGACATACTTCAATGATCACTGTAATGATTTCAGCGGGTGGCACTCCTTCGCCTGTCCAAGACAAATTCCATCCCAATTTTCTGCCGGACAAATGATCCAAAGACAATTTTATTCCAATGAAATTTTACAATCTTAGGGAAAGGCCAATTGTTTGGGTGTTTTCTGTCACAGCGATATTGACCCAATTCACATGGAAAATTTGCTAACACAATGTCTCACCGAAAATTGGCAACAAATAAATAACACCATTTCCGCTTTATTTTGCAATTAATCCCAAAAAAAATTTGTAGACAAGAAAACCGGAATAACTTAAACGTCTTTTGCGCTAATTCAGCAATTTCTCTTGTCACCATTAAGACCGTTGCAAGTCGATAAGTAGAGAGACAGGCAGAAAATATTTAATACATCATAACAATAATAACATGACGTACTGACTCAATATGTGTTTGTTTTTAATTCATTTTTTTTTAATTCTTCACTCCATTCCATCAAGGTCTTCCGTGTTTTGTATTTTGTGCTATGTTGTATGCTTTTTTTTCTGCCATTTAGAAATACATTTCTGCAAAATGCAATGTGCAAATATAATGCTAAATATGCACTTGAGTCTCTCATCTCCCTTTCCCATATTACTTCTTCTATTTAGCATTTTCCAACAGCACAAGAAGTTGGATAGTGGCCAGATCGCAAAGCAAAATTCACTCAAAAGTCCCCGCTGTTCATTGAGAAGGAAATTCTGACATATTCACCTTTATTGCATTAGATGTGTCACACAATTGATGAGGAAATTCATTGAAATTTCGTTAATGATGAATGCGATGATTTAGGTGAGTTTGTCTGCCAAAAAGTAATTTAGGTTGAGATGCTTATTCGATGATTGCGTCTTTTTATTGTACCCGCGGATATTGCACAATTCTGATAGATTTTCTACCCAATTTCAATTTCATGAGGTAAAATCCGTGTAATTTCGCTGAAGGTTTGATTTTGCACCACCTAAAAATACTCTGAGGCTAGTTTGAGGTGTACTAAATTGTGTTTTGCCAATTGACTTCTTTTACTTATTTCTTCTGATTAATTAATACTTTGTTGCAAAACCACTTGCTTACCGAGATTAGATTAGGTTCTAAACTACTAAAAGTGGGTTTGACAGATTACAGCTCAATGGTTAATCAAGTCCTTACCTTCTAATCCTGAGGCCCATTAAAAGTCCAAAAACTTATTTAAATTTCCTAATTACCGATCTAATTTTAAAAACTAAAACCAAGGATATAACGTCGACAAAAAATACTGAGCACTAATTATGTACTATGTCCAAGATTTAGTAATAGATATAGATTTATTTATAAGATTAGGAGCCTCACTAGGATCCTAATATACTTCTTTTGAGTTTTTCAGACTTAGTAATTGACTTACTATTAGAACTCCTTAGGATCCTAACTCACTTTCATTACGGGATTTTTGTTCGAGACTTAGTAATAGATTTAGTAATAGTACTAGGAGTCTTATTAGAATCCTAACACATTATTTTTAATTCTTATTATATCAAGAATTACTAATAGACTTACTAACCAGGTGTCTTTTTCGGATCCTAATATACTTCTTTAAGGTTTTTCAAACCAAGACTTAGTAATTGACTTACTAATAGAACTCATTAGGATCCTAACACACTTTCTTTTCAGCATTTTTGTTAAAGACTTAGTAATAGATTTAGTAATAAAATTAGGAGTCTTATTAGGATCCTAACACTTTTCTTTAATTCTAATTATATCAAAAATTACTAATAGACTTACTTATAGAACCAGGAGTCTCATTCGGATCCTAATAAACTTCTTTCGGGTTTTTCAAACCAAGACTTAGTAATTGACTTACTAATAGAACTCCTTAGGATCCTAACACAATTTCATTTCGGGATTTTTGTTGAAGACTTAGTAATAGATTTAGTAATAAAAGTAGGAGTTTTATTAGGATCCTAACGCATTTTTTTTAATTCTTCTTATATCAAAAACTAGTAATAGATTTACTAATAGAACTAGGAGTCTCATTAGGATCCAAACACACTTTCTTTTAGGTGTCTTTAGATGAAGACTTAGTAATAAACTTAGTAATAGAATTAGGAGTTTCATTAGGATCCAAACACACTTTCTCTTTATGCTTTACAGACCAAAATTTAGTCATACACTTACTCATATGATTAAGAGTCTCATTAGGATCCTAACACATTTTCGTTTTCTGTTTCTTTAGACGAAAACTTAGTAATATGATTAGTAGGGGAAAGTACTCTCCCTTCGAACGTTCATGCCTTCGAATAATATGAATTTCTTTTGCTTTTCCTAAGAGATTTCCACATGATTTTCACGTAATTAGCAATAGTTGAGTATAAGCTAATTAATATTTAATATAAATGTTTAAGTCTCTTAGGATAACTTAAAGAAAATTCATATGATTCGAAGGTATGAACGTTCGAAGGGAGAGTACTTTCCCCTATACTTATAGGATCCAAAGACACTTTCTTTTTAGGTTTCTTTAGACGAAGACTTAGAAATAAACTTAGTAATAGAATTAGAAATTTCATTAGGATCCAAACACTCTTTATCTTTAGGTTTTTCAGACCAAGATTTAGTAATACACTTACTCATATGATTAGGAGCCCTATTAGCCCTATTAAGATCCTAACACATTTTCTTTTAGGTTTTCTTATGCAAAGACTTAGTAATAGACTTATACGGGCTTCAGACCTAAGGCTTAGCCATAAGGCTTAACTTTTCTAGATTATTACCAGTCGAAAATTTTTGGGAAATTTTGACTTAGAAATTGACTATTAAAGGGAATTAATCTATTTGAATTAGAGGAACAAATTAAACTGATTGCTATTTAGAATTTTGAGACCTTCGGAAACTAGGCTAAACCTCTAGTCTGAAGACGGTCTTAGTAGTTATTAGGATCTTTCGACAATTTTTTAGTTATTTTTTTAATACCAAGACTTAGTGATAAACTTACTCATAAGGATTAAGAGTCTCATTAGAGGCCTAATACATTTACTTTTTAAATTTTTTTGTCCAAGACTTATTAATAAAATTAATAATAATATTTGGAATCACATTGCGATCCTAATACATGTTTTTTAGTTCTTTTATTTAAAACTTAGAAATAAAGTTCCTAACAGAACTAAGAGTCTCATTAGGATCTAAACATACTTTCTTTTCAGATTTTTTTAAAGCAAAATTGAGTAACAGACTTACTAATCGAACGGAGAAATTCATTAGGATCAAAATACACTTTCCTTTTAGGCGTCTTAGACCAAGACTTAGTAATACACTTACTCATTGGATTCGGAGTCTTACTAGAAACCTAAAATACATTTGCTTAAGGTCTTTTGACCAAGACTTAATAATAGACTTACTAACCGAACTAGGAGTCTCATTAGGATCCGAACACAATTTCTTATTAAGTTTCTTTAGACAAAGGATCCTAACACATTTTTTTATACCAAGTTATAATGCATTGCAGAATGCAATGCATTGCAAATATTCCAAGATATTTAATTAATTTTCTGACAATGTTATCGACTTGATTTCAGTTTTTAAAATATAATCTCTAATTAGGATATCAAAATAATTTAGGATTTTGCAGACTTTTATTATATTTTTAGTTTTTCCTAAATATTTAACCATATAAATTTATTATTAAAAGTTCTTCATAAATTTTGAATACCAGGAAAAATCGATCAAGAATAAAACTCCTAATAACACTGCAATTTATATGTTTTTATAAAGACTTCATTCTGTAAGATTTATTTACATTTAATCGGTTGATACGGTTAAGAGATTCGTTAAAATATTTTAAACCTTAGTTTCTAAATTAGGTCTTGATTATACAAGACGAAAATTAATTAATTTTCTGTGAATATTTATGAAATTCATAAGTGATAAAGATCCTTAGAACCTTTAGATTTATAAAACGCTATTGGAGCCCAACACGATTTTAATGCGATTTAGTTTGAATCTTAATTAGACATTAATAATTTTAAATCTCTACTATGAACCTAAATAAATAAGAAACCTAAGACTTAAAAGTATTTTGATATATTTGGAAGTCAAGTCCTACTCAATGTATTATACTGGAGCACTAACCTAGGGGTCAATCTAAGGTGAAGTGGTTGAAACAGATTTAAGATTTTATAATGAAACATTTCAGATCCTAGCACTTGAAGATTTCTACAGTAGAATAGGATCCTAGGATACGAAAAATCAGCAAAAGTTTAGAACATTTACTAATTAGTAATTTTCTAAAATGTCTTCTAATTTGAAATATGATCTTATAATTGTAAAAACGAAAATAAACCTTTAAGATATCTAGGTAGCTTACGATCCTTACTTGTTCTTGTTCTAAATTTTCATAAGATTTGGAGTGAATTTCTTAATTTAAGATCTTGTTTTGAATATTTCATTAATTTTTATTCAAAATCAAATTAAACTCAGGCGTGTGATCGATGCGCTATCGACAGGCATGTGATGCTAAACTGGATGTCATAGGCTCGCGATGATCACGGTGAGATATTTTCATGGATTATATTGAGTCTATTTGAACCTTTAGGTTCTAGATGAAGTACAAGGCGGGTTGAAGAGCCACATTTCTAAAATTAAAGATGCATTTATCTGATATAATTGTCTTATTCAACGAAGTACAAGGGCAGCCTTGTAAGCCATTACCTAGGAGCGCTAGTATAGTGTAGACCTAGGATCGGTTTTGTAAAATTGAGGTCTCGTTTGAAAGCGTTTTGAAATCGAAAGCCAACACCATCTTCCATTTTGAAGGTGTCTGAACCTGATCGATCTTAAATATAATCCTAAATGTTCTAAGCCCTAATCCACTAAAACCGTACCCTAGCCTTTATTCCCTTAAATTACATAACTGAAAATACCATTCGCTTTAAATATTTCGGAACTGCAGCCAAAACGATTTTCAAGAATTGTCAAGCCAATAGCCCAATTCTTTAATCTTGGAAAAGCCTTACGACGTCAAAGCCATAAAGACAAAGAGCCGTGTTACAACTCCTTCCCCTTTGGGTGTATCTTCTCTACCATGAAAGAAATATCGTATCCAGCAGTGGATCGATTTTTTCCCTCCCCCAGTTCTAAAGATGGTAAAAGATGCTGAAGATGATGGCGTTAGCATATGAATTGAAATGCAGTCAATTTCCCAGAACGCTCGAAGAATTCCTTCTCTTTCTTGCCATCAATTGAGCAAATTCCTCCTACACTTCCATCATCATCATTATTATTAATTTAAATTTATTATTTTTGCTCATATCTCAAATACAACCCAGCCACTGAAGGAGGGAATTGTGGTATTATAAAAAAATACGTTCTGATTAATTTAGTGCATGCAACCAAGCATGCAAAGTCAATGTGGTGTGAGGGGGCATCAAAGAAGAGCCCATCGGCATTTAAACTGCTAAGATGGGCCGGGGGGTGATCAGGCTTCAATGAGAACCGAAGACAGACCTTCAGCCAAGGGGGAATAATTTGGATAGAAATCTGTACATTACTTCCAGAAGGAGAAAGTGCCCAGCCCATGCTTCGTACGATCCCAAGTTTCGTAATGACCATTATTTTTCTAAGTTTCTGAATAAATGTGACTGCAATATATTTTAAAAACTGAGCAATTTCCTCTTGTTTTTTAAATACGGATTCGATGAATCACATTTATTGAGAAACATATAAAAAAAACTAGTCATTACTTGGTATCGTACGAAACATGGGTACTTTCCCCTACTTCCAGTACTTCTACAAGTTTTATGCCAAAAACATTCAGGAAACCGGTATAAACAACCCTTCTCTGCATTCACCACTTAGGAAGTGTTAGGAAAATCGTCAAATTTTCTAGGAGTTCAAGTACTGTAAAAACTTCTTGCACTTCCTAAATACAGAAACAACTAATTCTAGTAAGTGAAGTAAAGCTTAAATTAAAATAACAACAATGCACATGTAGTAAAGGAAAAAGTAACAGAATACTTCCAGCACTTCCCACCAAAATTTCGACGGTATACTTCCACAAGTTTTATACAGAAACTGCAAGAATTGTTGTATGATCATACCCTGCATCACTTCCTAAAAATTGGGAAATATCTCAACTTTAAGTCTTTTAGCTCTTTCTGTGTTTTCTAATACCTTCCCTACTTCCCAACACTTCCTAGTACCACTTCTAGAGTACTTCCATAATTTATATAAAAAATTTAAAATATTTGTGAACTTTGAACTATACTAAACAGTTCTTGGACTCCGAAGCGATCATAATTTTTGACGAATTTCACTTTGCAGAATTAAAATACATCGATTTTATAGTCATTACCGGAAATCTTTTATTAAAAGTCGGATTTAATTCTCTAAAACAATCTTGAATGTAAAAAATTAGGTTAAGAACCAAAAGAAGTAATTTAAAATTAACTTGACAGCACTTATTTGTGATATTTCTCCGGCACTTCCACTATTTCTATGAAAAATCTTCAATGTCTTTGCACTACCTCTATCCAAATTATTTAGACTTCGATGTAGGATCAACTTTAATGCATTTCCACTTCCATTTCGAAGCACTTCCAAGTGGAAGTACACTAATAATGATAATAATAGTGGCACAACGTTCCATAGAGGAACTAAGACCTTCTCGCAAGGAGAATGGGGTTGTCCGTTTCGTTCGAATACCTTTAACACCAGAGAAAATCCTGGTGACCTAAAGGGGATCCGAACCCGAAACACTTGCATCATAGTGCGCTACCTCCAGCTGTATTATTTGTCTCTTTTTTAGGATCATCTATAACGTATTTCCACTTCCACTTCGAAGCACTTCCAAGTAGCCCTACATAGCTTTCGATCGTAATATATCTACCTTGATCATGGATAATCTTTAAAGCGTTTCTACTCCCATTTCGAAGTACTTCCAAATATCTGTACACTATTTTCGGTCTCCTCCTTGATAATGGATTATCTCTACGAGCTTTCCACTTCCATTTGGAAGTTCTTACAAGTAGCTTTAGTCTGCTTTCTGTCATATTATTTCCCCCTTGATCATAGATAATCTTTAAAGCACTTCCATTTCCGCTTCCAAGTTATTACCGAACAACTTTACACCACTTTCGACCATTTTTATTTACTCCTTGTTAATGAATCATCTCTAAAACACTTCCACTTCCACTACGAAGTACTTCTAAATATCTGTAAGCTGATTTCGGTCGTATTACATCCCCCTTGATCATGGGTCATCTTTAAAGTATTACCACTTCCATTTCGAAGTACTTCCAAATCTGTCTGTCTATGTCTTACAAATAGCATTACTCTGCTTTCGGTCATATTATTTCCCCCTTGATCAAGGGTCATCTTTAAAATATTTCCACTTCCACTTCCATGTATTTCCAAACAACTGCACACTACTTTTGGTCCTTGCAAATGCATTTCCACTTCCACTACGAGATACTTCCAAATAGCTATACACTGCTTTTGGGCATATTATATCCCCCTTGATCAAGGGTGATCTATGAAACATTTCCACTTCCATGTATTTCCAAACAAATATACACTAATTTTGGTCATATTATTTACTCTTTGAAAATGCATTTTTACTTCCACTACGAGATACTGCCAAATAGATGTACACTGTTTTTGAGCATATTGTATCTTTCTTGATCATGAATTATCTTTAAGCACTTCCACTTCCACTTCAAATTACTTCAAATAACTACACACTATTTTCAGTCATACTATTTCCTCCTTGAAGATAGAACATAGCATTTCTACTTCCACTTCAGAGTTACTTCCAAACAGCTGTACATCTCCTCCGATCAAGATGTATGCCCCTTGTCTTTTAAGAAAGAAGTAGCTAGCCCTTCGCCAAAACTGCATAATAATATTTATTCATTGCCACCAGTGCCCAGGCAAAAGACTAATGGTAAAACCTTGAATGATTCTCCTTTGTCCCCCCATTTGGTTCCCCCTGTCCTATATCATTTGCATTATTAATTATTTTTTTCATGAATGCTCTCATATCTGCGATGGTGGTGAAGTATAAAACTCAAAGTTCAATGCATGAGATGCTTTGAACTTCTCGAAAAAAAAACGAACTATAAGCATAAGAATATGAATGGAGAATGAAAAAGAAAATATAATATAATTTTATAATATTATTTATTGAAGACTCCAGAGGCGGGCGCATGCTTGGAAGGTGCCCAAGTTATATGGTGCATGATATCTCATTGAACACATCTCCTGGATTTTCAGAAGTTCTCTCACTCGGCTCTGCTCACCGGGAAATGCACAATAAAATATATTGTGGATTCTCCAGGTAAAACATCTATTCCAGATTCATTCTGCAATCCACATTGGCTCCCAAGTAAACATGGGGGAGGCCAAAGAGTTGAGGAGGAGAGTGTAAAAAAAAAACGAGGAGTGTAATTAGTGCCATTAAGTTCCCATATTTAAAATTCCCCATTTGCTCACTAGAAGACATTAAACAATCATATTGAATTGATAAATGGGCTCTTCAGCAATAAGAATAATTTCTCTACTGTGTCTCTCTCACACATCTTTTTGCTCATTCTTGAATAAAATCAACATTTTTTTCTTCATCTCACCTGACTTACCCAAGAATTCAGGGAATCGTAATATGAATTATTTGATTCTAAAGTTGGGAATTTTCATATAATCGCTAAACTAGAAAATGTTGGAGATTTTATTCCTCAAACTTTAAAAGAAAGAGTGTGCAAACAGCTTCTTGTACAATTAACGCTAAGTTCTGGAGGCCAAAGTGTTTGAGATATCAAATCCGAGTCTTTAGTGACCCCTCTAGAAAATTATTGGATATCCCAAAGCCTTAGGATATCCACCGATTTTATGGAAGGGGGTCACCAGACACTCGGCGCGGAGTGGACATCTCAAGTTGTTTGACCTTTATAAATTAAATCGATTTAAAATGGGTTTCAGGTGTTAATCCGGACACTTTAGCGCCCTGCCTATATTAGATCATTGAATCAAAGTTTTACATTAATTGCTTTGGGATATCGAACGACTTCGTAAATAGAGGGGGGTCACTTGAGACAGGTAGTTGATATCTCCAGCCATTTGACCACTTTAAATTAAAAATCGGTTTGAGATATCAATTTCGAACCATTGGTGACCCCCCTTCTTTGAAATTGTGAGATATCCAAAAAAGCACTGCTAATAAAACTTTAGGATATTGAATAATTTCATAAATGGAGTTACTACAGACTTGGAATTGATATCTCAAACCATTTGATCTCTACAGATTAAATTGATTAAATATCGGTTTTTGATATCGACTTGCAACCTTTATTTATACACCACTCTGTGAAATTGTAAGATAACTTAAAGTTTTGTATAAGTAAATTTAGGATATCCAACGGCTTCCTAGATTAGGGTCATCAGCGTCTAGAAATTGATATCTCAAGCCGTTTGACCTCTTTAAATTCAATGGAATACAAATCGGTTTCAAGATATAAATTCGGATCATTGGCTACCCTGCATCTATAAAACCGGTGGATCTATCAAAGTTTTACAATTATTGCTTTAGAATATCAACGTTTTCATAGATAGGGTTACTAAAGACTCAGACTTGATATCTCAATCCGCTTGACCTCTTTAAATTCAATCGAATAAAAATCGATTTCAGATATAAATTCGGAATCTTTAATGCCCCTGCCTCTATAAAATCGGTGGATCTTTCAAACTTTAGAATATTATCGATTTCATAGATGAGGGTTACTAGAGACTAGAGACTCAGAATTGATATCTTAAGTCGTTTGACCTCTTTAGGTTCAATCGATTAAAATTCTGTTTCAGATATCAATGCAGAATCTTTAGCGACTCTACCTTCATAGAACCGTTGGATTTATCAAAGTTTTACATTAATTGCTTTAGGATATCAACGATTTCATAGATGAGGGTTACTAGTGACTCAGAGTTGATATTTCAAGCTGTTTAACCTCTGTAGATTCAAACGATTAAAAATCGGTCCCAGATATGAATTCGGAATATTTAGTGACCCTACCTCCATAAAACCGTTGGATCTATCAAAGTTTTACATTAATTTCTTTTGGATATCAACGATTTCATAGATAAGGGTTACTAGAGACTCAGAGTTGATATCTCAAGCCGCTTGACCTCTTTAAATTCAATCGAATAAAAATCGGTTTCAGATATTAATTTGGAATCTTTAGCGACCCTGCCTATATGAACTCATGGGATCACAATTTTACATTAATTGCTTTGAGATATCCAACCATCTGGTCATCAGAGACCAGATGTTGATATCTCAAACCGTTTGATCACTAAATATTAAATCAATTAAACATGGGTTTCAGATATCAGTTCGGAATCTTTAGGGACCTTACCTGTAATTAATTCCAAAGTCCTTTATTAGTGGCTTAAATATATCCAACGATTTCGTAAGAGGGCGAGGATCTCCTGAAACACGTAGTTGATATCTCAAACCGTTTGACCCGTTTGACCTCTTTAAATCAAATGTTGATTTGAGATATCAATTCAGAATATCTAGTGATCTTCCATCAATATTGCTGGATATTCCAAATAATTTTATTAGTAGCTTTAAGTTTTCCAACGATTCCGCAAAAAGGGAGATTCACCTGAAACACGATCAAATATCAATTTCAGTTTTCAACTTCGAGTTTTGGTACCTCTTCCTTCTCGATAAAATTGTTGGAAGTTTCAAAAGTTTTATCTTGGAGGTTTGGGAATATTTGATAGAGGGGGGTCACCAAATAGTCAAAGTCGATATCTCACACCATTTAGCCTCAATAATCTTCATTTAGAATAATGAAGATCTCTATCACTCTTTACCGCAAATTATTCCAAAATTTTATGGACCAATTGAATTTCTAAAAAAAGACTGAAATCCATGAAAAAATTTCGAAAGCGTCAGAAGAGTCATCAGATTGACCACACTGAATAAAACATTTTCAAAAAATCTCCACGAAATTCACCGGAATTCCCATAAAATGTACTAGAAAAAATCCGCGACAATAGCATCAAATGGAAATTCATGGACAATCATAAAAGACTATTTGTTATATTTCTTGTCTTTCATCATGGCGAATGAAATGAAATTAATGAAATTAGAATTTCAGATAAATGATTGTTGATTATCTGAGAAAAATTCAGTTTGAGATATTTTTTTTCCCAAAGAACTGTGAGAAAAACATAATTTGGCAATAAAAATTGCTTTCAAGAAATCCATGATCATTATAGTTTTGTATGAGCTTTTGGGAAGAGGTATCATGGTGCAATTCGGTCACTTCGGCCATCAGCATCACCTTGATTCACTTGATTTCTGGTCAGGGTAGAGAATTGTCGGAATTGTCCACAGATGGACAGAAAAGGGTACAGGAAGGGTTATCGAAGAGCGAAGGTGTAGAAAATAAGATGATCAGCAATATCGTGCCGATTGAAGTAATTCAAGAACAATGCTTCGTAAATTGTGAATTGTTACTTGGAATCTCACCTGAGTCTCCTCACCTCGACATTGGCTTCTTTTGGTGCTCGAAATCACGCAAATTCACCCAAAGTCTCATGGTTAGGAGCGAGAATGAAGGAAAAAAAAAAGAGTTATGCAGAAGAAACAAAGAATATTCTCAATGCAGACAAGTGAAAAATTATTAATTACTATAGAGAGTGAGGGAGACAACAGAAGATCCCTCAGTAAGTAATTCCAATTGTTATCTGATGCCAATCCGCCTTTGTTGGTTTATGATGGGTAAATGATGAGGCGCTCAACTTAGGTCGTCGCCATCGAATTGTGGCGACCACTGATGTATGAGCGAGAGGATGAGAGGAAGTATTGATGGAGTCAAGGTCCCAAATGGGGGAGCCATCATCTACTTATTCCTAACACCTGCTTCATCCATTCGGTACCGTCAATCATAGGAAGAACGGGAAAACCATTGAACAGGGCTTAATAGACTTTCGCGATGGACACTTCATTGACAGACTTAAGGATAGACTTCACCAAGCCAGTGCAGTGGTTCAATATCAGGGCAGGAGCAGCAGGAGTGTTCTACACAGACACCTTAAGTCCAGTGGTACAATCCTGCAATACTGAGCTGATCATCAATTTGATTTAAAAACAATTCAAAAAATTTAACTTGAAAGACGAAATTCGAGATGTATTAAATTTAGAACATGTACTAAAGCGAATAGAGGTAAAATACTCGTTCCATGTTATAGATATCCCGGGTTTGATTTCTTTTGAGGCCAGTACAAAACGATCCTGTGAAATATTCTGCAATATTGGGGTGATTATCTTCTTGATTAGTTTCAAAAAATTAAGACTTGAATAAACTTCTCGTTTAGTTTCAAAAAATATGTTTCAAAAATTGAAATACAAAATTCGTGATGCACTAAATTTAGGAGTACAGGCCTATAGTACAGGACGTTTACTTTGGGTATCGATTAATACGATCATGGAGATTTATCGCGCGATCAATCCGATTTCGGGGACTAATAGACCGATCACCGCGATTATGGTAACTGACACTCAAGCCATATTTATTCACTCCCTGTTTCGATATATTTTTGAAATGTACTTTACAATCGATTTTTTATTATTCCTTCTTTCTGCAAATCTTCTAACTGGCCATCCTTTGTAATTGCATCAAATCGGCAATCGATAAAGGGGAGCCAGCTACATTCACGAAAGCCAAAATCCCGAATAGACATAATTCCGAAGGGGTAGATTTTCCGAAAACCAAATTCCCCACTAGATTGAAATCCAGAAAAGCCAATTTCCCGAATGATTCAAAATCGCGAATTGTTCAAAATTCCGAAAGCCCAAAACCCTGAAAGCCAAAAATCCCGAAAAGTCAAAATCCTAAATGAGTCGAAATCCTGAATGAACCAAAATCCGGAAACGCAAAATCCCAAAAGCCAAAATACCAAATGGATCAAAATCCTGAATCGGTCAAAATCATGAAAGTCAAAATCCTGAAAATCAAAATCCCTTAAAGCCAAAATTCCGAGAAGCTAGAATCCCGAAGAGCCAATATCTGGTATGAAGATCCAAATTCCTGAAAAGCCTAAATCTCTAATAAGTCAAAATATCGAATAGGAAAAATCCCGAAACGCTTAGGTCCAGAGAACCCAAAATCCCGAAAAGCTAAAATCCCGAAAAGCTAAAATCCCGAAATGCCAAAATCTGAAGATCCAAAATCCCGAATAGGCAAAACTTCGAATGGGTCAAAATCCCGAATAGGCCAAAATCCTGAAATCCAAAATACCGAAAAGCCAAAATCACGAGAAGCCAAAATCCTGTAAAGTCAAAATCCTAAAGAGCCAAAATCCCGGAAAGCTAAAAACCCGAAAGCCAAATTCTGAAAAGCTAAAATCCCGAAAAGCCAAAATCCCAAATGGGTCAAGATCCTAAATGAGTCAAATTCCTACATGGGCCACTATCCCGAATGGGCCAAAATCTTGAATAGACCAAAATCCCAAAATCGGAAATCCTAAAAAGCAAAATTCTTAAAGGCTAAAATTCCGAAAAGCCAAAATCCCGAATAGGTCAAAATCCTGAATGAGTAAAAGTCCCGAATGGGCCAAAATCCCTCAAAGCCATAATCCTGGATGGGTCGAAATCGTAAAAAATCAAAACACCGAAAATCTAAAATTCCAAAAGCCTAAAACCTGAAAAGTTAAAATCCCGAAGAGCCAAAATCCCGAAAGGCAAAATTCTGAAATGCTAAAATCCCGTAAAGCCAAAATCCTAAATGGGTCAAGATCCTAAATGAGTCAAAATTTCATGGGCCACAATCCTGAATGTGCCAAAATCCTGAATGGACGAAAATCCCGAAATCCTAAATCCTGAAACGCCAATATCGTGAAAAGTCAAAATCCTAAAAATCCAAAATCCAGAAAAGTCGAAAACTCGAAAAGTCTAATTCTGAAAATGCAAATTCCGGAATGACTCAAAATTCTGAATGGGTAAAAATCCCGAATTTGCCAAAATCTCTTAAAGCCATGATCCTGGATGGGTCGAAGTCCTAAAAAATAAAAATTCCGAAAGGATAAAAATTCCAAAATGAATGAATCAAAATCCTACTTGGGCCACAATCCCGAATAGGCCAAAATCCTGTATGTACCAAAATTCCGAAATCCAAAATCCCGAAAAGCCAAAATCCTGAAGAGTCAAAATCCAGAAAAGCTGAAAACTCGAAAAGTCAAATTCTGAAAAACCAAAATCCCGAAAAGCCAGAATCCCAAATGAATCAAAATCCTGAATGGGTCAAAATCCAGAAGAGACAAAATCCTGAAACGCCAAAATCTCGAATGAGTCGAAATCCCGAATGGGTCAAAATCCCAAACTACAAGATTTCAAAAAGCCAAAATTCTAAAATTCACAATCCTTAAAGCCGAAATCCTGAATGGGTCAAAATCCTGAATAAGCCGAAATCCCGAATTGGTCAAAATCCTGAATAAGCCAAAATCCGGAAAACCTAAAATCCTGAAAACCAAAGTCCCAAAATCCTCAGAATTTTGTCCAGGACCCTCGATAACAGATTGTACTAAAATCAATGAACCTCGAATTGGTTTTACAGATTCATTTTTAATAAATTAATCACATGTACATAAATTATTTACAATTTTTAAAATTTCATTCATTCATTCTTCATGTTAAGGAATTTTAGCGCACTCAGCCGTAAAGATGACCCGACTTGCAGAATGTATTCCAAAAAGCCGGATGTCCAAAATCGAATTGTTTGTTTTTGAGCTTCCTATCTCTATAGCTACACAAATGTCTAAAATTTGGTAAATCCGTGAAAAATGTATTCAATTTTTGAATACTTTGTCGCATTGGTCTCTTTTCCCTCGTTTTCCTGATAATTTTAATTGGCAGCGAATTTTTATTCGTCAACCATTGCCGGGCAATAAAATAAAATATTAATGTATCCGCAATGTGTGGTGGATTTGCCATTGTTGGTGGGTGAATAAAAGGCCGCGGGGACTAATTAAGAATTGATAGTGTGAACCCATTCAATTTATTTATTGCGTCTCCACCGCGGGATAACAATATTCCGTCACGTTCAGTAAGCACACATCAGTGTCTGCCTTTATTTATTCCTCTTCATATCCAATTCCCTCACTCTCATTTCTTTTAATTCCAGAACACGAAAAAAAAACAACAAATGTAACTCCAGAGGAAGACTTAAGTCCAGACTTTGGCATTATCCAATTGAGCCGATAAATTAATACGTCAATTTTGTACATTTTCTTCTTCCTCGATGTGTGAGTCCGAAAAAAGGGGACCTCCGAAAACTCTCTATTATTCCATGTTAATTAGTCATACATTTACATCTAATTACACGCATATGCGAGAATGTTTTGTCTCTGGGGGACTTAAACGCCCTCCTGGCCCCTCCGAAATCCACCAACACCCCCGTATTGAAACATCAAACTCTCTGTGAACTTTATCAATAAGAGATCAGCGATAGCGAGTCATTTGAATACATCCCAAAAGCCATATGTGAGTTCGGGGGTCTTTCCACGCGGTTGGCTTTTTGGGCTCATTAATAAAAAAATACCCTGCACCTGCTAGGACTGACCACGTAAGAGGTCCTCGAGGCCATCGTCGAGTGTTTGACTTTTGGTGTCACCTCCTGTATCAGCAGGATTGACAGGCAATAGCAATAATTAACCGCAGTTGAAAGGACACGAGGGTGACAAATAGATGATCAGTTGCGTGTGCCGCTAGAATGCGTCTAAAAGTGAGGGAAGGTGTCGTGATAGAGGTAGAGCGCTGTAAAGGTTAACAATTGAAAGTGAAATACATTGAAATGGGATTATTTCTTAATTAAAATGACTCATTTCAATCAATTTTGTTGAGTGATTACCCTATACACCCTCTGAAATAGACATACAATATGGTTTAGTACTAAATTTAGTACACGCTAGATTTGTTCAATAACAGTCATGGGTATTTTTGCTTCCGATGACAACACTAATGTGAGATTCTGAAATGTGTCATTGTATTTTAGTACATATTAGTACATATGAAAATAACAGGAGTAGAAAATTGAAGGGGTAACATATAGTACATTTGAGTACTACATCCTACTTGTGAACACTCACCATATTCTTAACACCATATCTTTTAAAATTACACCCTTTAAAATAGATATGCAAAATGGTTTAGTACCAAATTTAGTACACGTTAGATCTATGCAGTAACGAAGATAGGATATTTAACGTCCGATGATCACGGTGGTGTAGGGCCCTGAAAATTATTAAATATACTTCAGTATATATTGGTACATATCAACAGAAGTATCAGAATGAAGGAGTAACATTCATTGCATGTAAATACTAAATATTGCTTCTGACTACTCACCATATTCTTTACAAAATATGTTATATTAAAATAGATATGCAAAATGGTTTAGTACTAAATTTAGTACACATTAGATCTATACAGTAACGGACATGGACTATTTCGCACCGATGATCACGGTGGTGTAGGGCCCTGAAAATTATTAAATATACTTCAGCATATAGTAGAACATATTAACAGAAGTATCAGAATGAAGGAGTAACATTCATTGCATGTAAATACTAAATATTGCTTCTGACTACTCAACATATTCTTTACAAAATATCTTACATTAAAATAAATATGCAAAATGGTTTAGTACTAAATTTAGTACACGTTAAATCTATGCAGTAACGAACATGAAATATTTTGCGCCCATGATCACGTTGATGTTGAGCCCTGAAAATTATTAATTGTACTTCAGTACATGTTAGTACATATTAACAGAAGTAACAGAATGAAGGAGTAACATTCAGTGCAAGTAAGTACTAAATATTGCTTCTGACTACTCACCATATTCTTTACAAAATATCTTATGTTAGAAAAGGATATGCAAAATGGTTTAGCAGTAAATTTAGTACACGTTAAGTCTATGCAGTAACGGACGTGGACTATTTCGCGGCGATGATCACGTTGATGTTGAGCCCTGAAAATTATTAAATGTACTTCTGTACATATTAGTACATATAAAAATAACAGTACCAGCAGAATGAATGGGTAACATTCAGTGCATGTAAGTACTAAATATTGATTCTGAGCAATCAGTATATTCTTTTCACTATATCTTTCAAAATTGTTCATCTGATTTTAACACCTGAACCTGATAATACTCAAAGTTAAGTAAAATAGCGCTTGTACTAAAATACCAGCATCCGTAGAACTATTCTTTTGAGACCACGTAAAATTTTCTCACACAAAGTATATTCATTTTGCTACCAATGAGTGCATATTATTCTAGAAGGAATCGTATTCACCTTCCCATCATATTAAATACTTGTTATGTACGTATCTACTTTTGTTTACAATAAAGCCTAGTTTATCAGTGAGAAAATGTACTAAACTTATTACGTTCATTTGTTTTCAATTACCAAACACTAAAATTTTGCAGTATGGGTAACAGTACAATCTTAGAAAAGAAAATTAAAATAAAATCACATTGTACTAAAATGTACTAAATTTTGAACTAATCAAAAAGAAATTAGAAAAATCACAAAATTAAGAATATTTGATGAAATTAGTAAGTTTTCACTTCTGAAGATTTCTGGGAGTTTCCTATAAGTGTACAAAATGATCACAAGTCAAGACTTCACCTTGTCTCACTATTTGAGTCTCGTCGACTTAAATTTTATTTTGTTTTATTTTCATTGCCTCTTACATATCTTCAATTAAACCCTCTATCCGAGTTTTAGTACCCCTATAGGGGCTATAGTACAAAGTACTGGCTTTGTGAGACAAGTGATACGATTCTTTTAACAATTCTGTGTCCAGTAAAAAAAAACTAATCTTTAATAAAACATTGAGGATCTCGTACGTAATAAAATGCACCACCTTTGTCCAAAAAGCCCCCGAGAGCACGGAAGAAGCATCCACATTGCGGGGAATGCTCTCCTGGGCGATCAGTGATCAGAAAATTCTTCCAACATGGGAACATTGCAATGATTGTACTTTAATACAAATACAATGTATTGATAGGAATAAAAATAATAAAGCACTGGAAGCAAAGTCTTGCGAAATTATTCATCACATGACTAATAATGGCTCAATCTGTGTACTAAATTTAGTATATAAAACCATAACTCCGAATTTTATTACGTTGAGTTTCTTTTTGTAATGTCATTCCATTTACCGTTAATTTAGTACATCATAGATTTTTAGTACCTCAAAATGCAATATGTGTACTAAATTTAGCCACCTATCCTATCCATGCGTACTTTCTGCTATTAACTTCTCTTTATTTCTCTTCAAAATTATCTTTATTCAGTGTAATGTTTTTTTTTTATTTCAGTTTTATTTCGATGAATTTATTATTCCTCAGTTTTTCGTGTGTACTAAATTTAGTCCTGAAAGATATAACTTTGAACTTTATAGCATAGAGTTTCTTATTTTTTTATCATTTCGAATTATATTGCATTGAGTTTCTTGTTACTTTGTTATTCCATTCACAATATTTTTAGTACATTGTAGATTTTAAGTAACTCATAATGTATGTTATTTCCTGAATTTGTGTACTAAAATTTAGTTGCTTTGCCATGAGTACTTTCTGTACCAAACTTCTTTTTATTTTCCATTGGAATTCTTTAAATACAGTATTTTTTCATTTCAGTTTTTATTTCGATGAATTTATTATTTCTCTGTTTATCGTGTGTACTAAATTTAGTACAGAAAGCCATAACTTTGAACTTTACTGCATAAAGTTTCTTATTATTTTATCATTCCATTTAACAATCATTTAAACTTCGAATTATATTGCTTTGAGTCTCTTATTAGTTATTCCACTTACAGTACACTTAGTACATAGTACATTTTTAGAGACTAAAAACTATGTAACTTACTAAATTTGTGTTCTAACTTTATTTTCTTAGCCAAGGGTACTTTATGCAACAAACTTTCTTTTATTTGCCTTGCAAATTCACTATGATTAGAATATTTTTTATTTCGGCTTAGTTCTCTTGAATTTATTATTGATCTGTTTATTGTGTGTACTAAATTTAGTACACAAAGGAATGCGTTAAATTTGAAACAAAAAGAGATTTTAGTACCTCAGTAAAGTGCAAGATTTCTTTAATATGTATACTGACTTTAATATGTATACATGAGTTCTTACTGCACCAAATTTTTTTTGATTACCCAGCAAATAATATAAATTTAGGATATTTCTTTATTCTTATTTAATTGCTTTGCATTTATTATTTGTTAGTCTGTTTCATGTGAGTAATTTTATGTTCTAAATTTAGTACATAAATCTGTGAGTTTGATTTTTATTACATTCAATTTCCATTATACATAATATGATCTTTCTCTATTATACTACCCCAAAGTAACCTGTGATTTTCTTAATCTAAGTACTAAATTTAGTACTTATTAGTCAAGAGGTTTTTCAGCGACAAATATTTCTTTTATTACTCAGCAAATTGTCAATAGTTAGCATAATCTTTCATTTCGATTTGATTACCTTGAAATTATTATTTAACTGTCTGACTGGGGTACATGATTGTGTGTACTAAATTTAGTACATAATTGGGTTTTTAGTACTTCAAAGTAGCATGTGATTTGGGTACTAAATTTAGTTTTTAATTTAAGTTTCAGATGAATTCTAAATACTTTTTGACTGATCCTTCGCAAATTGATCTTTTAGTACATCTGAAATTTCGTTCTCGACCTTAAAATTAATATTTAGTGAATTCTTGCTAAAATCAGAAGTTTTCCAGAAATTTATGAAAAATTATTAGCTAAATTTTGGTGAGACGCGTTAATGCGAAAAATGCGCCAAAGTAAAGATATGTAAAAATTAATTTTATTGTTATTCTTACCTTCTACGTGCCTCTTTTAAATAAATAATATTTCAGTGTGTGGCAATTCTTGCGTCAAAGTTGCTTGTTTATCGACAATAAAAATTTTCCATCAACTTTTTTTTCTGTGTCTCTTTTTTCCAAGGGGCCTTTTCAGGTGACTTCTTGAAAAGTCAATTGAGCAATTGCCCTATGTGTTAGATTACAATGTTTTTTTCCTCTTAAATGGCCTTTTTCTTGTCTCCTGCTCTTGCTCTCCATCATGTCCAATCTTCCCCTTCCTCTACCTTTGTGTGTGAGTTTTAATTAATAATTTTTCTCACCGACTGAAAAAATTATTTTAAATTTGTGTGTGAGATTATATTTCTTATAGGTCTCTCTTGTGAAAGAAAAGTCCAGTAAGCAATCTTTTTTTTAAAAGGTATATGGTCGCATTTTAAACGACACTCTAACGGACACATCTAATTAATTAACATTTACAATTGAAATTATTAATGACACATGTAAAAAGATTCAAGACTCTTTCTTTTGTCCAACTTCTTTTTTTTCTTGGTCAATCCACTTCTGTTGTTCCTTGTTGTGAAACTGGTCAGTCTTTTTGTTATGCTTCATTTTTTTTACATTTAGATCATCGCACTGTCGCGGACCAGGAAAAAAAGCTCTTTCACTGCAATTTCCCTGGCTTTTTCCTCCATGACCCCTTAGACACCAAAAAAGGTCACAATGAAGAAATTGTTTAAATGAATCACGCGTGCGATTGGAGTGAAATCCGAAACATTTTCCATCTGTGGACAAGAATACAACAAAAATACAAAAATACTTGTCCTTTTGTGTGATTGTTTTTCCTCAAAGAAAAATCAAAAAAGAACTGAATGGATTCTTTCAGGAGAAAGCAGAGGGAAAAGGGAACCTTCGTGTGAACAATGAGTTGAGGACTCGAAGGATGGAAAAAAAGAAGGAACTAATTTCAATATTCAGACAAAGGGACACCTTTTGCGGATGTTATGTCTCCTCAAATTCCAAAGAGAAAAAAAAATCATATTCTCAAATCTGGAATGGTGAATAAAATGTTGGGCAATGTATTCGATAAATAAATTGGTATAAGCATATTCAATGATAGAGGGGTGTTTGAAGATTTTGCTGTATACTCGGAGAAATATAAAGGACAGTTAAGGATTTTTAAATACCAGAGTATTTGTTAAGTACAGAATGTAACGCTCTGTATGCTACAAATTGTTCATAAAAGTTTCTGAATTCTCACTGCATAGAAGAAAATATTTTGTGGAAATGTTCGTAAATGTTTGTGAATTCCTATGGGGGAGTTACGAAACGAGGGGTAACTCATTTCGGGAAACTCGATCCAATCTAGCTGGGGAATCCATACATATTTTTTAGGAAACCCGGGGAACCCATACATTTTTTTTGGGAACCCGAGCCAATCTGATTGATTATGAATTACCCCTTGTTACGAAATGCTCGTGAATCGCATAACCCACAAACAAGTTCGTTAAAGTTTGTACTTTTTCACAAATATTGTTCGTAACATGATCACTTGACGAGCATTTTTGTACTTTTACAAATATTTGTTCGTAAATGTTCGTAAACACACAAAAAATGTTCCTAAAATTTTGTCATTTGTTCGTGAATGTTTGTAAAATGTTCGGCAGGCAAACAAAAATTTACGAACAAATGACAAAATTTTACGAACATTTTCTTGTGTGTTTACGAACATTTACGAACAAATGTTTGTAAAAGTACAAAAAATGCTCGTCAAGTGATCATGTTACCAACCATGTTTGTGAAAAAATACAAACTTTTATGAACTTGTTTGTGAGTTATACGATTTACAAGCATTTCGTAACTCCCCCATAGGAATTCACAAACATTTTTACAAAATATTTTTTTTCTGTGTGGGAACGGAACAAATTCTTCGTAAAAGTTTGTGCTTGCTTCATAAACTTGCACAAACAATTTTTGTTCTTTTACAAACATTTGTTCGTACTTTTTTATTTGTGTGGCAAAACTTTACGAACAAATTACAAAATTTTACAAACAATTTTTTGTGTTACTGAGCATTTACCGAGAAATGTTTGTAAAAGAACAAAAAGTGCTCATCAAGGCATCATGTTATTAACAATGTTTGTTTAACAACTAAAAAGTACAAACTTTTACAAAATTTTTAATTGGTCATACCATTTGAAAGTCACAAACAATTACGAACAATGCAACGAAATAATTTTCTTCTGTGGTAAAACTCACTTTTTCTGACTTATTTTGGGCAAAAGATAAGAAGAAATACTCATAATTTGAGATCTGTTCATTTTATCTGGAGTGAAAATTGCCTTGTGACTTACGATTTTCATGTGAAAAAAGGACAATTTTCTCAGAGAATCATCAGTGAGGTGATAACTTCTCATTTTCAACAGGTATTTTGTTCTTGAAATTTTATAAAGGTTTAGTTTTTGCGATGACTAAATTGTATTAATGACTGGAAAAACAAAGGAGCATCATCTCTACGAACGTAAGAAAAGCCTTAAAAGGGTCCTGGAAGAGCCAGGGAATGCGCGAATCCGCGCGTACTTGGAGTGCCAAAAATAACTCACTTCAATGAATGATATGGAAAGTTTCCGGACTTCTCGTGACATTCTACAGTTCCCTTACATAAATAGGAGGAAGACTTGGTAAGATACGTTCTTCAAACGGATAATAATGGGCATCTTATTGAGGCGAACTGGCTGCCCAAAATTATGAGCACTCGCCCTATATCTTTATTTTCAGTTTTAAAACTATTTAATATGATTTGTAGTGACAGTTAATTTATAAATTTATAATTTATAATTTATAATTTAAATTTATAATTTATTAAGCTCCGCTCACTGATGAATTTATGAAAGTGGTCTGTCTCTGGCATTTCACAGAATATCTTACTATAACATGAGAAATTTTCCAATTAACTTAAAAAAAATTATTATTATAAAGGAAGAGAATATCAAATAATATAAATAAGCGATAAATATTATAGGGGCGCGACGTTTGAATTCTAAATAAAAAACATCGGAAATGGAAATTATTTAAAATAAAAATGGAAATTAAAATATAAACATAAATAAATAAATACCTAAAATATTTCAGTTTCACTGGCGTTAATTTAATAAACTATAAGCTATTACAAAATGTTTAATAAATGAATACTTAGGAGGTTAAGTGTTTTGAAGTTCAAAGAATTAGATGTCATGCCCCCTCGGAATCAACGCTCGTTTCTTACAATGATATTTATTCAAAATTCTTATGTTACTTTAGTGACTATATTATGACCGGCGCACAATAACTTTTGTTTGTAAATATGTTTTTAAAATTTTCCATGAGAATGAGCAAGATGACTAGATCTAGATCTCACTTACTCTCATTGAAATGTCAAAAACATGTTTACTAAACAAAAGTTATTGTGCGTTGGGCATTACGGTAATAAAAATAAAAATATTATTTTAAGTGGACTATCTAGTTAGCATAGTCATAAACGATCGACATAGCAAAGCGCCTAGATTAGCTCACTTGACAGTATTTTTCTCATACTAGTGACATAGACGTTCTCTACAACTTTGTTATGTTACGATTACCATCCAAGTGACAAGATATTTTCTTAAAAATTTTACGAATGGATGTTGGATTAAAAAATAACATTTTTATTGTAGATTGTTTTGTAATTATTTGTTTAAATTTTGTTAAATTTGCGAGTAAGCGGATAAATAAACTCCTTTTTTTTCTTATAATATGTTTTTGAATGAAACAGTGAATAATTCTATGGATTTAGAATTATTAAAGAATTTCATCAGTCCAAAAACAAGCGTTTTAACCCTTTAAGGACGATTGGGTCACCTGTGACCCAAAAATAAAATTTTTCTTACGGCCATATAAAATTGTATCTTGCACTAAAATGTCAGAAAAAAATATTTTTTCCGACCCTCATTTTTTGGCCTTCTCGTCCTTAAAGGGTTAAGTAGCACTCTACAGAAAACGATTCGGTTACCACACCTTACTATAATTCACAAAATATTACCAAAAATATTCATAATCGTCGAATTTTTGGTAAACATATCCAAACATTTGCAACTCGCAACTTTGTGACTTTGATGATTTCTAAAATAAAAGTTAATTTTATAAAATCTTTCTTGTTTTTGGAAAATCAGTAAGTTGGCACACCAATTAAATTATTTTTCCTAATTTTTCAATTAAATATTATGTTCTCGCGACAAACTTTGACAAAACACGGTCTTCCAAGATGCAAATGCAATATATTTACGCAATTTTATTTAAAATAAAATTGATCTCGAGCTAGGATGATTAACTAACGGATGGAGCATTTTAATTCACAAATGGTATATTTTTCTTAAATTCTTTATCATTTTTAAGCTTTAGATCCCACAAACATAAGTATAACACGAAATGGTAGCCCCATATACAGAGAATATATTTTTATTGAATTTAAAATTTTACTGGTGTTACAGATAGAAAATTTTTCAGAATAATTCAAAAATTACGAATTTTACGTCTTTTTCATAAAGGTCTTAGGAAGTATTATCCTCGTGCAATCATTATAAATTTTGTGCTAATAACATAACATTAGATACTCTTTCATTTGGTAAAAGTTTTAAAATGATTGCATTTGGTTTTATACCAAAACTAAAAAACCACATAAGAAGAAACGTAACCACATTTTTGTACGGAAAATGTATGAGAATGCTCTGACCTGATCTCGAGTACCTGTATGGTAGGGATACCCATCGAATGCGTCCCAGGTAGTAGATAGGGAATGGCTGTGGATGGTTCTAAAACTGACTATACTTTTTTAGGCCTGTACATTAGGCTTGCACCCTATTTCAGCCACAAGAAAATAGAGAAAGATTCACCAGAAAATCTATGCAAGCCACTGTAAGGAGATGTCGATCTCGAGACTGACCTAGGACAAGCTGGCTGAATCAAATTCAAAATTTTGCCTTGGAGCGCCTTGGAATTGACCTTGAACACCTCCCTGAAGTGGCGAAGGATCGACAGGTTCTTTGGTTTTTTTTTTAAATAACGAAAAATTATGTTAATAAAATTCTAATGTAAGTTTCTTCTAAATGGTTTGTAACTCAGTTTTCAATTTTTTTTTTTTTTGAAAATTTTATGCTTTTGTCCATTTGACAAATTTTTAACAAATATTCCGGATGATTCTGGATTCCGGATAAATCAAGGAAGTTCTGACTATGTAATTTGGGAATAACTTAGTATTTTTCCAATTTCAAAGAGTATTTTAAATTACTTAATTGATATTAAATCCTCAAGTTTTAAGTGAGTTGTCCGGAATTATACGTAATGTCCGGAATTCCAAATTTTTACCTGTATTAAAACAATTATTTGAATTCTTCTAAAATGAATAAGTAAAAAAGATATTTTTAAATTAAATTTTTTTCTTGATTAACATTAAAAGAAATTGATGAATTCACACAGTAAACTTCTACCTTTGGGAACACACATGATTCAATCAATTTGCATATTGCTCACCCCAATGAAGCTGTGCGAGTTCAAACCATCAAATTCATAGGGAATTATGCGTATAGGAGAACGAGTGTAAAAAAGATTCAAGACTGGGAATTCAATTGAATTCATCGTGGTCTTTTGTCCTTGCCATGGGTTTGGGAAGAAAACTTCCTCAATCGAATTAGAAATTTGAGATTGATTGTGCTTCATTGTGTATTTCTTATGCAAATTTTCTCTCTTTTCTTGTCACTCTAATTTTCTTTTATTTGTATTATTCTGTAATTCTTCCCCGTGAATGGATGCCGTGTGATCCTTGAAGAGGATTCCACATATTCTTGCTACGTTCCCATTTCCAGAGGGGTTTTATTGCCATCCAAATGTCGCAGGTGTCTCCTTCGTGACCCCGTGTCTTCTATATAACTGAACCAAGTCCACCAGTCATCTTTTCCACCCTTGACTAAACACCCTGAGACTTTCTTATGCCACAGAGATACCTTCAATGCATTCCACATTTTTAATTATTTCTTTTTAAAAGCCTCATTTCTTGTATTTTTCTTCATGATCTCTCCTCGATACTTGGCGTTTGTTACAAAAAAAAATAGTGCTCCTTTTGCTCATATCGCGCAATTAAAGTCAAATTATAATGTATGGACATATTTTTACCTTTTTTTCCCCCTTCGCATGGGGCATCTAACAAAACCTGAAGCCACCTCAGAAACTGCCGATTGGATCGCATGCGATAAATATTATCATTTTCCATGAGGTTGGAACTAAATGAGAGGGATTTCTTAGTTTGTCTTCAAGACGTTCTTAGAGGGCAACCCAGGAACGTCTTCCTCACCGAAAAATACCTGATGAGGTGTTCTTGGAGTGAGAGTGAGATGCACATAAATAGAAGAAATAATAAGTATATGACGTTCGTGGCTTGTCACACTTGACCGCGTGCCGTGAGAAGAGGAGTCCATCGTCTTTTTTTTATAATTCTTTAAGAAATACTCAAGGGAAAAACATTGTTTTTACACTCGCCTCTGAGCAAATAAATGTAATGGCAAACAACATTGGAACACTTTGTTGAAGTTCCTTCTTGATTCACCTGAGCTCGGTTTCAATCACTTCTAAAACAGAGGAAAGTATCTAGAGAATCCAATGATCGACCAAGAATTTATTACATTTTCTACTAATTTTTATTGACAGAAGAAATATCCGGAAATCACATAAAATATTCAGACAGTCTCAAACAAATTTAATAATTTTATCAGTTAATTATTATTCTTAATTAAAATGAAGCTTACAAGGTTTAGATACAGCTCAAAAACCATTTAAAATTTTATGAATATATCATTGAGATATCCCGTGTGGTTGGGGTACCCATCGGGCGCGTCCCAGGTGGCGGATAGGGAATGGCTGTAGTTGGTTTTAGAACTGGCTATAGTTTGTTTGGAAATAGCTATAGGCACGTATCGGCATCTTTGCGTCTACGAGAAGTCCTTAGTGAATACTAAACCGCGGACCACCCCAAATCCCGTGTCTCCTGGGTAAGGAGGCCTGTGCATCAGGTTTGCACCCTGTTGCCACAGTAACCTGTCAGCAAAAAAAACACAACAAAGAGCCTCGGATGTCGGACGGATTGCACCGGAAACGACCTACGCGAGACAATGGACAAGCTGTTGCTTCAACCGCTGGTCCCGGGGTCGGAGGGCACCAGAGTAACGGAAGAGGCTCTGGAGTGACATCAGGTTTGACAAGCCTACCACGACGACAACGGCACTTCAGAATGGCTACATGGAATATCTTTTCACTCACAGGGAAGCACCAGGAGCTTAAGAGCGAAGCAAAAAGATTCCAATTAGATATAATTGGTGTTTCGTCTACTAAGCAAAGAGGTAGTGGAACTGTGGATCTTGAGGAAGGGTGGCAACTTTTCCTGTCTGGAGTGGCACCGGAAATGTCTGCACAGGCGGGTGTGGGGATACTCACAAGCCCTCGGCTGTCAGACAGGGTTTGTGATGTCTGGACACACAGTGGGAGAGTGATGGGTATCAAGATCAAACTTGAGAGATCTTCCCTGGCGGTGTTGCAGGTGTACGCACCGAACGCATCGTCAGAGTACCCAGCTTTCCTAGATGAAGTGGAGGAAGTCCTGAATAAGGCATCTTCTGAAGCGGATTCAGTTGTGTTGTTTGGGGATTTCAATGCCCATGTTGGTGTTGACTCTGAGACATGGAGGGGTGTGATTGGGAAGAACGGGGATAAGAGTGAGAACCCGAACGGTAAAATGTTGCTGGATTTCTGCGCAATCAAAGGTTATTCGATCATGAATACCTTTTTCCAGCACAAGGAGATTCATAAATACACCTGGGAAGACACAAAACGAGGACTTAAGTCAATAATTGACTTTGTCCTGGTTCCCGGTGTTGATAGAAGAATTGTCCAAGACGTTCGAGTTTTTAACAGTGCTGAACTGTCAACTGATCACCACCTGCTCTTTGCAAAAATTAACCTCAACGAAGATCCTCCCGCTCTACCTAAGGGTAAGAGCAAAGTGCTTAAATGCATTAGGTGGGAGAGTCTCAAGAAGAAAGACGTTGAGGAAAAATTTGTGAAGGGCATACAGGAAAGGTTTGAACAAATTCCACAGTCTCCTTCTGACATAGAGGCTGAATGGGCCTGCTTCCAAACAGCCATTTTGGCCTCGGCTACAGAAGCTTGTGGCGTTAAGCGCATTAATGTGACGAACAACGTGAAACGGTCATCTTGGTGGGGAATACCGGGAGTAAAAGAAGCCGTTGGAGAGAAAAAGAAGGCTTACAAGTTGTACATACAACGTAAGGATTCTGATTCTCGTGATCGTTATGTTGAGGCGCGAAAGGCTGCAAAGCTCGCAGTTAAAGCCGCTAGAGAGGAGGCGTGGAAAAAGTTCGGTGAAAAGCTGGAGCTTGACTATAGGTAGGCAAACAAAACTTTCTGGCAAACAGTCCGAAGACTCCGAGGGAAGAAGAGCAATTCCATCCAAGGAGTAACATCCAAGGAAGGGAATCTTCTGACCAAAGAGGAAGAGGTTTTAAATCGCTGGAAAGAGTACTTCTCAGAATTGCTCAATCCTCAGCAAGGCACTGATGATGACGTACCCAGGAGTAAAGGCAGGGAGGAAAGTAGTCCTTCAGAGAGTGAAGTCCTGTATGCGATTAGTAAATTGAAGGATGGAAAAGCTGCAGGAATTGACGAAATACGTCCCGAAATGCTAAAACTCATGGGTATAGCGGGTGTCAATTGGCTCACGCGTGTCTTTAAGGTGGCTTGGCAAAGTGGGAGAGCACCAAAGGACTGGCAAGTTGGGGTCATTGTACCCATATTCAAGAAGGGAAACAAGAAAGATTGCTCCAATTATAGGGGAATTTCCCTTCTGAGTTTGCCCGGCAAAGTGTATGCCAAAATCCTTGAGAGAAGATGTCGAGAAATAGTCGAACCCAGACTGGGTGAGGAACAATGCGGTTTCAGACCTGGTAGAAGCACCACGGATCAGCTTTTTACCCTGAGGATGATTGTCGAAAAGGCTTGGGAGTATGCAATTCCACTCTATGCTTGTTTCATAGATTTGGAAAAAGCATATGACCGAGTACCGAGAGAACAACTTTGGGATGTACTGCACGAGTACGGACTGGATGAAGAATTGGTAGGAGCCATTCAGTCATTGTACAGAGACTGTAGTAGCTGTGTTCGTGTAAACGGATCCAAATCGGAAGGTTTTCAAGTGAGTGTTGGACTGCGCCAAGGGTGTGTTCTATCACCATTGTTGTTCATAATATACATGGACAAGATTATGGAACGCAGTCGGGGGCGGAATGCGATTCGTATTGGGGATTTCAGGGTGAGCCATCTCCTCTATGCAGATGATTTGGTTCTTTTTGGATCTTCCGAAGAAGAGCTTCAGCGCACACTTGACCGATTTGTAAATGTTTGTGCCGAAACAGGTATGAAGGTGAACGACAAAAAGTCGGAGGTAATGGTGATTTCCCGACAATCTGTGAAATGCACTCTACATGTTAGTGGAGACTCATTGACACAGGTGGAGAAGTTCAAGTATCTCGGGGTGTTATTCACGAGTGATGGTAGGATGGAGGCAGAACTCTCGTCGCGAATCGGTCAGGCTTCTGCAGTAATGAGGGAGCTTGGCAGAAGCGTGTTGAGGAAGGTCGAGCTTAGTCGATCGGCTAAATTATCGGTTTTCAAAGCTGTGTTCATTCCTATTCTCACCTATGGTCATGAGATTTGGGTAATGACCGAAAGGGTAAGATCGCGAGTACAAGCTGCCGAGATGAGGTACCTTCGAGCGGTAAAGGGAATCACTCGTAGAGATCGAGTGAGGAATGTGGCCGTTCGTGAGGAACTAAGAATCGAGGAGCTGCTTCTTCGGGTTGAGAGATCACAACTTCGATGGTATGGACATGTTCAACGCATGAATGAAGAAAGATTCCCCAGAAAAGCTATGCAAGCCATTGTGAGGAGACCTCGGCCTCGAGGCAGACCTAGGACAAGGTGGCTGAATCAAATTCAGAATCTTGCCTTGGAACGCCTCGGGATCGAACCCGAACATCTTCCTGAAGTGGCGGAGGACCGACAGGCGTGGGCTGCTAGATTGGATGTCATGGGCCCGCGACCCCAATAGGGATAAGCGGTTGAAAATGAATGAAATGAATATCATTGAGATATTATAATATGCGAACTGCCCCACCCTCCTCATCAAATTGGTTGTTTTCTTGTTTTAGCTTTATTAGTATAATGATGTTATTAAAATAAAATCCACAGGAAGAGCCTTTTACATTAAAGTGCCTAATAAATAGTGTCGTAATTTGTGATGGAATTAATATTGTGCCACTATTAACAATTTCAGTAAATGCTAAAATATGAGGTATACTCAAAATAAAAAGTATAAAACATTTTCCAAACAAAATCTCTTAATATTTTTATTTAAAAAAGTAAATTTTTATTAAAATATTTCTTTATAAAATTGAAGAAAACTTTATATAAAAATTTAGTTACAGAATAGAAACCCGGAACTGGAACAATGGTGTCTTTACAAGCTATTACAAAACAAGAATAATTAATTTAAAAAAATATTTATAAGCTTTCACAATAATTATTAAATTTTAGTACAAATTTTAAAAATAAAAATCAGGTATAAAGTTAATTGATAGTTCGAAGACTTTTGCTTTCATATAGGTAAAAAACAGAATTTAAATATATGACAATATTCGAAACATTTGACAAGATTTTTAGTACTTGTACTACTAAAAATCTAAGAAGTCATATCACTCTTCTATCAAACTTAAAGGAATAACTTGCAAGGTTGTTAGTTTTCAATAACGTAATCAGACCAAGAACATGGAAATTTTAATATGGAAACCAATTTTTGCCATGTACTAAAAAATTTCGTGCTAGGGCTAAGCTTTCCTTTTCATAATACGACAATTATTGTTTAGTAACACAACGCATTTTTAAGATTCTTAAAGTTTGTAAAAATGATTAGGAAGGTTTGACAATTGGATTAATAAAATCACCAAATTAAGACATTTTTCATTTTAGTACATGAGTGTACTAAATATTTATGTACACCACAGGAACACAACAATTTGTTTTCTAATCGAAATTATGTCTTTTTATTTCCTTAAGATTGATTTTTTGCAAAAATTCAGAAACCTGGTTTTTAGTACTAGTGAGTTATAAAAAGTTTCTAGGTTTCTACCTAAAATGCTTTTCTTTCATGTGGCTTTACAACCCACAGCATGAATTCTGCACTTAGAAAAACAATATTTCACAGACTGCATAATATTGATGCTTGTTCTTTTAGTACAGTCCTGTACTAAATGTTTCAAATCACCCAAAGAATATTTCGTATCTAAATTTTATGCTTCGCTATTACAATTACGTCCAACAAAGCACGTTTTTCCAGTAATTGAAGAAAAATTATTAATGTAGAGTTTTATTTATCATTTTTAGAGGAGGATGAGGCAGATTCACACTGGTTAAGTTAATTTCGGGTCTAATTAGCTAAACGAATATGAACCACATTAAAACTCACTGCATTCTGTTAGTTTCTCTTGAGTTTAACTATCTAAAAATATGCAGAACACATACTGAATAATTATTTCTTTCCTTCAAAATATTTGTTTTTGGAAATAATGCATTCGTGAAACTACCTTACCCACGCCATAATTAATATTCGTGTGCTAAATGCAATTTTTAATTATTACACTGTATTTTTCACACAAGAACTTTTTCGATTTTTGTCTGACCTAAACATTTGACAAATATTAATTTGATTTTTTGGGAGTTAACTGTTTAGTACATACATGTACTAAATGATGTTTCTAATCACTCTGGGTGCTTCCCAAAATGCGAATTCTACCGACTTCATGTGTGACACTCATGCTCCAAGTCAGTGCTTTAAAAAGCAATAGCAAAATTTCGAATTTTTGCACTTTAGTACATGCATGTACTAAATTTTTCTTCTAATTGCTCTGGATACTGCTCAAACAGTAAATTCTATAGATTTTCTATGTGATACTCGTACTACAAATTTCAGCTTTGCCAAGCAATAGCAAAAATTGGAATATTCACAGTTTAGTACTTGCAGGTACTAAATATTATCTTTTTCTAATCACTCTGGATACTTCATAAACTGCAAATTATGGTGCCTTTCTATGTGACACTCGTACTACAAATTTAAACTTTAGAAAGCAATAGCAATATTTCGAATTCTTGTAGATTAGAAAGCACATGCATGTACTAAATTATTGTTATTATCACTTTGTGTAATTTTCAAACTAAAAATTCTACAAACAGTGTATGTGATTCTCATTTTACGCTACAAATTTCACCTTTATAAAGCAATAGAAAATTTCTATTTTTTACAGTATAGCACGTGTATGTACTAAATGTTTCTTTTAATCACACTAGATACTTTTCACCCTGCGAATTTCACCGACTGTCTACGTGACACTCATGCTACAAATTACAACTTTACAAAGTAATGGCACAATTTCGATTTTTTGCAGTTTAGTACATGCTTGTACTAATTTTATTCGGTAGCACTAGGTACTGCTTAAAATGCGAATTCTAACTACTGTATTGTATATGTGACCCTCATGTTTCAAGTTACAGCTTTACAAAGCAATAGCAAAATGTCAGTACTTTACATTTTAGAACATGAATGTACTAAATATTTTTTCTAATCACTCTTAAGACTTTTCAAACGGCAAATTCTGCCGACTATCTATGTGACACAGTTGCTACAAATAACAACTATACAAAAACATAACAAAGTTTCGCATCTTTATAGTTTAGTACATGCACGTACTAAAAGTGTTTCAATTCAAATATTGAGCTCTGTAAATAACAGGTATCACAATCTGAATTTAACATCTAAAAATTGAGCATTTCGCTAAGTAAATTTCCCTCCCTTTTTCTGTTTTCCGTTGGTGACTTCCGAGATCACCAATTATCTCGTTGCTCCCAAAATGTCAGGCAATCTCGGAAAGACAGTTGGACATGAAAATTCGTTGAAAATTGATGGTCTTTGTGGTCAGTAATTTCTCTTTCTCATGCCCAAATCATCAATTTTGAATTAGTGTCTTCAGTGGCTTTCGCAAGAGACGCTTTTGGGAAGAGTTTCAAATGCAAAGAAGAAGAGATTTAATGGTTCAATCAATTGTCCCCTTTGAATAAAAATCCGTACAAATCACTCCTTAATGTGATCATGGGTATCACAAAGGCCAGGATCCGGTGGGGATGAGAGGAAAAGGGTTCTCAAGCGTCTTTGAGATGGTTTTTTTTCTTGCCTGTGATATCTTTCAGTGATAGGGTTGAGGTTGAACGGAAAGGAACATCCAGAGGGCAATATAAGAATGAGAAATTTTTAGTAATCCTCCGATCAAATGCTACGATCAGGAACAACAAACAATACAAATTCAATTGTGAAGGTATTAAAAAACTCTCCTGGTGGAAATTGAGTGTGACTGAGGGATGATGGAAATGTCTTATAAACCTTTACCTTATGTGATCGCAATACTATGAGAAATATTGGACTAAATATGCTCTCTCAGTCCAAAATCATTTGCATACCATCGTGATTGTTGATCGTGAAATGCGATGAGACGCTCACAAGAGAATCGCATAGAAGCCTCATTTGCATATACCATAAGGCACTCATTCATCTCCCAGGACGAATAATAAGGGAGACAAATAATCAATTGTTGAAATACTGTACTGGAAATCATTTCAAATGTGAACCCGGGGAATTGTTAATGTGATTTAATTTATTGCCGTGAGAGACACATGGATATTTTTCTCTTTTGGGCAGAAAAAAAAGCAGGGCGAATCCTGGTAAAATGATCCCCGATTCTCCATTTGATATCCCTCTCCTCAGGGAATTATCTGCACTTTTTTTCGTGCAAGAAAAAATGGCGCGACAACGGCTCTAAACGCAACAGTTGAGCCTTCAGTCAACGAAGTGAGAAAAATTTAGCGGAAGAATTGCAATTAGTCTGGAGTTCCTTGATATCAAAAGGTACTGTCGTTGGATAAATTCAGCAATTATAAATGGAGACAATTAATGTAGGCAAACAATAAATCCAAATCAATGCGTGTACGTCTGAGCGTGTTTCATGCCAATTAGCAATTATGCAGCGACAAGGTTGCACTTCTTGAACATAGATGATGGAGTTGCTTTACCAAGACTTTTCCCCTTTGCTTTTTTTTTCATTTCGCATAAGACTTCCGTGGAAAGAAAAAAATACAGACTCTTATCTAATCTTACGGTTTATCTGCAGCTTTGACAATCATAATGATAGACTATGCATCGATCATTTCGCTGAGAGGAAAAATGACAACGCTAAGAAGACAATGAAGTACAATCCGGGAGATATTTGAGCTCTCTTGGCTCAATTTGACGGTGAATTGCGAAGAAAACTCCAGCAGCGAGACAATTAAGAGACACGCTTAAGAAGTCCATGGAGGACAAATGGCACAAAAGGTCTAACTATGATTTCTCAGAGGCTACTCATTCTGGGGAGTAACGCCTAATACGTTGAGCCCACTGAGCCAATTTTGTTGAAATTTTCATCTTCGAGCCGAAAAATTAAAGACGAAAACTTGAAGCTGAAAAATGAAGACGAAGACCGAAAACACTAAGACCAAGATTTGAAGCCGAAAAACTGAAAACTAAATGTTGAAGACGAAAAGTCAGAAATAAAATATTCAAGCTGAAAATTAAAAGACGAAATGTTGAAGACGAAGAATAGCCGAAAAATCTAAGACTAAACGTTACAGTCGAAAACTTAAAGACGAAATGTTGCAGACGAAGAGTTAGGGTTGAAGAGTTAAGGACGAAAAAATTAAGACGAAGAGTTGGAAACGAAATGTTGGAGACACAAAATTGAAAACCAAAAGTTGGTGCCTAAATGTTCAAGACGAAAACTTGAAGACGAATATTTGAAGAGGAAAAGTTGAAGCCGTAAATTTGTAGAAAAACTGGTGAAGAAAAAATATTGTAGCCGAAAGATCAAAGAAGAATTATTAATTACGAAAAGTTGAATAACAAAAAATTGAAACCGAAAAGGTTAAGACGAAAAATTGAAGCCGAAAGAGTTGAAGACGAAAAGTCGAAAATGAAAAAGTTGAAGACGAACAGTTTGAAACCGAAAATGTTTAAGACGAAGAGTTGCAGATGCAAATTTCAAGCCGAAAAACTGAAGTATAAAATTTAAAACCGAATAGTTAAAGACGAAAATGCAAAGACGAAGGAGAATTATGAAAAAAACATTGAAGCCGATAAGTTGAAAACGACAAGTTGGAAACGAAAAGCTGAAGTCGTAAAATTGAAGCCGTAAAGTTGAAGACGAAGACTTCAAGACGAGAAATTGAAGCCGAAAAAGTTGAAGACGAAAAGTTGAAGCCTAATTGCGCGGGCACACCTTTTCAATTTAGTGAAATTCAATCGATTAAAATTTTAACCTCTTACTCTTTCAAACTGAAATAAGATATGTTTGTCTGTTTTTGTCAAATGAAAATTGAAATTTCAATTTCATTTTCAATTTCAATTTTAAATTTCATTAGACAAAAAGAGACAGCTGTATCTGATCTCAGTTTGAAAGTGTATGAGGTAAAATTTCAATCGATTGAATTTCACTAAATTGAAAAGGTGTGCCAGCACCATAAAAAGTCGAAGACGAAGAGTTGAAGACAAAAAAGTTGAAGTAGACAAGTTGAAGCCAAAAAATTTGAAGTAGAAAAGTTGAAGCCGAAAAGTTGAAGCCCAAAAAGTTAAAGACGAAGAATTGAAGATAAAAATTAAAGCTGGAAACGTGAAGTGGAAAATTTGAAGACGAAGACTTGAAGATGCAAATTTCAAGCCGAACAACTGAAGTAGAAAACTTGAAAACGAAAAGTTAAACACGAAAATTCAAAGACGAAGGTGAATTATGAAGAAAAGATATTGAAGCCGAAAACTTAAAAACTAAAAGTTGGAAAAGTAAAGTTTAAGTCAAGAAGTTGAAGCTGAAAAAGTTGAAGACGAAGACTTGAAGACGAAAAATCGAAGTCGAAAAAATTGATGTAGAACAGTTGGAGCCGAAAAGTCGAAGCCGAAAAAGTTGAAGACGAAAAAATTGAAGCTGGAATAAGTGAAGTAGAAAAGTTGAAGACGAAAAAGTTGAAGACGAAAAGTTGAATACAAAAGGTTGAAAATGCTAATTTTAAGCCGAAAAACTGAAGTAGATAACTTGAAACCGAAAAGCTAAAGACGAAAATATAAAGATGAAAGTGACATATGAAGAAAACATATTGAAGCCGAAAAGTTGAAAATGAAAAGTTGGAAACGAAAAGTTGAAGTCGAAATGTTGAAGCTGAAAAAATTGAAGATGCTGACAAAATGTTGAAGACGAAGAGTTGTATATGCAAATTTCAAGCCGAAAAATTGAAGTAGAAAATGTAAAGCCGAAAATTTGAAGCCGAGGATTTGAAATCGAAAAGTTGAAGACGAAGAACTGAAGATGCAAATTTAAAAATGAAAAGTTGAAGACGAAGAGTTGAAGATACAAATTTGAAAAACAAAAGGCTAAAGTCGAAAACCCGAAGCCGAAAAATTGAATACGAGAACACGAGAACGAAAACACAAAGACGAAGGTGAAATATTAAGAGACAATATTAAAGCCAAAAAGTTGAGGCCGAAAAGTGAAAGACGAAGAGTTGAAACCGAAAATGAGAATGGAAGATTGGAGGTGTATAGGCAGTCACGAAATATTGAAGCCGAAAATTTCAACACAAAAAGTTTTTAGAGGAAAAAAACTAAAATTCTTTAAGAACTAAAAGAGAATTAAATATTTAAGATGAAAAAGTGGAAAAAGTAAAGACCAATAACTTCAAAATTAAGAGCTAAACACAGAAAGTAGAAACGAAAATGTTTAAAGCACAATTTAAAGACGAAAAGTTGTTGACGAAAATTACTTAACACGCTGAGCGCTATTAAATACAACGCCTTGCTAATGCTGTCAGTACATGTCACTTTTTGTGGTTGCTTTTGATTTTTTTATGTCTAAAATGAATTCTTCAATTCCTTTTTCACAATTTAGATAATCATTTTGGGAAAATGAAGCTTTAGTGCTAAAGATATTTCCTGATAAGTAAATCGAATTTTAAAACTCTTAGCTTAGACATAAACCAAATACCCGTCGAGCATTATGATAAGTTCAATTCAAAGGCGTTATCGTAAGTGTGCTTTATATTAATATAATTTTCATAATTTTTAGTAGTTTACAAAAAAAATCGAAAGCATAGGGAAGGATCTGCAATAACAACTATAATTTTTGGTATGTGTCTTAGCTAAACTTTTACAGTGTTTTTTTTAACTTTTTTTTATGATTAGAAAAAAGAAATTGCTGGTTGAACCATTGCAACTTAATGGCACAGCAATTGTGAACTATGCCAAATCCTAGTTTTTCGCTGATGATATCTTATATTTTGCTGAATTGATTGAATATTTAATTAAGCAATATCATTAGATTTACAGGATTTTATTTTTCAACGTCAGTGCTTTAAAGGTTTTAGAGTAGGGGAATGTTTTCAGGTTTTTGACACACTCTGGTTTGGAACACTTCAAAATTCCTCATAATCCTATTGTGAATTTTTCATAGATAGGTCAACTTCTTTAAAGGAACATGGAAAATATGAAGGGTTCGAATTCAGAATGTATGCAAAGTCTGAAAGCCTTTCCCTATAAGATAGCCTATACGTGCTACACGGTCCATATATTCCTTCCCTAAATCGTTCAAGTAGGATTTGTTAATTAATTAATTTAAGATAATTCGAGAAGCATAGTTTTTCTTTCAGTTTCCGTTATCGATTTTACAAAATATCTTGCTAAATTTCAAACAATCACACCGGATGTAAATTCATGAGGAAAATTGCGAATCAATAGTGGATCAAATTCGCGAATTTGCATATTATCGAGGGCTAAATATCGTATTACCGAGAGACAGCTGTACCTATCCCATCTCAATGATCATCCCCTTGGGCTACAGTGCTAAATGGGATCGTGGGAATGCCAGTGCCAATAATATGCACACGCACTCTTGTCATTCGAATGATGATCATTGTTCTCGACTGTCGTTACATATATCCACAATATATCGTCTGATTAACCGTCATGTTTTGGTCAAACGCAACGTCTTACCTCCCATAGCAAGAAGTCAACCAACCGTCGTCGTTGGATTTCAATTGACAATTTCGCACAGGTTTCCAAGCTATAAAATTATTACCTATAATACCTGAACTGGATGGCTGTGTGACAAAGTTGTGGGAGAGCAATTGAGATTTTGCGTCGATCATATTCTCTGCGTGGGAACTTTTCAATTTCTCAGTCTCAATTACAGTATTGCCTAATTGTATACACAGCAAAATCTTTCCCTTTTTTTCCTATTGAAAACGTCTTATTTCATTCAATTGGCATCTTGTGCAAAAAATAGCCGTATTTGTTGTGATTTCAATCTACTTCCCTGAATTTCTTGGAGGAAAAAGGCAAATGGAAAGAATGTGATTTGTCATTTTGGTCGAGTTGTTTTTGGTTATCACGCCAAGTTTTGATTTTAAGCACAAACATTAGTGGCTCTAGTAAGTTAAACATCTAACATTACCGTGAAATTTTTCAGTCAGCACACGAATTCAAAGCCTATGATAAGATTGGGTTAGCTTATGGGAACTGTGATTCTCAATTGGAAATTTGTGTTTTAAACAGGCTTAAAATGGTAAAAGTGTACTAAAATTGATAAGTAGGGAAAAGTCCCCATGCTTCGTACGATCCTAAGCTTCACAATGACTAAATTTTTGTATGTATCTGAATATGTGACTCCGCATTATATTTTAAAACTGGGAACATTCCACTATTTTTTTAAAATATGGGTGCGGTGAGTCACATTTATTGAAAAACATAGGAAAATTTAGTCATTATGAAGCTTGGAGCTGTGCAAAGTACGGACACTTTCCTCTATTTACGGGCGAAAAATTATTGCGAAAAGTCACATAGTAAAACATGGAAATCAGATAAACTGTAGTTACATGTAAAGCAAAGATATCGAAAATTATTAGAAGTATTCATTAGTACACGCATTTACTAAGAACGATAATTCTAAGAACTTATTATTAATGGATCCATTATTTAATAATAATAAATAATATAAAATACAGAATTCACATAATAACGCGTATATCTAGATCTAACAAAATTAAATTTGAATAGAAACATTTAGTACACGCATGTACTAGACATTTCTAATGTGCTAAATGTAATAAGGTGTAAAGATTTCGCAATTAGCCAAATGCTGAACTTTGAAATATTATAGAGTATAAAAAATAAATGTTGAGTTTGAAAGTTTGGCAGATGTTTATAAACGATTTTAAGAAAACTTTAAAAATAAAATAAAAAACCATGAGAAGTAGCTCATAAACGTAATAAAATATTACTTAGAAAAAAAAGAACGTGACCAGAATTTTATACTATTCTGACTTTCAATTGCCTTTAGACAACAAATTTTAAAATATTTTATCTCAAAAACAACTAAATAGATTTTAAAGTTTGGCAGTATTTCGGAATAAACTCAGGAAGGCATTTAACATGAAGACAAGTCCAAATAAATTAGACATGAGCATTCTATTATTAAAAAAAATTAGTAATAAAATTAAATATCGCTTTTTTTATTTTGCGGTTAAACGAGTTTCGTGCTTCACAACCTTTTCAAGCAATTTAGAAAAAAACCCGTTCAATTTTGAAAACTTCTTTAAAAATTTCCAAGTTTGGCTATATTAAAAATATAAAATTAATTCGCAGGTTCGAAAATAATCAAGGTAATTTGCTTAAGGATATCTTTTTGTAACGCCTTTTTCTAAAATCCAACACTTTAGTTGATATTTTTATTAAAATAAATATATTTTTAAATTTAATGAGACTTGTAGAATAAATTAGGAATTCAGAATGCAGTCCCAAAAATTATGAAACAGTGTGTATTCGTATCTGCTATTGTTTTTATTTATTTTTTTCTTTTTGGAATGCGTTGCGAACCCCCGATTTACTTAAAGTAGTCTATATAGATATCTGGATCGTCTAGATAGATTTTTGAAAAACAAAATTTTAAATCAAGTTATATCTCAGAAGCTGTTCTATGGATTTTAAAGTTTAGGTACGTTTCTGAAAGGTCTTGAGAATGCTTAAAGGTTACTGAAGAAGAAACAAAAATGTTAAATATGATTACGAAATAATCCAGATAATTTGTCAAGTAAAAAGGTGTAAAACCGGATTTTCCTTTAAATGGAGTTACAAAAATTACATATATAAAATTTGATGTATCTTATTTTGATGATATCTTTCCGACAAACTGCAGATTTTTTTCCAATAATCAAATTTCAAGATGTTAGACCTTGAAGACCACTTAATGAATTTTAAAAAATTACACAATTTTAAAACGGTCTTGAACGTACCTTTAACATATCAAAAAAGACCTAAGGATAGTTAGTTTTCGGTCTAGTAAATTCGAAACTCAATAATGCCAGCTAAGAGTCAGACCATTCTAAAATGCGATTGTAATAAAAGAATAAAATTATTTCAAAAAGAAATGGTTTATTTGAAAAATTTTGATTAATTAGATTCCATCGATGAGTAGTGGGAAAATAAATTTCAGGGGGAAGTAGGATATTTTTAAATTGGGGCAGCTTTAAAATTCTCCTAATTTTTAAATAAAATTGAGCGTTATTAAAAAGTAATTTGGCTTCGCAATTCGTTTGTGAATCTAAATTATATCATGATAAGGTCCAGTTTAAGTTTAAGAATAGGACTAAATGCCAAATTTTTAAAGCTGCCTCAATTCAAAGGTGCCTTACTTCTCCTTATATAACTTGTTCTCTTTTAATTTTTATATAGAAAGAATTAAAGCGAGAAAAACAGGGATCTCGACTGTCTAATGCCCAACGCACAATAACTTTTGTTTAGTAAGCATGTTTTTGACATTTCAATGAGAGTGAGCGAGATCTAGATCTAGTCATCTCGCTCATTCTCATTAGAAATTTTGAAAACATGTTTACAAACAAAAGTTATTGTGCGCTGGTCATAACACAAAATAAAATAATAATAAATAGTAATAATAATTTTTATTATTAGGGGAAAGCGCGCTACCTTCGCACAACTCAAGTTTCAAACAATTAATTTTTTTTTTCAAAATATTTTGAATCGATTTGGCCCATTATAATATTACATTTTAATAGCTAGTCCGATGCCTCAAATTTTCTGAAAAATTCCATGGATCAAATCAATGAATAATATTGAAAAAAATTGATCGGAGGTCGTACGAAGGTAGCGCGCCTTCCCTTACATAGAGCTTACTTAGAGCTGTCTTTTACAATTTGATGCATTAAAATAATGCTAATCTTATTCGATATCAATCGTTGTGTACGATGGATATACTTCGGCACTGAATGGTGACCAAATCAAAGTTCTGTGGTGAGATAGGCTGATCAACATGCCTTCCAATTAGTACAGGAGATGCTCGGTGACTGCAACTGAAGTAGTCAGAGCTATTCAAGAGCTCAATTTGTTAGGGAGCTGATAATACGGTATTGATGGCTGCACAAAGAATGACTGATGTGACAGTGGTTCATGATAAATCCTATCAGAATGTGTGTTTTTGCTGGAAGTTCTACAATAGAGATGTCCGATTCCAAACTCTCATTTTTACATGTTTGGCACCGGGTGCAATACGATCTCACTCTCGATCGAATCAGGGATCTCTTGAACGAAAGACGTAGCAGTCTTATCAACTGAACCAATAAAATCACAAGATTAACCTGTTTTCATATATTTGGTTAGTTAGTTGTTCTTCATTTACTTAAAATTAAGCCTTTGGAATTAATTGGAATACATTAAAAATAAGTACTTATTAAGTGCTTACCAAGTACTTAATATATTAGGGGAAACTGGGGCACCACCAAATACAGGGTAGCACCAAACACTGCTATTTTTTAATCAGGTATTCCACTTCAGAAGACAAGACTTATAGAAATTTATACACTGAGAGAAATCCGAAAAAGTTAAAATAATATTCCAGAAATGTTAATTCAACCCTGCAGTATTGATCCAAAATCGGTGTAAATATTACCCTTTTTAGGTGTATTGGGGGTTAAAGTTACCCTTTTTCATGTAGATTTTACCCTCAAAAGGTGTAAAATTAACATTAAAAAATGTTGATATATTTTTACACCTAAAAAGTGTTAAAGTTATGAGGAAAAAAGTTAATCGCACCCTCTTTTTTCTCAGTGTAGGTATTATAGGGATGCTTGTCCACTGCAGAAATTGTCGAAATAGTCCAGGTCGTTTAGAAATAAAAATTACTGTTTGGTGCTGCTCCTTGTTTGGTGGTGCCCCAGTTTCCCCTAGTTGGTAAATAATCCGAAATAGGATTTAATCTTTGGACAATTTTCAGAGTCAGAGATATTTAAATAAATTTAGGAATATTGAGTTCTCGACCTTGATTAATTCAATCGCAGCGTAACAATAGCTGTGATTGTTAAAGAGTCAGAGCTTAAAGGCCTGGACCTTGTTGAGGGAAATTGCAAACCGATAGAGACACTTCCGCAAACAACACTGAAAAATTCACCATAATTTGACCCAATTTTTTGGCCTATGCTCATTAACTCGAGAAACGGAAGAAGGTTAGAGGTTTAGCCAGACAGGTTCATTTATTATCACCTCAGTCTGCTACCTGAATTTTCTGGTCTTGTGCAAGGCAGCTTGGCATCATCCCCTTCCTCATCTCAAAGTGCATCCCCATGGTGCAAATACCATGCAATTTCCTCCCGGCCAAGATCTTTTCTCTCTCTACCTGCTGCAGGGCAATTTTTGATCCTTCCCTGGAAGGATTCTACTGCCATTTGTGCCCTTGTGCCGATCCCCGGGAATCCATCTGCGAAAAGGGAAAGTGAAGTGTTCTGTTTTTGCACATAACAATGGCCTTTGGGATGAAAAAAATGCATACCCAAAAACCCATTCATAAATCACAAAATTCAATCTCTCAATAGGATCGAGAGATGTTTTTGTTATGCCAATTGACACCAAAAGTGAGTGAGACAAACGAGGGGTTGAAAAATCACAGAAGAGGGATCGATTATTATCGGCAAATTGACACTCGAGTGTGTCATTAAATGGTGTCGTTTGGTGTATCATTAAAATTGCATTCCTGTGGGGTTACCCTCTCAACCTGGAATCAGGCTGCAGAATTCAAAAATTGATCCAGATGATCTTCAAGTGCACTCAGATTAACGGATTTGGGGTGGAAGTTGAGAACGGAAAGTGTTGATTTTAACATTTGAAATTACGAGTTGATTCTAGGCGAGTAATGAAAGCAATTAACCTATTGCTAATATCGACTTATGGGGAGGGTCGCTGGAAACTGATAGTCTATATCTCAAATCACTTGAACTGCTTTACAGACAAATAGGAAATCCGATTAAAAACGAATGAAAAGCGGTTGTTATAAAGAAAAAAAATTTAGAGGCTAAATATACTACCACCTTTAATCAATAACTAGTGTAACAGAGTTATAAAAATTTCGAATATTTAATTAAGTTTAGGAAAATTGTCTTTTACGAATATGAATATCACAACATTATAATTAAAACTTAATAAAAAAAATTAGAAGCAAAAATCACCGGATTTACTAAACATCAAATTTTATTAATACTTAAATGTTCATTGCGGGAAAAATAATTTAATTATCATATTTTTATAAATATAATACATCGCAATATTTATAAGTAATGACTATTCAGTTATTTAAATTTCCAACTAATAATTCTATTCTAATCAAACTATGTAAGAGGGGCGGACCCTATGATTAAAATAAATAATAATAAAAAATAATTATTAATTAATTATGATATAATACTTTTTAGATTTCCTGTTAACTTTTAATTAAAATGACTTTGAAATATCATTTATTTTTGTATTATTCACATTTTATTACTCATATTAATTTAATTTTTATATAAAGATCTTGACTTGTCCTATTGAAATTACAGTATAATATTTTTAAATGACGTAATACTATAAACGAAAATTTTATAGAACAATATTTAATATTAAAAAAAGTAATCCTATGAATATATTATATTAGAATAAACATTAAGTATTTTTCTTAATTTTTGCCCAAGATTTTCTATCATTAATTTTTCTTTTACAAGTTCTTACAAAAAAAAATCCAAGTACACGAAAGGTATCATAAAATTAATAAAGTTTATTATTTTCTTTCTGCAATTTTCAAGTAAAATCTGTTTTAAATATTCGATACTAAAACTTTGAATATCAATTTTTACAATTTCTTTAAAAAAGAAAATGCTTTGAAATTTATAAGACCTACTTTAAGTTTTCTAAATTTCATTAAAGTTTAGCAAAACTCAGCATTTTCCTAATGATTTTTGCTACAAGTTCATCGAAAATTTAAATAAATAAATGAAATTTTTCAATTTCTGTAAAAAAATTTCTTTATTTTTTTAAATTTCCATTTTTCTTCTTTTTTAAGTTGTATTTTTAATTTTAGAAATTTTAACTATGTGTTTTTATATTTTAAAAAAGTTTTATTTTAATCTGCTTTAATATTTTAAAATTTTCTTGATATGTTGGAAACTTTCCATGAAACTTTTCAAAAGACTGTAATTTACAAACGAAAATTTCCCTGGATTGTTCCACAAATTATCCGCTTTTAATTGTTCATTACAAGTTTATACAAATTACATTGTAAATCGATGAAAGTCTCAGAAAATTAATGGAATGTTAGATTTTCTTAAAAAAATCTTCTTTAAGACTTTCAAATTATTATTTATCTTCAAATATTAAATCTTAAAAATCTGCAAAATTATTGATATGTTTTTAAAATACATTTTAATAAAATGTGTATTTTATTCTTTATTGTATTTTTGTTAATGTTATTTCTTAATCCAAATTTTAACTTGGCAAAATTGAGACGTTGAGAGCACGAATGGACTCCTTTGTATGCATTTCCCTATTAATTTTTTTTTGCTAGTTAAAAGTTTATTAAAAATATTCAGTCTCGAAACTACATACCCATTTTTAAATATTTCTTTAAATATTTTCTTTAGTTTTTATCGTTGTTATATTAAATATCAGATATCGAAAAGCAATAATATTTCTTTTGAAAAAATATAGTAATAAAAAAACGGTTGCCAAAGTGTCCCAGGCTTCGTAAAGTGCTTAAACTTGTGACATAGGGGAGACTGGGGCAGAATTAGTCAGGAAATTAAATTTTCCTGACTAATATTTGAATCAGGCTTATAAATATATTTTAAGGAATATGAGGGGTAGTGTTTACTTCGACTGGTTACCTCAATATTCCTTGTAAGCCAAACTATAACATCCCAGTATCTAGTACCATCCGTAACCAATTTTGCCCTAGTCTCCTCTAGATACTATTCTTGAAAAGTACCTTCGCATCATTTACTCCTTGCTGATTGTTAATCGATTTGAAGGGTTTTATCTCTTAAAAGATCCCACAAAATAGTTTTAAGGGTAATAATACAGATTTTCGGACCAGAATTACTTATCGGTTCATAATCGGTCATTACCGGTTCATAAACCGATTTTATCCGTTTTAAAAATCACTCAAAACATTTCCCAAAATATCTTAGGACTAATACAAATTGAATTTCGGATAAAAATTAGTTATCGGTTATGAATCGGTTCATTACCGATTCAAATTCGTTTGGAACAAGTTCAGTTTTATCGTAAATTCCAAGACCTTTCCAACGTTCCCAAATATGACACCATTCGGATAAGAAATAGGCTTCTGGAGCGTTTTTCATGCTTTAACTTTGAAAAACCGTTATTAAGAACGATATAATGGTATTTTCGTATAAGGACGAAATGTCCGACTGGATAACCTCTAAAACATTCATTCTTAGAATGAAATTTAACATTCGTCCTAACTCTCCTAACTCATTCATTCATTTTGTTGTCATCTCTCTCATACCAATCCGTTTACTAATTTACAAAACTTGAATTTTTAAATAGTGGGCCAGGCCGTAACAGATCCAAAATCCAAAAATTAAAAAAAATCGCAAGACGTGTTTTCTAGCTATCCCAAAAAAATGGTTTTGAAGAGGAAAGAGAGGGGTGGCGGAGGCTGGTAATGAGGGACATGTTAACGACCCTTATGTAGAGGGGTCCCCCGAAGGTCCCAATTCGCTATCTCTAACCGTTTGGCCATTAGAACTGCCGACAGCCGGACGGACAAACGGGCAGACTGACAAAGAACGTGACGACATTTCTTAGAAATCGTCTGAAAAGCACTGTTCTCTCTGTAGAGTTCGAAAAGTAAAAGGCATAGGGATAAGGTAAAGTGGGGTACCTTTCAATTGCAGCACCTTCGAAAAAGGGCTTTCTTCTCCTATTTTTCAATGAAATTGAGCCTTATCATATTGTAATTAGGTTCAGTTCTATTTAAAAATAAGAGAAAAGAAGCCCCATTTCAAAGGTGCTCGAATTCAAAAGTGGCTTGGTCTTTTCCCCTAAGGGATAGGTAATAATAACACGAATATTACCTTTGATTTTCCTTTGAAGATTACCTTTGATATGGAAGAGATTTAGGACATTTTCGTAATGGCCCTTATCCAATATTGCCCGAAAATTATCCACTAAAGGAATAAATCTAGGGGAAAGTGCTTTGCCTGCGAAAGTTCAAGCCTTCGAGTAATGTGAATTTCTTTTGTTTTTCGTAAGAGATTTTCACTAAATTATCACGGAATTATCAACAATTGATGATAAGTCAACTAATATTTATTAGAAATGTGTAGGGTAAGTGTGCCTAATTCCAGCCAGCTTGGAATTTCGGCCACCTTTTTTGTTCCTCGAATTTCCATGAACTTTTAGATTTGACAACAAAAAATGTAGCTACGACAAACGAGGTGACGTGAAAAATATATTGGAAGAATTCCCGAAGGGCAAGGAACTATGAGAATGAAGGTGGCCGAAATAGGTTATCAAAGCTGTGTCTATATTTTTATTAATTTTAAAATGTATTAAGAATGATTTTAGAGTAAATAAAGACGGTAAACTCTTTACAAGGTTCCAAGCAACACTCTTTTAGAAGAAAGAATAAAAAAAAATCAATTTGTATTTAAAATATTACATTTCAAACTTGAGACTTTAACGCTTGCATGCAACTATGCCGAAATTTGGCACACTTACCCTAAGTCTCTTATGAAAACTAAAAAAAAATTCACATTATTCGAAGGCATGAACGTTCGAAGGTAGAGTACTTTCCCCTAAATCTCATTTTTTCAAAGTTTGCACTTGACAATATATCGCACAATTTTCAAAAATCGAAAAATAACTTTGTTATCCCTAAGCCTTGATTTTCCTGAGTGTACGACACTGAGGCGAAAAAGGGGTTCTTCGCAGAAATTTTGCATCACAATCATTAGCGTTTCTGCAAGATCATTTATTTGCATATATTCCAAATCAGAGAACTTCACATTCATTTGTAAATGTCAAGTTTTGATAACTTCTCTTGCCAAAACTCTTCCTCTTCCAGCCAGTAAAATTTCACCATATGTCTCCGTCCTTCAATTTCAGATGGATAGTTCTGTAGCAGGATTTCCCGGGTTTTTCCGCAATTCTTTACCAAGAGTTTTGCATGAGGGAAAATCAATGGTTAGACTTTTGGGCAGGATGAAGGGGTTGAAGGTTATCTGTATGAAGAATCGACAGAAGAAATTGGTTCACACGGACAAGAAGACTCCTCATCATCCATTTAAATATGCACCTCCGATAATAATAAATCTCGGAAACAATTGATTGTTTCCTTGAATTCCATTATAAATCACATCTGCCCATGAAGCATCCTGCAATTTACCAACCTCTCATTTGCATACTACCTCCGAACCATCATTTCGGAAAGATGACGACAGTCCGCATAGAAATTCAGGAGAAGACCTACCCCTCTCACCCCGAACGGAGTTTCCAGTTGTATCAAGTCTGTTGTGTCTGAAAATTCACAACCTCGCCTCCGAGACGATGAAATATCGTGAAATCTTCATCGCCCTCCCTTCAAGGCTTCAACCCCTTTTCTTTTAAAGGGATGGGCAGAAAAGAAGTGAATGTGAAGTTTATACTATTATGATTATTGTTGGTGTTTTGGTTCTTCCATACACATATTTTCTTCATGTGTCATCAACCCTATTTTATACCATTTTCATGTCACCCGGCCCGAAGAAAGGATCAGGGGAGAGGGGTGGAGGAACCCCTTGAGCCAGAGAATCCTTCAATAAAATCCAACCACGACAATCGAAATCTCATGATTTTCCCTTTCAATAAATCGGAAGAAAGGTGCATCTTCCAACAATCATCCTATTCTGCATAATGTGACAGATGATACAATCTCTTGGTGAAAGGATATGAGAAAGGAATCTTCAATACCAAGCATTTTTCGATGAGCATATGAAATTTATTCAGAAGTATACTCATGGAAAGTATTTTAACTGCCCTTATGCTCAATACCAATACCGATATCACAAATAAATATCAATCCCACAATAATATTAAATTCTCTAAAATGCAGAAAACGTATTGAATATTATTTAAAAAAAATTTGTTTACAAAATATTAAAACTGTAATTTGAAATCAATACCAATACCATTATCATAAAAAATTGTCAATCCCACGTCAATCCAATTTTTTTTAAATGTAGCAAAGGTATTGAGATTTACTTATAAATAGTTCCTTCGGAAATATTTAAATTATCCCTAGATGCATTACCAATATAATAAACAAATATCAATCCCACAGTGGTACCAAATTTTCTAAAATGCAGAAAACATATTGAATTTTATTTAAAAAATTTTGTTTAGAAAATATGAAAACTGTCCTTAAAATCAATACCAATATCATTAACATAAAAAATTATCAATCCCACAGTAGTACCAATTTTTTTAATACAGGAAATAAATAGTCGCTTAAGAAATAATTAAATTGTCCCTTAGGTGCATTACCAATACAAATATCATAAAAATATGCCAATCCCACAGCGATACCAAATTTCCTAAAGTGCAGGAAACGTATTGAATTTTATTTATAAATTTTTATTTGAAAAATATGGAAACTGTCCCCTGAATCAATATCAATACCATTATCATAAAAGATTGTCAATCCTACAGTATCATCAAATTATCTATAATGAATGAAAAGTATTGAATTTTATTTTAAAATTCTCGTTTCGAAAGGAAAGTATTCAAACTACCCTCAGAATCAATACCAATATTATCATCATAAAGGATTTTCAATCCCACATTAATACCAAATTTTCTGAAATGTAGTAATTGTATTGAGGTTTATTTATAAATTCTCGCTTTGAAAATATTTAAACTGTCCCCTGATTCAATACCAATATTATTTTCATAAAAAAATTATCAATTCCACAATGATACTAAATGCAGGAAAGGTATTGAAATTTATTTAAAAAATTACATTTAGAAATCATTTTAACTACTCTCAGAATAAATACCAACAATATCATTATGAAGGATTTGTAGTCCCACATTAATAGCAAATTTTCTAAAATGTAGTTATGGTATTGAGATTCATTTGGAAATTGTCGCTTGCAAAATATTTGAACAGTTCTCTGATTAAATATCAATACCATTATCACAAAGGATTGACGATTCCAACTCAGTGAATTTCAAGTCACTTCATAAAGCAAACGCCTCTTCCAATTTTACTAAAGAAGGAACATCCACGCCAATCCTTCCTTATATTGGTGTTAAGTTTTATTTAGAAATTGTTATTTGGAATAAATATAAATTGTCCCCAGGCGCAATACCATTACCAATATCATAACAAACTTTCAATCCCACAACTAATACCAAATTTTCTAAAAAGCAAAAACAAAAGGCATTAATTTCGCAATCTGCGATGGGATTCAAGCAACTGTAAGCATTGGAAACTTTGACGGAGTTTTTTAATCCATTACTTAAAACCAAACAGATTAAAAAAAAACATTTTGGGATTTATAATTGTTGGATTTTTTTGTATTATCTGGAACATTTTATAATTAATTCAAAAATAAAGTGGGATTGGGTTTTCCCGTCGAATTGTGCTTTGATAGTTTGAATCCCAATATCTTGGATCAAATTAAAGAGCTTTTTGGACATGTGGTATTGACATTATAAGATTGTGGGATTGCTTTTGGACATTGTTACGCCGATTTAGCTGAAATAGTGTCACTGAGAAAGCTGTATGCCTTCCCATATTCAATACCAATACCAGTGGTATTGGACTCGGTATTACGATTTCAAGACCACATCAAATAAGTCACAGAATCGTTCACGATCTACAATCGAATTCAACGACGTTTCGGATTGGTGACATAGAACATCATGTAACTAATTTTTTAAAAGCAATTCTAAATTCATTGTGAAAAAATTGAACAGTTTTAAAAATGATGTGATTTATATAACAATTTTGTATTAAAGAGATTGTGGTATTGGTTTCTATAAAATTTTAAGCTAATGTTTTTTAATCCAAAGTATAGCAGGAATGAAGTCATTGATTTTTTTATAGTTTTTGTACAGTATTGTAATAATGTTAATTTTTATTAACTACTTTTTGATTTAAAATCAATGATGACTGTGGTATTGACTGTGGTACTGTGGTATTGATTTAAGATTACAACAGGGCTGTTTTCCTTATTAAAATCCATTAATATAAATAAATGCTTTAAAATCAGAATATTTTCAGTTTGTTTTTCTGAATTTTATAAAAAAATATTTTTTTAAAGGAGTTGTTATTGATTAAGGCATTCTAATACTTATATTACGGTAGTGGGATTAATACCACAATAATGTGGTATTGGGTTTAGTGAATTCGGGTGTCGGTTGTAGAGTGTTATCTATTTTAAGACCAATTTTCGAAATCGTCTGACAAGAAAAAAACTGCAATAGACTTTAGAAAAACTTTTTGGGATTGATTTTAGAACTAGAGGGAAGTAGGGCACCTTTGAAAGTGGGGATTTTTACCTATTTTTAAATGAAATTGAGCCTTATCGTGATATATAATAATTTAGCTTCTCAATCTGTTCTCAAAACTCAAATATCGGTGAAAAATATCAATTTCAAAGGTGCCCCACTTTCAAAGGTACCCCACTTCCCCCTATGTGGTATTTATTTTTTGACATTGAGGCTATTTACATCGCCGCATTAGACTGAGATTGAACTAATCCAGTATCAGTTTTTGACACAATTCAGTCTAAATCTAATACGGCGATGTAAATAACTTCAATAAAGTCATTTACATTGCTTCCGTACATTAAGACTGAATTGTCCGAAAATTCAATTTTGGGACAATCCAATCCCGATCTACTTCAGTGGTTTAATTAGCGCCATTATTATTTGGCATTTAATCCTATAATCACATTTTAATATGTGGTTATCTAGTTTTGGTATTGGTATAAAACCACTGTGGTATTGGCTTTGAACATAGTGGTATTGATTTAAACATTTTAGTATTGATTCAAACATGTTGTAAAATGTTACATTAGTGCACAATGCTTTTGGTATTGATTTCAGTACTTACTTTTGATAATTGTAAGAAATATTCTCGAACAAGAGGATGTGAGAAATTGATTCACCCTTCAATCTCTAGTTATTCGTCAATAAACCTCAGAGATACACCCATAATAAGTGTTCAATCGTCACAAAAAGGAAGTCATAAAAAGAAATCTCGCTCCCGGACAACGCTTTGACAATTGACGGAGCATTTGTGGTTTTATTGAACCCCCAACGACAGAAAAATCAGTTGCCGAGGAATAAAAATTGGTGTCTTCGGGGAGTCATCATCCTCAACAAGAACACTGGCACACCTTATCTCACCTGCTTCAGCGGCTCAACATCTTTACGATGGGTGATTAATCTGCACATAATTCTGGAAATTGAGTGATCATTGCCACAAACAGCTAATCATCATTAAAAAATGGAGCGACATTGTGAAGGTCTAAGTGACCAAAAAAATAACTCAAAAAAAGATCTAGAACATTTTTGTGATTCGTCCTTCGGAAATTGATGTTAGTCATTTTAATTAAAATTCTGGAACTTGACATCATGTTCCTGAGGAATTCAACATGCCTTCTGATGAGTTCAATGTTCATGTTTTCCACCGTGTTAATTTGACTCAATGTGCAATTTTACAAACACTGTGAATTCCATCTTATACACGGGAAAGATTAAAAAGAACGTTACTAAACACATATTGCGTATGTGCCAAACGATTTATGATAGACCCGTGATGTTGAAGCATTCTAATGTTATTTATCCTCCATCAATTCTGCATTTATTGGTATAAAACACTGAGACTTTGTTGCAACTTTATAAATAAACTGCTAATGGGTATGCACTCAAAAGAGATAATTTAAAAAATACACTATTTCCGTTATAGATAAATTGAAATTTGAATTTCTCCATAAATTACGACTTTTAAAGTAATTTCTAAGTCTATTGGGCAGAAAACTAAATACTTATCAAACGACAAGTATTGTAGTTTAAGAAAAACAAAAAAACACAACGAGATATTGCAAAAATAAAACTCTGGATAAGAAATCATCGAATAAAATGAGTCACAATTAATTAGACAACAAATTATATCACAATCTACCACAGAACTTTAAATAAATTATGATAATAAAACAATGCTAAAAGAAAACTTAATCGCTGAATCTTTATAATAAATCTTTAAGTCACAAAACATTTACCCTGAAAATAGAAGCAAAATTAAAAATAAGACAATGTTTTAGTAGGTATACTGTTTTTATTATACTATCATTTTATTTTATTATAATTCTTTGTAATGTTAAAATATATTTATTTACAAAATTCAATTAGGGGAACCTTTGCAGCTTCGTACAGAAAATTGTAACCAAGTTTCAGGATTTTTTTACGAGGCCGATTTTACATGCTGAATAGGGTAAGGGCTTATAATTTTGGACAGGGTGAAGCATCGATGTTTCAAGTTTGAAATGTAATATTTTTAATAAAAATTGAATTTTTTTGTTACTTTTTTATAAGAAGTGTTGCTTGGAATCTTGTAGACAGTTTATCGTCTTTATTTTCTCTAAAATCATTCTTAATACATCTTAAATTAATAAAAATGTAGACATAGCATCAGTGCCCTATTTCGGCCACCTTCATTCTCATAGTTCCTTGCCCTCCCGAAATTCTTCCAATGCCTTTCCAGATCATTTGCTCGTCGAAGCGATATTTTTTGTTATTTTTTGCAGCATAGTTACAAATAAGCACCAAAAATCCTAGTTTGAAATGCAATATTTTTAATACATATTGAAATTTCTTGTTAGTTCTTTCTTAGGAGGGTTATTTGGAACTTTGAACAATAGATTAGGGCCAATCCATCTCAAGACGACCATAGGGGTACCCTTCATGGTCTTAGATGTTTTTGAATTTTACATATGTTAAAGTACACGATAAAATAATATACCCCTATTTTATATTTTTTTTATATATACCTGGCCGGAGATACATGGCGTTAAAGATGGCGCCTCGCGCTTCATTCCTCAATTGCGATTTTTAGCAAATATTTTAAAATGCTCTATTTCGGGAACGGGTTGAGATTTCTTCTTACTCTTTTTTTTTATTTGAAAGATAATTTTATACTCTTTAAAACGATATACTTGATTTTGCATTATCTGCTTAAGTTTTTTTGTAACGGTCTTTTAAAAAAAATTTGAAAAAATTTAAAAATTAATTTTTCTCAAAAACCCCATTCTCAAAAATTTTGATTTTTTTACTGTTGATCAGTAACATTGAGTACTACCTTCCCTGAAAAGGCGAGCTTCCACTTTTGCACTTACTTTTTTTTTAAAAAATATTTGAAAAATTACCATATTTTCAAAATTAAAAATAACCAGTTAAACTCAAAATTTTGAGTTCAATTTTTCAGGGAATATAGTACTCCACAATACTTATAAACAGCCAAAAAATCAAAATTTCTCGAAATCAAGTTTTTGAAAAAACATTTTTTTTTGAGTTTTAAATAAAAATGTCTTTTATTGACAAAAATAAGCCTTTAAATCATATTAAACACATGTACTAATTATGTTTTTTTTGTTTTCTTTTAGTTTTTAAAAAAAAAATTTTTGGAAATTTTTTTGGATTATTTTTGAAAAAATAAAAATTTTTTTTTTGAAATTCCGTTTAAAAAAAATCTACATATTGACACATGTGTCAAATGTATCTTAAAGTTTGATTTTTGTCAATAAAAGAGATTTTTATTTAAAACTCAAAAAAAATTTTTTTTTCAAAAACTTGATTTCGAAAAATTTTTATTTTTTGGCTGTTTATAAGTATTGTGGAGTGCTATATTCCCTGAAAAGTTGAACTCAAAATTTTGAGTTTAGCTGGTTATTTTTAATTTTGAAAATATGGTAATTTTTCAAATATTTTTAAAAAAAAGTAAGTGCAAAAGTGGAAGCTCGCCTTTTTAGGGAATATAGTACTCAATGTTACTGATCAACAGTAAAAAAATCAAAATTTTTGAGAAAAATTAATTTTTAAATTTTTTCAAAAATTTTTTAAAAGACCGTTACAAAAAAACTAAAGCAGATAATGCAAAATCAAGTATATCGTTTTAAAGAGTATAAAATTATCTTTCAAATAAAAAAAGAGTAAGAAGAAATCTCAACCTGTTCCCGAAATAGAGCATTTTAAAATATTTGCTAAAAATCGCAATTGAGGAATGAAGCGCGAGGCGCCATCTTTGACGCCATGTATCTCCGGCCAGGATTTTTTTTCGGACGAAAAAAAAATAGGGGTATATTATTTTATCGTGTACTTTAACATATGTAAAATTCAAAAACATCTAAGACCATGACCCCTCGATTTGCGATTTTTTCGGTCGTTTTGAGATGGATTGGCCCATTATCATATTTGTTTTCTTTAAAACAGTTCTTAAAATACTAAAAAAATAATAAAAATATATACGTTGTTTTGGGTAGTATTCTGGCCACATTGAGTGAAATTTCGGCCGGATTATTTGTGACGATCTTGTGCAAAATAAAGGATAGAACATTACGAAATGTCATACATAACGAGTTTAATACTTAATTTAATACAGTAATATGATCTAGAAAATTTGAGATCTTCCCTGTAATTTAACCTGAAATTAACACGCAGATTCCCCAAGCTCTGTCCATCTTGAGCCTTTCCGAGACCTTTTCTACATCATATTTTTAACAGAGGCGATGTTTTCTTTTTTCTTTGGGTCTTTTACATCCCAGAAATTGAAAAAGAACTACGAAAAGTTATAAATTTTGGGACAGCAAAAGACGTGGGCGAAATAGTAAACATAACCTCACAGGAGAGACGCTCACAAAATGCCTCTTTTTTTGATAAGAAATACATGATCCAGATGGGAAATTTTAATCGGAATCTGAAGAATGATTCCTTTATTAACATGAACTAAAACAATCTTTAATGAACCCTAACCAATTTTAATGAAAAACCTCGAAGGAAGAATATTTGCATTTCACCACAAAGTACTAGACCTCCAGAGAACCACAAGGGATCTGTCACATTCTTTGTAGTACTCTTTCCATACCTATGTTTGTACAACACAACTTTAATACAAATTGCACACAAAATTTAACATTTTAGTGTTGTCACATTCTAAAAAGAACAAATATTTACAAAAAGAAAACCTTGACTATTTGAAGAATAAAATCCATAATTTTAATTAATTCAGTTGCTTGGCCGATGCGACACTCACTGTGGCCGAAATTGAAATGTGGCCGAAATTTGGTACACTTACCCTATGCAAAAACTAAAAATTCATGGAAATTTGAGGAACAAAAAATGTGGACGGAATTGGAAGCTGGCCGGAATTTGGCACTCTTGCCCTATATAATCCCTTGATTTATTTACCCCCAAAATATCCACCTTTCTCCTCCCGGAGGAATTTTTCTCAACAAATCATCGCGTTTCAGACGATTTCTGAGAAATGTCATGCTGTTAGTCCGTCTGTCCGTCTATCCGTCCAGCTGTTGCCATCTCTAGAGGTTAAACGGGTAGAGATAGCGACTTGGGACCTAAGGGAGGCCCCCAAAATTCGACCCAAGGATCGTTAACATACCCCTCATTTACCCCTCACTCCCTCCCTCGAAAATGCGTCGTACCGGTCGCCTGACCCGGTAATGAAACGATTCATAACCAATAATTAATTTATATTCGAAACTCAATTATATTATTTCTGAGGTTAGGCAGTATTTTGAGTGATTCTAACTCCGTTGAATTCGATCAAACTCGGATGCTCATTTTAGGGAAAAGTTTAATGCATAAAAAAGAGAAGATATTATTATTAAAACATTTTTTTTTAATTTTATTCCATAAATTCACATTTCTGACTTTGACCCTCTTCTTCTGTCGACGTTTTGGAATTTCTCTTGGCCAGAAATAGCACTGTTTTAGTGTGTCGAAAATCGGTTGAGTTTCAGGAGGATCGAGGGTCTGAGAAGTTGCAGAGAGTTGATTTCCAGGGGTGACTGGATCATTTGAAGGATCATTTTCGGTGACCCGATCGTGCTGGGTTTTGATAATGGACTCCTCTTTCGAATGTTGGAAAACAATTTCCGGGATATAAAGACAAACGTCTTCAGTGCTGATGATGGGTCCATAGTCAACAGGTTCAATGACAATATTGTCCTGCAGTAAAATGACATTGGGGCACTCCTGTGGGTATTTGCCGATCAATTTGTTGTGCAGTGTTGTTCTTGGGGCATTAAATGTTTTAGATGGTAGAACCTATGATAGAATCATCTCGTAGAATAGTTTTATTATGTTACTGCATTGATTAATTATGGAAATAAAAATATAAATTATATTTTAAGTGGATTTATCTGAATCGGTCGCGGCATCCGAGTTTTGCAATCGTCGCTGTTACATGAGCTTATAGCATCTAAATTACGAATTCGCTTTGCCACCCTTTTTTATAAAATTTCTAAATGTTTCATTTTGACTGGAAATTCTCAAAATGTGTTCAGCCAGCCAAAGTCTCAGACATCCTTAAAGGGTTAAGTCCAAATTTTCTTTCCATTTTTCTAATCTTGATCATTTTATTCGCTTTTATTGGCCCCTTCCGAGAAAATGTTCTTATAGAAAGAAAATCCTTAAAACATTCACCCTCGGAAATCACGGAAAAACCTTTCGGCTTCGAGGAAATCAGAGCATATTTCCTGCGAGGAAGAAGTTGTTGAGTAAATTGAACGAAAAATTCGAAAAGCGACACCCTCCATCCCCTATTTTCCAGCTTCTGCTCCCCAGTAAAAAAAGAAGGGAACAATCAATTCATATTTTATTCGTGTCATTGATTTCGAATTTCATTTCTCACTGTGAGCCTTTTATAATTATTTTTTTATGCAAATGTGCCTCTTTTTCTGCTTGTAACATTTTAGTTTTGGAGATTTGTGTGTTTGGGCCACTCTTCGGCACAAGAATAAGTCATAGCAATAAAAAAAGTGTATTGAGATTATGATTTATGGGTTTCCGGATGCGAAAATGCTACGAGTGGCAGAAGGGATATTGTATGTACAAATTTATTGGCAATTTATTTTGATGAAATTTCACGAATGTAATTTGCCAATAGAAGATGTGCTAATGTATGATAATTCCTTATTCTTCGGGGCTTTTGTTTGGGATGATGATTCTGTGGGACATTTTGGGGTGATCCTTGGAGGTATCTTGGAATTTTGGGAGAGTGATCTTGGGATGGGAAAAAGATTGTAATGTGTTTGTGGGGATATCCGGTGAAGGGGTTGAAGGGATGAGAGGAGGATGGCAAGAGACTGTCACTGTCTGGCCAAGGGCGATGGTAATCTAAGTTGGGAAGTTTTATGGCTGGAAAGAAGGCTCATTTGCATATCATCTGGTGGAAGTGAATGATGCCAGGACATTATCATATATTGTGCGAGAGCCAGAGAAATAAATCACAAAAATCAACCCTTAGTTTGAAAGAGCATTGTTCGATTCCATTGATACAATTTTATTAATAAATGGCATTTTCCCTTGAAATGTTCACACATATCACAAGTCCTCATACTTATTCCCTTTTTTTATAATTTTGCGCATTAATTTTCATCTTTTCGTCCCTCTCCCGGAGTCAAAAAACGTGAATCCAGAATATCTCGAATGTTCGGACATGGGTTTCAGAGCCTTTCATACAAGCATTGAGAGTGATGCTACAGCGACATTTTCTCACATATCTCAACTGTCGTCGAATAATTTATAACACCACTGATCAACATTTAAATTTCAATGGAGCGATTTGCGCTGAATGTCGCATGATCGAATTGCAAACGTTCTATTCCGGACACTTCAAGTGCACAGAGGGATTGGAAGAGATGGTGCAAAATTGCAGATCACTATCCTTATGAAGTAATTCAATGCCGCAACATCGCTTAATTTCAACATTTTGATTGATAGCAGCTACAAATTGTATCAAATTGTTGCCTCGCGATATTGGCACATTTCTGGGACATTTGATAAGATTGTCTCACTTTATGCCTTCACTTTGTTTACTGTAATGCGATCATCCTTGTCTCGATCACCTTTTCCAGGAACACATTTTTTCATCCGAGGCCAATATCTCAGGTTCACATGAAGTTTCTTCTGGCTTCGGCATGCCTTTCTACCGTGATCTTGTTACTCCTGCAAAAATTCTCTGAAAGCGCCATCGGAAGTGGAATTCCATTCATTCTTCATAGGATTTTACTGATTTCACGCCAATTGACTCACTCAGTTACTCTATAATGATTTTTTTTCAGCTTCTTATCAGCAGAATTGTTAATAAATTACCTGACTTCTGCAGAGATAATTTAATGTGCTTCAAGATAATGGAGCTATTATTCATGGAAGATATCACGAGAATATTGCCATGTACTAAAAAATATGTGTGATTTTTTTTCATTTAAATAAAATTAAATTTTAAATTTCAAGCACAAAATTGTAAACACTACATCGACATGGAGTAGGGTAAAGTGGTACAAGTTGGACAGAGCTTTTTTTCTTGATAAATTTAGTACTTAATTTTTATTTGTATAGTTTTAATGCTTAAATTCTAGAGAGAACATTTGAAATTACTTACAAATTTTCCTTTGGAATTTATTTTGTACGTGTAACTTGGCAGAAGTGATTTAGTTCATGCGATTTAGAACAAGCGATCGTCGATATAGGCATGTGCTAAATATTAAACTACCTCCACCACGTATTTCTTAAAAATAAACTCAAAGTAATTTATAAAAAACTTATGAAATTTACAATTTTTTCTTAGCAAAGTATTTAGTACATGCCAATTAGCACATGTGATTTAGAACAAGTGATCATTAAAATAGACATGTGCTAAATATTAAACAATTTCCATTGCATAATTTATTAAACTAAACTCAAAATAATTTGCAGAAGAGCCTAAGAGATTTACAAATTTTCTTTTGGAAATTATTTAGTACATATGACTTGACATATGTGATTTAACTCAAAGTACACTTGACAAAAACTTAGGAAATCTACAAATTTTTCACTGGAAATTATTTAGTACATTTGACTTATCACATGAAATTTGGAACAAGCGATCGTCGAAATAGACATGTGCTAATTTTTAAACCGCAACCATCACATTATTTTTAAATTAGGCTCAAAATACATTTGCAAATATCTCAAATTATTCGCAAAATTTCCTTTGGATATTATTTAGCACATGTGATTTAGAACAAGCGATCATTGGAATGGACATGTTCTAAATATTAAACCACATCTATCACATAATTTATTAAACTAAACTCAAAATAATTTGTAGAAAAAATCTAACAGATGTACAAATATTCTTTTGGAAGGTATTTAGTACATGTCACTTAGCACATGTGATTTAGAACAAGAAATCATCAAAATAGACACGTTCTAAATATTATACCATATCTGTCCCATAATTTATTAAACAAAACTCATGACAATTTAATAAAAAAAACTAATAGATTTACAAATATTCTTTTGGAAGGTATTTAGTACATGCCATTTAGTACATGTGATTTAGAACAAACGATCGTAAAGAAAATCATGAGCTAAATGTTAAATTGTATCAACCATACAATTTGTTAAATCAAAACAATTGTGGAAAAACAAAACAGAATAGTAAATTCGCTTTGGAAATAATTTAGTACAAGCGACTTAGTACATTTGATTTAGAACAAACAAACGTCGCAATAGACTTATAAACATCCTAAGTATTAAACCACATCCATCACTGTCCAAAACATTTGTTAAAAAGTTTAAGAGATCTAAAGATTTACCTTTGGAAATTATTTAGTACAAGTAATCTTAAAATAGTTACAATCTGCAATAGTCTAATTTTCATGCAATGTGATGTAATTAAATTGTGATCTTTTGAAAAATTTTAATCAGGGTCTTCAATTTTTTAAATTACAATTGTAAAAGACTCACTAATTATTTTAGTACATGGAGTACTAAGCGATAATCTCTTTCTCACACGTTACAATTGCTTGTGCTTTTGAATATTAATGTACCACGCAACTACAGGGTCTCGAGCTAAACGTTAATAGTTCGTAAATTTAATGATTCCTTAAAAAATACTTTTCAATTAACAATAAAAATTATATTCGAAATTAATCATGCGAGACTTACAAATTATTTTCAGTTTTTAGTACAGTATTTAGTACAGAACGGAACTATTTTTTTGTACTGCTTCAGAAAATTATATTATTTAAAAAAAATGAATTTATAAAATACCTGTGCTAAATTTAAAAAGTTATTTGAAGATTCTTCAATACTCCACGAGAATAATCAAAATTTCATCGGGAAAAATATTGATTTTACTACAAGTATGTGTTAAATATAGTATATAATATCCCTAAATTAATATCCCTTATATTTCTCTATACAAAATGCCTGGGGAAAGAGGTATATTTTAAAGGCACGTTGTACATTAATTGCACAATCTTGTCAAGAATTAGTTTAGTACAATTTTTTTCAAATAATAAATCACCGGTTGTACTAATTTTATGAAAATTTTATATATGTTTTCTAAATCCCATTTTTTACCTATAAATTTTGTTTTATTTTAAATTTTATTTTAAATACTTAAAGGTGTCATCTTTTATATTTAGTATCCCAAATTATTTTAGCACATGTATGTACTAAACTTTTATTTGCTTTGTTTGTATTTTATCGCCTGAAATTCAAAGGAAAAAAGAGCAGTATTTGAAAATCATTTCACAGAAAGCTCACAAAATTTTGCTCAGATTCGTTGTAGTACAGATATGTACTAATTTTAATCCGGCTTTGCTCTCATGCAGTCGATATTACCATTACACAGCATCTTTCCTATCATGTCAGCGGTTATTCAAGCCATATTAAAATGTCTCAATAAAATCTTTTAACAATGCAAAGTCTTGAAATTAACTTATTGGGTAAAAGAAAATATTCCACACAGTATAACGAAAAAAAATCTTCCAATTAAGCCGAAAAAAAATCTCCATGCTGAAAAAAATGACGAATGTGCGACAGTGCATGGGACATGGTTAGGAAAATTGAGATTGTTGGGTGAATGGGCAACAAAAAGCGACGAAATTGCAGTCGCAATAACAACACTAATATTAATTATTATTATATTTACATTTATGGGCAATATTGTTGGGTTTTCTGTGAGAACAAGCTCACACAGCACAATAATGGTATTTTGTGGTCGAAATTTAATTTATGTTTCGATTTGTGTTACGTGTGAGCATTAATTTGTTGCGGTGCGGTGTGAATTGCTCAAGTTTCTGTCTCATTCACTCCAAAAGGTCTGCGAAGGAGGGAATTTCCACGCGGGCAAGAAAGGGGCAAATCAATGCTCATGGAATTGCTTGGAAAATGTCTTGTGGAATGTGTCGCCGCTTTAATAAGCCAAATCATGCAATCAAGTAATTGTTTCTTTTTTCCACCACCTCTTTTGGCTCTTTTTTTTTGCAAAACTTTATAGGAGGTGGGGACAGGTATTCAGGTGCGATATAGTTAGAGAAATCGCGTCGTATGAAAATGATGATCATATGAAGACGACATAGTCGTCAAAATTGAATTGTTTTTCAGGCACAAAATTCACAACTTTATGAGCCTTTGTCAACGTGCACAATCACCACAGTTGGAGGTAATAAAGTATTTTTACAAATATTAAATTTAATTACAATATTCATTAAGGCAAGTGTCTCAATTTTGTACCATACCCCTCTTCATCTAATTCGGCTGGGAGGCAGAAGAACGGTATACATGTAATAGACGCTACCTTCCTGTTCTATGAGATATTTTATATAGGAGGGAATAAATCCACAGTGATTAGAAAGACAATTTGTTATGAATATATCGATAGCTTGAAAAGATTATTTAGTACTTGTCTGTACTAAATGTACTAAATAAAATCTTGAGAAAAATATAGATTTTTTAGTATAAATGCTTGAAACATTTCTTTCTTTCTTAGTTGAAGCCGACATACGTCGGAATCAATAAAAAGAAGATATTTAGTACATGCATGTACTAAACCCAATTATTGAATTTATTTGCAATTCTTGTAATACATTTAATATTCAAAGACTATTTAAGACATTTAGAAGTTCAGAAATCTGCATCACAAGTAGGGTAAAATGGGGTAGGGGAAACTGGGGCACCACCAAACACGGGGTAGTACCAAACACTAATTTTTATTTCTAAACTACTTGGACTATCCCGACCATTTCTTCAGTGAACAAGCATCCCTTTAATGCCTATAAATTTCTATAAGTCTCATCCTCTGAAGTTGAATATCTGATTAAAAAATCGCAGTGTTTGGTGCTACCCCGTGTTTGGTGGTGCCCCAGTTTCCCCTAATTTGGAATTATGTCTTATTTTTTTTGGAATCTTGAGATTTTCCCACTGTATCCATCTTATGGTCAAAAGAAAAAAAAGCACGAATAAGTACAAGACTTTACATTCGAGAGTACTTTTTTGATTTTAAAAAAAATCAAATTGGAAAGTAAAAAAAACAGAAATTATAAGTAAAAAAAATTAAAAATAATAAGTAAAAAAATAAAAAATGGTAAGTAAAAAAAATCAAAAATGGTAAGTAAAAAAATCAAGAACTGTAAGTAAAAAAACCAAAATGATGCAAATGGTACAAGTATATTTTATAACCTTCCAAAAACCGGGAAATTTTCTTTCGCCCCGCAGGGTGAAACTAATAATTTCTCAAAATACAGAAAATTTCCCAAATAATTTCCCGAATAATTTCCGAAAACATAGAAAATTTTCTTTTGCCCTAACAGGCGTTACTGATAAATTCCTAAACAGAAAATTTTCCATTGTCCTAACAGTGAAGCATTTTAACAATTGTGATTTTTTTACCTATAAATTTTGTTTTTTTTACTTACCCTTTTAGATTTTCTTACTTACCATTTTAAATATTTTTACTTACCATTTAAATTTTTCCTACTTACCAGTTTTGATTTTTTTCACACCATTTTCGATTTTTTTACTCACCAAATTTGCATTTTTTACTTAGCGGAAACTGGGGCACCACCAAACACGGGCTATCACCAAACACTAATTTATATTTCTAAACTACTTGGACTATCTCGACCATTTCTTCAGTGGACAAGCATCCCTATAGTGACTATAAATTCCTATAGGTTTTATCCTCTGAAGTCGAATATCCGATTAAAAAATCGCAGTGTTTGGTGGTACCCCGTGTTTGGTGGTACCCCAGTTTCCCCTACCATTTTACCAAAATACTTAACATTCTGCTACAGCCATTTAGAAACAGGAGAAAAAACCATTGATCAATGTAGCCCCACAGGTAAGTAGCCCCACCTTCCCCTAGGTCATGTACATCTAAAACTCTTGAACAATCTTAACCGATTTGGAGAATTTGGAGCATCAGGTCTTGCAGATTCTTTTCCAAATTAGAGAACAATAACCAATTTAACATTTAAAGTCATTTTTGTCAGCATTAAAGATAGAGTTCAATTTTATTAATCATAGCTTTCTGTCAATATTCAATTTACGTTTGTCGTAGTCAACGTAACCGTTCCTTTCATTTTAACAAGGTTATCAAACAGACTAAAATTAAATTTTGTTAGCAATAAAAGACAGTAGGGGAAGGCTTACAGGTTTTGCACGTACTCTGGCTTTAAACACTTCCTATTTTCCCCATATTCCTTTAATGAATCTAACCTATCAGCATCAGGTAGCTAACCTATAAATGGCTAGTCTAAAGTCACGCATCATTTACTGAAAAAATCGGTCAAATGCGTTAAAGGCGTAGGGGGCAGTACTCTTTCTCCAAACGTTCATGCCTTCGAATAATGTGATTTTTCTATTATTTTTCTTAATAGCCTTTCACATTTCTATTTAGTTAACTTATTATCAATTATTGGTAATTAGGGTAAAGTGGTACAAGTTGGACAATGGTACAATTTGGACAAGGATTTTTGTCTTGATAAATTTAGTACTTCATTTTTAAATGTATATTTTTAATGCTTTAGTTTTATAATTTGGTTCCTTGTGCTTAAAAACAAATTTTGTACTGTATTTATCAAGAAAAAAAAGCCATGTCCAATCTGTACTGGCGAATTGTCTAACTTGTAATACTAATTCCAAATTATATCACTTTACCCTATGTGAAAATCATGTGGAAATCTCTTAGGAAAGGTAAAATAAATTCACATTATTCAATGGCAAGAACGTTCGAAGGGAGAGTGCTTTCCCCTAATGGAACAAATACGAAGTGTTCGAAGCCAGAGTACGTATGAAGCCTAAAAGACTGCCCCTACTAATGCTCAAAGTCTATAGGAAAAGTCCGTTTTTCTGATTTTTTTGTAAAGGTATTGACTGCTTTAAGATCGTTCTCATTGTTTTGGCATAGGGATAGATCCTCAATACTAAGACGGCAGTGGACGCCTACTCAATCACTCATTTATAACCTTTTCTTACAAATTCAGAGGCCAGTAGGGGAATTCTGTAATGATATGACAATGTCGCATGACAAATTTTTGTGATAAATTCGGGAACAGGACAACAGTAAAGGCCGGGTAAAGTGAGTACCGAATGGTCATTGCAAAGAGATATCTCTGAGAAAAAAGGGGGTGCGATTAACTTTTTCCTGGTAACTTTAACACATTTGGGTGTAAAAATATATCAACATTTTTTAATGTTAATTTTACACCTTTTTCAGGGTAAAATTAACATGAAAAAAGGGGTAATTTAACCCCTAATACACCTAAAAAGTGTAATATTTACACCGATTTCGGATCAATTATGCAGGGTGAAATTAACATTTCCGGAATGTTATTTTAACTTTTTCGGATTTCTCTCAGTGATATGAAGCTATTAGTAACTGATATGAATCTGATTTTCTATTATTTTTTTCCAATTTTCCGTAAGAAAAAAATTGAAATTTGTCGTATGACATTGTCATACTGTTACAGAATTTCCCTACAGGTAATTCTGAAGGGGAATTCTGTAACGATATGACAATGTCATATGACAAATTCTCGTGGTAAAATTCGGAACCAGGATCACATTAAAGTCTATCAGTCTTAATGAAGCTTTTAGTAACTGTTATAAGTCGGATTTATCATTAGTTCTTCCGAATTTACCACATCAAAAATTTTAAATTTGTCATATGACATTGTCATACTGTTACAGAATTCCCCTACAGGTGAAAGATATACCTAAACAATTTTCGAGGACCTTTTCTAGAAGAATCTTCCACTTAGTTGTAAGACCAAAAACTTGAATCAACTTGAATATGCCATTGTCAACCCCAATGACCGATCTCCTAGTCCATTTTCCCTTACATCTATTCTCATATGGAAAAATATTATCTGAAAATTGTGAGAATTGTCATTTTAATTGCATTCCGTCTATTCCATCGTTGCTCTCTGTCAGCAATTAAACGCAAATGTGTAAGACTTTAGGTACATACGGTGATATTTAAATATACTGTACTATGTAGAACGAGAGCAAGTCTGATGGAGCCAGATACATGAGATACCCAAAAGGGGGAGCAGATGGTGTGAGTGAGACAACATCAAGAGCGTGGAGAGTTGAAAAACTGATGAAAACTTTGACCTACATTTTCCACCAGCAGACAGTCAACGAAACAAAAGTGACTGACTTCAACCTCAAAATTTTCAGTAAATATGGCTAAAGAGGTGCCTTCTACAAAAAAAAAAAAAACAGGGATCTACCATATCACCTTTAAAAACGAGACTTCCGGCCAGACCGCGACCCTTGGAGTTTGCCGACTCAAGGCAGTTGTCTGGCAATTTTCCAGGAACACCCAAGATGATCAAAAGATGATGAAAAATCTCTTTTGGAGCCAGACATTGCATCACATTGCAATTGGGATTGGGAGGAGGATGAGAAGGATGGGTATGGGTTTTGGGGGGATGACGGGGGAGCACCAGGATTTTTCCCGTTGTATTTGTCCCTTTGCACCCAGCTTCCGCTTCATCCTGCCTGATATTCCTCTCCTCAAAATCCATCCACTCTTTTTCCTCATCGACAAATCTTTCCTCCGATATGCCCAGAATATTTGCTCATGCGTTTCCCTTTAGTGCCACAATTTTCCCATCCAAGACAACATCTTCCCATCTCACTCACACACAAGGGACTCTCCAAAGTGGGGCTGACCTTGTCTGTGGTAGTGTTCCCCTTTCAGGAAAATTCCTCAGCCTGTGTGTGGGTGTATTTGTGGAAAGGAAAGAGCATTGTCCTATGGTGGGGATGTTCGAAAAAGATTTTCCCTGAAGATTTCCCTTTACTTCCTGTGCTCACCACGGTTGGCAGCACTAGACCATCTCATTCCTGATTTTTTTCCTCTCGATCTCCATCATTTTTTCCCACACACGCTACCACCCGAGACCTAGCGTAGGAGGGGATAGAGCTTCAGATGAAAGCTCTCAAAGCCAAGATTTTTTTTTTTGCATTTTCAGGATGAGAAGATTTCCTGATAAGGTAAAATCCAATATTTACCTAGGAATTGCAATAAGTGTTTTGGTTATGGACATGCTGAGATGCAATGTATCACGTTGCGGGATTGCATCAAATGGTTTGGTGGGGTAGCATCCACCCATTCACCCATTTTACCTCCGAGTTCTAAGAAAGCATGTTAAGTCAGGATTCATCGGACTTTGACGGATAATCTCTTTATGGGAGCTTTGGTGGGATTTACCACCCACTCCCCTACCGAGACTCCCTAGCTTCCAGGCCAAGGGTATCAATGGGTAGTCCAAGATTGCACAATTTCAAGCAGGTATTGGGAGAGAAAAGAATAAAAGTTGTGCAGAAAGCTGTGAAGCATATATCGAAAGGGGTATAGGGGTTGGGGTACGAGCGGTACGAGAAACCCAGGCTGGGAAAAAACGAGAGAAAACTGACAGGATTTAATGGTACTCATTTGAATATTGTAATTAGAAACGTGATATGTTTTCGACGACATGTTCCGAATGTATAAAAAGAATTTGTTCAGTTTTTGGATAATTCAAACCTACACATATCCACCCCGGTACCCCGGTATAGGGGGGTAGGGGGCTTCCGATGAGATCAGTGTCCTCTTGCTAATTTCTCTCAACTCAATTAAATTAAGGGTGGTGATGTAAAAGTAACACGAACATTTTCTTGGAGACATTGAGGAAGCCTCTGTGATAGGGGACTGGGGTAGGGGGCTATCGCGGAGAGAAGGACTCAGTGTAAAAATTGAAGACTGAGGAATTTGGGGTATAACAGGGATTGAGAGCCTTACCGGATATCAAGTAACCCCCTGCCATCGAACCCATCACACACACAATGACACTTAGTCTCAGATGAAGTTGGCCTCCCCAAAAACCCCCGCCCCCACCTTGGTAGAAAAACCCTTCGCGAAAAGGCTCAAGTAATGCACAGGCTCCCACTGCGACTACTGGGGCGATATGGTGTTTATGTATTATGAAAAAAAACGGGATTTGGGTGCTTTGAAAGTAAAGTCAATGCGCATTTGAATTTGCGTCGATTCGTTAAAAAAACGCCAAAGTCCTTTCCATTGGACAAAATCTTCGGAAAACGGAAAGAACCTGGAAAGAGATGAGACGTATTTCTTCTTTTGGCTGCCACAGAGGCCGCACGAGAATATGAGGCGTGGCCAATAATGATTGCTAAAATGGGATAGCTATAGCCATTCGGTTCATCTCTCGACACTCTCTCATTCAATACATATAGCATCCGAAACACTTCAGCGGGGGGCAATAAAAGCAATACCCGTGGCTGAGGCATCGATTTGTATGTATGAATTGGTACGGTGATACATGGGTGTATTGGTAGGCTGCCGTGTTTTGTCGGTGCGAATGAGACCAATTCGAAAGTGAGACGGAGTGAATGAGGGAGATGGGTGATCGGATCAAATTCGGCGGATGGAACGAGATGGTACGATTTCGAATGTATCGAAGATATTGGAATCGAAGCACTAATACATTGAAAGGCCTATGGAAGAATTGGTGAGAGTGAGAGAATTTCGTGTTGGTGCAAAAGAAGTTGTTTGGTGTTTTTTTTTTCTCTTGTTGTGCCTTCTGTCGTTGTTTTCAACAGAAAATCCTCTCTCGCTCTCATCGGGTCTTGTATGGGGTATTGTATGGGGTTGCACCGGACGCGGGGGGACAGTCGGGGTGGCGCGCAATTCGGAAAAAGAGAGGAACCGTCAACCGGGACGTGCGCGGGGTTGTTCGACTCTCCCGAATGAACGGCAATATGAGTCAAAGAAGCAATATACCGTCCCCATATTTGAGTTATCGTGTGCTTAGAGGTTCGGTGAGTTGGCCGCTTTGGCTGCGCTCACGGAGAGCGAAACCGATGCGAGTGGAATTAGTCAACTTCTGGTACCATACCAGAGCGCATCGTTCATTCGCACGCAGGACGATTGAGAGCCGGTTCAATATTTTCAAATACACAATAACACCTTTTTTTTGTTACGGATCGTGCCACACAGAAAACGTTCTTGTAGTCCAATCGGAACGGACATAATCCATTACCGATTGATTACCAATTAGTCGATCCAATTGCTGATCCTAAGGCTCTCGGACAGCTATTTTGAGAATTTAACTGAGATTTTTCTTTTGATTTTATTAAATAAACATTTCTCCTTCGTCCAAAATTTAAAAAAAATAAAAGAGACAAATTGCAATTCTGTGTTTGTGTTGCTACTGTGGTTAGTGATGATAGGACCACTTGAGACCAAATTTGTGAAACTTTCTCAGTGATTTTCTTCAGTGCTACAAACTCTTAAGAATTCACTTGGGCTCAAGAAGTGATTTAAATGCAATTTCTGACAACTAAATTTCCGTCGTCAGTTGCTTGAGATAACCAAGTCCCAAACTAGAACTGGACCTGATCCTTGAGAATCTTGAGAACAATTTGTGCAGTGAAAGGTGAAGAAGTGTTGGACAGTTAAAATTTAATTCTCATTATCAAGATGATATCCTGGCATAAGGAAGAGACTCCGGGTTCGTGGACCTCGCAGAATCCCAAGACGTCTGCAAGTGTCATCAGAGACTGAACCCTTCCGAACTCATCTTCCCACTAGGCTACAAGTGTTCATAAGTGGCAAAGGAGTTCGTTTTTCCTTTCAAAATCTCAGTGACAGTGATTTAAAATTCGACAAGTGCATTTGTTTATTTTGTTAAGATTTTCCTGTGTTTTCGTGTCTGGGGGGCCTAGCCAAAAGTGATAGAGAGGTTTTATTTAAAAGTTTTGTGAATACCCCCAGAGACTTCAAAATCCTAAACTCATTACCAAGTGCGTGTGCTGCAATCACGGCCTATTTAACGAATTGCCCCTCTTCGGAGGGTTTCAGCGGGCTCCAGAGCTTGCAGGGGTTGGTTGGCTTGGAGGGTGGCACCTCCAGACAACAGGCCCGAATGCAGCCAACGCTGCCCCAGAGCACCGGGGCCGCCGACATGGACTTACCATCTGTCCAATCAGTGGAGTGGTTATTTAAAAAGGAACGCATGTATTTGCTGGCACAATTTTGGCAACAGGTACGTGAAGTTCCTATTACTAGGTCCCTAGTCCCCATGCCCCCCAAAAAGTTCAATCAAAGTGCGAAATAGTGCCCTTAGTGCCCTTAGTGCCCCTGTGTATCGCGTTCGCGAAAAGAACTCTTCGAGTGTTTTCCTTAAGTCCTTTGTATCAATTCTAAGATGATGGGTAAAAAATTGGCTCCAATGGACAATCATCTTGAGAAGGGGGAAGAAGATGATGCCCATCCATGCGTTGTATTGAAAATTGTGAGTGCCGCCCGCCTGAGACTGATTCTCAAGAGCGCAAAAGAATTAGTCGTCATTAATAAATAATCAAATTCTCGTTAGGGCCATCTTCGTCTTTGCGACCAGACCATTGGGTAGTGCCTCGTATAGATTGGATCATTTGGCTTGATATGTTGCCGAGGCCGCGGGAAAGGAATCAATAATAAGGCTCTTGTGATGGGTGGTTTATATAAGAATTTTTCGTGCAATCGATCCCATAGGGACATCATCATCAAGCTTTTGCTACAAGTTTTTTTTTTGTGCGATCTCTTCGTACCATCCTTGGTCGTATCCAGTTTCCCAAGGATTGGATCTCGGCCGGAGGGGGGGAGCGTACTGGGCAATCCGCAAAGACTTGGCAAAGAGTAAGAGATGAATATCGTCATCATCATTAGGTCGGAGCGATTGGAACTAATCATTATTACACACATACCTCATTTAATGACGGTATATTGGGTGATTGGCTGTCATTAAATGTTTTTCCATTGATTAGGGAAGTGCTCTCTGCTTCATTTTAACCGCCTCCTCGCGCTTCGTTATTTGTTTTGCTTCCAATTCTGCAATTTTGTATGCACTTAAATGCCCCTACAACTCTTGGTTCTCGATGGTTTTTTTTCTTGATTGCTAAAGACCAGTGAGTGCTAAAGATACACTGAGGAAAATTTCGAGGTGCTTTAAACTTGATGTTGGTGAAGTTCTTAAGTTTGATAATTGTGATTATAATCCACGAAAGTCTTTCGAGGAATTCTCAGTTCATTGCCATTTCATAGGCCCTACCCCTTGTTCAAAATCTTAAAGTGTTTTCCTATATGTCATTAACCAATTAGGTTCAATTGCGGTAATACCGACTAAACTGAGTGTTTTGCTAAGATTTTGAATGTGTATCAAAATGCGTGATAAGCTATTCAATTTAGGCCTGGGTAGGGATTCGGTAAGCGATGTGATTGATTCACCAGGAAAGTGATAGATTCACTACATAGGGTAAAAGGAACGTTTATTGACACTTTAAGAACTCGTGTCAGCACCTATTGACACCCTACTTTGTACCATTTGGGATATGAAATTTGAATATCTCTGTTTATAGTAAAAGGTATATTACAGAAAAACGTTATATTACTTATATTTTACTAGATACATTAAATAATTTTCAACATTTTGACAAAAGTGTCAATAGGGGTTCCCTGTCGAACATTAAATAATTTTGACCCTAGGAAATAACAGGATAGATGCCCAAAAAACTCTGGGAGCATGCAAGAAGCTTCCACATAAAGGGGAAAGCACTCCTGGGCGGTCTTACAAATAGGCTTAGCGGATTCTGCCAATACGGGATAAAAACATCAATAGGGTCGGAGGAACGTCTGTTCGACAGGGAACACCTATTGACAGTTTTGTCCAAATGTTGAAAATTATTTAATGTATCTAGTAAAATATAAGTAATATAACGTTTTTTCGGTAATATACCTTTTACTATAAACAGAGATGTTCAAATTTCATATCCTAAATGGTAAAGAGTAGGGTGTCAATAGGTGGTGACACGAATTCTTAAAGTGTCAATAGACGTTCCTTTCACCCTATAACATGATTACATTGAACAAATATCTCGATACGATTAATAATAATAATAACAGGATAGAGGAAAGTACTCTCCCTTCGAACGTTCATACCTTCGAATAATGTTTTCCTAATATACTTAAACATTTCTATTAAATATTAGTTAGCTTATTATAAGTTATTGATAATTATGTGACAATCATGTGGAAATCTCTCAGGAAAGCTAAAGAAAATTCACATTATTCGAATGCATGAACGTTCGAAGTTAAAGTACTTTCCCCTAATGAATATTTTTTATTCCTACCCTGGATTTAATGTGGCTACCAATACCGATTTCTGTATTTTCCGAATAAAAAAGGCTTACTCGAAAATTCCGAATTGAAAAATTAGTGTGATTACTTCTTGTTTACAAATTCTAGACTCTTAGAAATTGAGCTAAACCCCAAAATCCGAAGATCGCTTGAAATTTAGGATGTGATAAAAATATAGGGCTCTAATCAGATTTCCTGTTTTTAAATAATCGAATTACGTAGTGCTTGCCAAAATTTAAATGTGCATTCTTAACACTGATTTTCACACATTGTGCTTTATCATAAAATACGCAAGTGAGAAAATAATCACAGAAAATACCTCTGTTCAGTTCGGGTTAATGATTAGAACTTAAAAGTGTTAAAATAAATTGAATGAGTGTCGGAATTCGCACGTGAGTTTTTGAATTAAAAATAAGTGTTAAAATTAATCATAATGGTGTTGAAAATTAACTCATTAATTGAACTAGTTTAGATCTTGTGCTTATCAATGTGGAATAGCTTTCAAGAAATTTGTGTTTAATTTTTTTTGTGGAGCATAGGAAGTTCGCAATATCTAAACATTATGATTAAAAGAAATATTGATACTTTTCGTTGATAAAAAATGTGTAAATTTAACCATTAATAGTAGTAAAAATAAGTAATATTTTTCTATGGATTAGAACAATGAGGAGAGTGTACGTAGTCGGATGTCGTGATAAATAATAAATTTAGCTCATTAGTTTTCGGTTATAAATAGTTGCAGTAGTTCGGTGAGAGTAGAGCAGTCTTCAGAATAGAGGTTTAGCCCAATTCCCGAAGATTTCAAAATCCTAAATAGCGAATAATTTAATTGCCTCTTGGAAAATCGTGATTGATAAGAAGTTAGAGCAATTATGACTAAACCTTCGTCTAAAGCCCGTATCAGATTTCCAAGAGAAAGAGTCCTAAGAGAAATAATTCAGAATGCTTATTGTTATAATCCTTCTATTCTATTCTTATTCAATATGCTATTTTACCCAAGACGAATTATATTAGGTCGATGATAGGCTCATTAATCCAATTCGGTAAACTTCTAATTGATGTTATTCTTCTGTTTTATTAATAACTTTTTTTATGGTTCTCAGAAAGAACTTAGAGAGACACTCTCTCAAAATTCCGTGTTCGAAAATCAAGATTGTGTTCAAGATCAAGATCAAGAAGTGTCGTAATTTCCTGATCCTAAACCAAGAAGGGAATGTCTGATATTAGAATAGGGCCTTAAACTTATTAGTAATTTGTGAAAAAGTGCTTTCATTCTAAAACTTGACTTAAAATTCTTAAATTAAGTTTTCACTTTTTAAGTCATAATCGTTTTTGAGGACATTCCAGACTGAATCTCTTTTAGAATCCCATCTACGATAAGCTGATTCGAATATTCAAACTTATTATCGATGTTTCTTTTTCTTGGTAATTTTCTCATGCCTTAGTCCCGAAGTGAAATTGAATCAATGTGCTTGATTTAACACCTAAAAATGGCTAACTTTACATAAGGGTTAAACAAACCCCCTGCTCTTAATCCGTAAACCGTAAAGTTCTTTTATTCTTCATTCTCGAAACTTCACTGATTGAATTAAAGTTTACCAGGAATTTTTAGTATTCTAGATTGTTAATACCTTGTAAAAAATTTCCATTAGGATTAAACAAACCCCCTGCTCTTAATGCGTAAACCGTAAAGTTCTTTTATTCTTCATTCTCGAAACTTCATTGACAGAATTTCAATTGTTCCAGGAATTTTCTGTGTTCGAGATCGGTAGTACCTTGGAAAAAATCCCATAAGGATTAAATAAACAAACCCCGCGCTCTTAATCCGTAAACTATAAAGTTCCTTTATTCTTCATTCTCGAAACTTCATTGAAACAATTCAATTGTTCCAGGAATTTTCAGTATTTTAGATTGGTTTAGACTTACCATACAATTTACGATAAAAATAGGATACAATGGGAAAATTTAGAGCAGAATCTAAATTAGAATTTTTTGATTTCCTCATTGTTTTATAGGGGCAAGGGACGAAAGAAGTACAAGCCCTACGATCCTTTTCCCACCTTAAACCGTAAAGGAATCCCAAAACTAAAATTAAGATTCTGTTCAGAAGTACTCCATTATTACCCCTATTGTTCTTTTTGTCCTAAAATACAATTTTTGTAACCTCTACCATATTTTCTTAATTTACCAACTTAATATTTTCGATATTCTAAATTGTACGTAAATTGAGGCAATTGTAAAAAACACGGTGGGATTATAAATTCAAGTTTTAGACTAGAAACTAAAACGGTTTTCAATCTAGCGGTTTAGCCCAGTTTCCTAAGGTATCAAAATCTCAAATAGGAACCAATTTTATTGGTTTTCCAAAATCGAATAGATCATTTATCATTAATAGTCGAATCCTGAGTTAATTTTTTCAATAAATCTTATCTGATTAAAAAGTAGAGCAGTTAAGCCATAGGGCAAAGCCTTAGGTCCTCGACACACTTGAAACTTAAGCCGAGAGACGGCTTAGTATAAAATGATAGAAATGTGGTTTAACAGTTATTTCGAATATAATTACGCTAATCCGTCTCTCGGCTAATCCTCGAGTGTGTCAATGCCCTTAGGGCTCATTTAGACTCAGGCTCAGGCTGATCCTCGAGAATATTTATGCTATAAAATTTTTCAGTAAAGTTTTAGGTAAAAAAAAAATATATATATATAAAGGACCTCTAATCGATGGTCGTAAGCCTTCAATAATGGCAGTATCGAAATGAATCCTTTACTGTCAAATTTTAGAAGCTAGATATTCTCGAGGATCAGCCTGAGTCTATTTGGGCCCTTAGGTCTCTAACCCTTATAATTGTAAAGGTAGATTTGACTATATTGAGCTAGGCCTCCCTTAAAAACGCTAAGTTTTCGTATATGGGGAGTTCAGGTACCTTTGAATGTACGGCAGCTTTGAAATTGGGATTTTTCACCTCTTTTTAAATAAAATTGAGCCTTAGACCGTCTTCAGGCTAGAGGTTTATCCCAGTTCCCAAGGGCCTCAAAACCTTCAATAGCAACCGATTTTATTGATTTTTCAAAATGTAATAGGTCATTTGCCCTTATTAATCCAATCCTAAGTCAAAATTTTCCAAAAAATCTTCACTGATAAGATATTAGAGAAGTTAAGCCCTATGGCTAAGCCTTAGGTCTGAAGCCCGTATTATTGTGGTATAATTTAGCAGCATAAACAGGGGTGGAATGATAACTTTTCGACACTATCGAATCGATAGTATCGATAAATCTATATCTGTTACACAAAGTGAATTTCAACGGATTGTTGGGCCATTCATTGTGAGATTCTCAAAGAAATGAGACTGTTGATAAACATCTATATTAGTTACAGGAAGTGCAGCTATCGTTTAAATTTCTAAGAATCGATAGTCGATAGTATCGAAAATAAGTTATCATGTCACCCTAGAGAAGCTAAATTATCGTATGGCTTAATTTCATTTAAAAAAGTTAATGAGAAGTATTTAGTCTAATCAGTATCACCGTAATTCTAATTGGCAAATGAGACTCCTCAGTAATCTATTCATGCTTTTACGGCGTTATCACACTTGCACATTAAAATTTTAATGTGATTCACATTAATTGTCGCTTGTGAGCATCCAAATATGTTATTTGTGTCTTTGAGTCACTTAATATTTGGTGTTTTTCTATTTATTGATAAAGAAGTGGACTTGGCCTGCAAAAATAAGTTTAAATTTACCTAAAGCATAAATATTCTTCACATTAAAAAATTAATGAGAAAATCGCATTAATTTTTCGCATTAATGCTATAAATCAATTTATATCAAATGTTGCGGGCCAAGTCTATCTTTTTATCAACAAATAGATCAAATTTTGAATATAAAATGATTCAAACACATAAATTATACATTAGGACTCTCACTAGTGACAATTAATGTGAATCATATTAAAATTTTAATGTGCAAGTGTGATAACACAGTTAGATACAGATATTCTCAAAAGAATTTCAACTCAGATTCAACTTAAAATTCTAGTTCTTAAATTCAGGAGAAACAGAGGACACTTAAAGCAATCTTGCTAATCAAATTAACCAATTTAAGTAGAGAACCCATTCTGCAACTTCTCTAATATCTTCGACCCGAATTCATTGAGTTTCTTTTTTGTCCAAGTTCATCTAAACTCGTTTTGCCCTCAGAATTGCCCATACAGGGGCCAGTGAAAAGGCACAAGGGTAGGCTTGAACCAAGAGGGGTTGATTTGAGGTTCTTTTTTCTCAACAAAAATAAAAGGCACAATAAACCTCATCAAAATTGGAATGGATTTGTGGGGCGCAGCGGGTTCGAAAAAATTGTGAAAAATTGTAAGTGGTTCGGTTTAAAAAAGAACAAGAGAAAAGATGGTCTCTGGATAATTTTTCGATTAACCACGACAATTATGAAGTGGAACAAGTATAAAACTCCCATCAGTGGTGAATTGAAACAATATGCGGAACTTCGGGAATAACAATCAGAGGAAGAGGAGTCCCTTAGGACTTTTCATGCTCACTTATTGTTGCAGTTGAGTTGTTTGATTCAGCCACTTTATCATTTTTGCAAAACTTTGCATTCAATTCTAACAATAATAAATCCATAGGGGGAAAAGGGAAAATATTTTCCAGTAAAATAGGAAAAAAAATTATGCTGGCATTAAAGAGGCCGACAGAGAAGAAGTGCGTGATAAGTTGGGAAGATTTTTTCTTAATGCTATTTTGTTGCAATGTTGCAAATGTGAATGGGACAAATTTGCTATTTTATAAACATACATCTTCGACTGGCTTTTTCGAAAATAATAATAGAGAGGAAGATATATTTACGGTCGAATATAAATTCAGCTTTGACACTAAGCCCTGCTGACATTTAAATCAATTTTAGAATTCATCAAGTGAAGCTTGCATATCGTGATTAATTGGATTCCTGGGGACATAAGGAGATTTGCCAAAAAATGTATTAATAAGAGAATATCAGGCAAATGCTGCCATCGATCTCATCACAAGAATTATTTTTCTAAAAAATCAGAAAGAGAAATCCTTAAGTCCACAATAATGCCTATTATCATCCCTCTATCAGATTTACAGATTTTCTACCACAATGTCAATTAATCATCACAGATTTTCACTACATTTTTTTTTCTTTATTATTTTCACTCTCAAACCCTTGAAGCCTAAGTAATACTACCAACAAACATAAATATCCCAAGCAATTGAATTTCGTGCAGAAATTTCCCACGAAGTGCAATTGCAGACCTAGACAGGTTATCGTGCGGTGAAAAATTATGGAAAAAATGTGCGATACATATTATAAAATCAACATTTTCTCTACATCACACACTTTGCTACAAGCCTTTACTTTACAATTTAATAACATTTAAATATTTGTGTAATTAGCAATGGAGGAATTGAAGCTGTACCACTGAGTATGAAATTGAAATTGCATTTATACTTCTTTTGCCATCTTTAAATGCATCATGTTTGAGCTGATGTTCGCATATTTAACAACTCGCTATGAGATGTCGGATGAGGAAGTTAACCAAGACTCTGTATTTACATCTTTTCTGTCCGAGTAGCAAAAAAAAAACACCACACACAAAATCTGGCTTAAGCCAGATTCATGAATATCAAAACTCCTTTTTGTGAAATAAAAAACCTTGAACTCATTGCGATGATAAATAAAATTGAACGATTGTTTCTTGATCCACTGACCCACTCCAATTTTGGTCAATTCTTGTATATTTTCCTCATTCATTTATTTACCAACTCAAAAATAGTACCGCGTTTGCAAATTTCAGTTGAAGGTTTCGGGTTTTGGGTAAAAACAGAGAAAAAATTGAAGAAATTGCATTTTTTGCTGACTTGCAATGTTGTGAAAATATCAAAATTGCACTCAGGAGAAATCAAGTGTTGGCAGCTACACTTAATAGGTGTTACTCTAACACCAAAATTTACAATCACAATCAATTCGGATTGATTGAACTCAAAATCCAGATTATATCATCTAAAACATTCTGCGTAGGGTGAAAGGCTATTGACACTTTAAGAACTCGTGTCAGCACCTATTGACACCCTACTCTTTACCATTTAGTATAGTAAAAGGTATATTACAGAAAAAACGTTATATTACTTATATTTTACTAGATACATTAAATAATTTTCAACATTTTGACAAAAGTGTCAATAGGGGTTCCCTGTCGAACAGACGTTCCTCCGGCCCTATAGGGGACCTGAAACTTAATTGAGAACTAATCAAGATGATCGTCTAAAGCATTTCGGATCTATTTATTAAAATCCAAGGCTTAACATTACCTTCCTCTGAACTTGCTGAATCCAAGCATTCATGAACCTTATTATCCAGATTATCCAAATCAAAGCCCTATAGGATCAATTATATTCCAAAATCAATCAGTACAAACCTATATTAAAACCAATCGGGATAATTTTGCATAGTTTAGATCTTGAATAGACTTCTACTTGCCACTAAAATTGTGAGGACTAGACGTCTTTGCATCTCTTCTTCTTTTCCTGTATACACTTATCCTGATTAAAGCCCTGTTTATTTAGTGATTTTCCCCAAAATCAAAGCCCTGTAGGTTTATTCATTCTGAACTTATGGATATTTCTAAGTCTCTACTGACTATATGGATTAAATCTTTATAAGTTCAACCCTTACCATCTGAATCCAACTATCTGAAAATAATTCGGATTCTTTTAATCCATTTCGATTATTTGATTATATTCGAAATTTCGTGATTGTTCAAATTCATCAGCCCTTGTCTAGAGATTGAAGCCTTATGGATGTAGTCCATTTTGAACTTATAATTCTAAACGTTTACTGACCGTCTGTATTAGAGCCTTATTAGTTCATTCTGCACCACCCGAATCCAATTACCCGAAAAAAATTCGGATTGCCTGATGAAAATTAAAGTTTCATGACTTTTCAAATTTTGTTTACCCTTGTGTAAACCAATGCCTTATAGGGTAACTTAATTTACTAAATTAAAACAATTAAAATCAGGACCAAAACTAATTCAGAAACCAGTTGGTATTTACCTTTCACTGAACTTGTGAAGTCCGCAGTGAAGTCATAGACCTTAACCGAATTTGTGAAGTTATAAAATTTAATCAGGTACGACTAAATCCTTTAGATCTTCAATCTTTAGATCTTGATTTGAAAAAGAAAAATGACAAAAGATTTACTTTTGTCAAATCTAAAATTTTAAAACCGGCTAAGTCTACCTACTCGCTTAGACTTTAAGAATTACCTCAATGATTTGATCCGGATTATAAAAACCAACTAAAATTCCTTTTTAAAATCTGAAGTCTTTATTGAAAGTATAAAAATCCACAAAAAAAAGAACTTCTTAAATGCCCTATCATATATTAGGATCAAAGCGCTATTGGTTCAACCTTTATCTTCCGGGATCAAAAAATCAAAATAAAGATCTCAGTGCAGGATGTCAAAAATTGATATTCCGACTAGAAATTGTAATTTTGTATCATTTTTGTTTGAGAATATAAATGAATCGTAGAACATATGTATTTTTAAACTAAAATGCTTATTCTTGATATCCCTTATATGAAATTAAACCCTGGAATAATGCTTCTAAAATCAGAACTAATTCATATTGCTTATAAATTTCGAAAACTTGCTTTTGCTTTTTTTTTTAGATTTTTTGATTAATATCTAAGCCCTATAGGAAAAACCGGATTAACTACCCTCGGCTGGATTTTGTAAGTCAAAGCTAATTCAAATTGCCAAATCCGGAATGTAATTCAATCTTTCTAAAATATCCAATGCAAAAGCCAAGACTTTTTTAGTTCAATATGCCCTTATCCAGATTATATCCCAAGCTGTACTAGGGCATGCAAAACCCTAAGAATTAGCCGAACTGAATAAAATTACCAAATCCGTAATTAAATTTAATCTTCGTAAAATATCATAAATAGAATCATAGAGATTTCAAAGTTCAATATACCCTTATCCAGAACAAATCCCTTTGAATTCTTGTATTCAAAACGACAAAATGCAAAGCCATAAAAGTCGAAACTAATTCAAATTTCCAAATCCGGAGTGAAATTTAGTTTCCCCAAATCTTAAATGACAAAGCCTAAGTATTTAAAGTTCAATACACTCTTGTCCAGTTCAAAACCATTTGAAAAGCCATGTATTCAAAACGACGAATCTTAAAGTCATACTAGGGCATACGGAAGCCTTCTAAATTGTGGAAACTAATTCAAATTGCCAAATCCGGAATGAAATTTAGTCTTCGTCAAATATTTAAAGTTTAATACATCTTTGTCCAGATCAAAACCGTTTGAAGCCCTGTGTTCAAAACGACAAAATGCAAATCGCGACTAGGGCATACGGAAGCCAGTGAATTAGTCGAAACTAATTTAAATTACCAAATCCGGAATTAAATTAAGTTTACCCTAAACTCAATTAAAAACCAAAAGATTTAAAGTTCAATAAACCTTGTCCAGATCAAAACCCTTTTTTGAAGCCCTGTATTCAAAACGACAAAACGCAAAGCCCTACTAAAGAATGTACAAACCTTGGAATTAGTCGAACCTAATTCAAATTACCAAATCCGGAATTAAATTAGGTTTACCCTAAACTCCATTAAAAACCAAAAAATTTAAAGTTCAATAAACCTTGTTCAGGCCAAAACCCTTCGAAGCCCTGTATTCAAAACGACAAAACGCAAAGCCCTACCAGAGCATGCAAAAACCTTCGAATCTTCGAATCAATAGTCAAGATCCCAAAAATAGGCTTTTAGTCCTTTGGCAAGGGAAGCCCTTATTGGCCCAAGTTGTGCAATTTCTCCTTCGTGAGCCTAATAGTTTTCTCAACATACTGCAGAATAATTTTCCGAACTCAATGGTTGGAAGGACGAAAAAAAAGCCGTCATCTGTCTTATTTATATCACAAACATATTTAATGGTTGAGTGTGTTTTTGGTGCTTTTTCCACTCTCCGTGTCTTGATGGCGAAAAACTGGATAATTTATCAAATCGGACATCGTCCATGCCGCACAGTTCATTTTAGTGCTATAATTCATTTTCATCCACTGACAAAATTTTCCCACCTCATACCCTATTGATTTTCCCGGTGAAAGAGATTGTCTTGGTCTTTTGCGGAATTTTTTCCATCCTGTGTCGTAGTTCAGTAAACCAGGGGGATTGGTTAATGTCCATGTGGGAAGGGGGGCTATGTAAAACTTGAAGAAGCTCCTAACCGTTGACATTGCGCTGAAATGCTAAAGATGAAGTTTATCACCGTAAGTGTTTAATGTTCAATACATTGACAAATTTTCACACCCGCCCTCCCACATTTTCTGGTGGGAGCAAAACAACCCCAAAACGACAAACATTTTCCCCAAAATTTTAGCCCAGGGTATGGGGTAAAAGGCGTCTCACTATAGTGGGTATAGAGGAAAATTAAAGCAGCGAAAATGTAATTAAAGTGTTAAAGCAAGTGGCGGGGTTTTTGGAGTTTAAAGTAACTCAGGGAAAATTTTGGGGGTTATATAGATATGTATGAAAATTTCTGCAGACACTCACTTTTCATCTGATACAATGGAAAGCCGCGTAAAATTTGACTATATAGAAATGGGAGGTAGGATATTCACACTGAAGGCTGGCTCGAAAATTAAATATTTACCATCTTGTTGTTTCCTCAATTCGTGGGCAGTTGCCAATTTATTGTGTCTCACTTGAATTGGCTTTTTATAAATAGGCCTCAATTGCTTATTTGCTGCTATTCTCACTAAAAACAAACCCATACTCTTTCCCATAACGAGGGATTGCCTTTGAGAACGTTCTAAGTGATTTAGAACTCTCTGTTTCTTTTGGTTGTACTTTGGAATTTGAGACATCACTGAGAGAAATTGATTGTACTTGCAAATAAACTTTGTCAATTTTACAAAGTGCCTTTTAGAAAAATTGAAGACGTATTTTAAATTTTTAAATTATTTTACGTAGCTTTGATAATGCTTATTATAAAATAAAGAAATATTTCCCTTAGTTTCATATTTTTCTTGATAGCTCTCAAAGTGACAGATATATTCCTGAAGTGACGAAATAGTGAACATTGGAATATTCAGCTCTTTAAATCTTATTTATTAAACGATAAGCCTTCAATGCAACTTTTTATTTTGCAGGAAAGGAATTTTGAGAATCAAATTCTCTGACAGCTGTCACTTAGCATGTTTTATGTTTATTAAATTTATGATAATTTTTAATTCATCAGGTTGACACGTTCTTGTATTCTTTGTGAATATTACCATTGAAAATTTTGCCTATAAACCGTGGAATTTTATTTTATAAAATAGTAAGGGAAAGTGCCCATGCTTTGCACGGTCCCAAGCTTTATAAAGATTAAATTTTTATTATCTTTTTCAATAAATATGATTCATCGCACCTACATTTTAAAAACTATAGGAAAGTGTCCTGTTTTTAAAATATATTGCAGAGTCACATTCCTTCAGAAATATAGAAAAAAATTAGTCATTATGCAGCTTGGGACCGTATAAAGCATGGGAACTTTCCCCTATAGAACGTCTTTTTAGACTTGAAAAGTACACGATCATGTTTCATCCTTGTTTCATGAATAATAATCTATTTTAGCATTTTGATTTAATAAATGGTACTATTTGAGTTCGAGCTTGATAATTTTAAACTATAGCAATTTCTTCTCAAAACATTTTGCTGAATTTAGCGAGATTTTTTTCTAAATTCAGAGGCGTTTTTAAATAAAATTTGTGACCTAACTGTTATTTCCGAATTTTGATTGCGTTGAAGAATTTTTATAAATTCCACTTCTCTTCCACGCCAGATTTTTTCAATAAATATTTCATTAGAAATTAGGAAATTGTGATTAAAAAAAGATTGTTTTAATAGAAATGATTCTATTAACGTAAAAATAACCTTTGCGTACTTTAATTTTTACAAAATATTTCTGTGATTACGAAAGTACCTAAAAATTTTTAAATAAAAAAATATTAAAATTAAAAATTTTTTTTAAAATAATATCTGATGCTTTTCGTGTGAAATTCCTCTTGTTTGGGAGATCCCAAATTTCTCTTGTTTCGTTCATCTTCTAAATGTCATTCTTTTGACAGTCATCTGTCAAAGTGACATTTGCAGTCATTCATTTAGCAGGAATAAATCAGATTTTATGAGCTCATGATTATGAACAAGATATATTAGTAAATTAATACTCCTATTGTTTAGCTTTACTCTTTGGCTATTGATGTGTCTAATGACAAAATATTTTTGATAAATGACAAATTCGGAAAGCACTTTTCTAATACGTTTCGAAAAAAAATTCTAAAGATATTCCTAGTGTCTAAAATACAACAAAGTGTAAATTGTCATTGACACTTTGTTGACACTTGTGACATTTGACAGAAAATCACATGCGCCACCATTCTGCCAAAATGAAAATTTGAAAAAAATTAAAAATGTCAGATCTTTAAATTATAAATCCAATACCGTAAGATATCATGCGCAATAAACATTTTTGTTAGTAAATAAAATAGTTTGGTCAGAAAAAACGGCCAGTCTTATATTACGTTTATGGTCGGCATTTAGCAAAAAAATCATAAATCACTTGAGTTGACAAGATGCTCAAGACAAGAAACATTATTTTTCTTAATATAGTCTTGTTGAGTTCTTTAAAGGCGTTATAGATCTAAAATCCTTCTTATAGAGCTCTTGGTTTCGTAAGGTCCTAGAGACACTTACGACTTAAGCCAAGAAACGACTTAACGTAATTATAATTACATTAATGATTAGATTAAATTCTCATCGGTTTCCCACTAACTTATCCGATTTTCGGTTTAAGCCGAGAGATGGATTAGTCAGAAAATTATGGAAGTATAATATGATCATTATTTTGAATATAATTACCGTAGATACATATGACTTTGCCCCCTCCTGTTTGTAAGCTTTACTTTAATTCTGGCACTTAAGGATGGTCCTTACCGTTCCGATTTACCAACTCTGATCGGTGAGGACCGTTCTTAAACATTATTAAGAAATTAAAGATGTGAACTAAAGAAAAGTTTACGAACAGTAGGGGCTCAAAGTTACCCGCATCTAACTCTTAACTCTCTTTAACTCTTTAACGACGAGACAGTTTTCGCTGACCGAAAATTAGCAATAAAAATGAAACCAATAAACAAAACTTGTGAAGCGTTTTACATTTAAACTTTGCAAAGCCAACAGTCTTATTTGACGTATTTTTTGTCTTTATGAACGATAGGGACAAAAGTAGCTCAAAAATTTAAATAATTTTCCTGGCGATACCAATAACAGATAATTTTCACTTTTATAAAAAATATAATGTTTGAGTATTGTAGTTTATTATTCCAAAACGGTTTTGCTTTTTTGATGGGAGTATAAAAAATAAATAAAATAAATTTTCTTTTTAATTTTTCAGCTTAAATATTTATTATATAGCAAATAGCTGTAGACTTGCAATAAGTATACTAGATTCCTTCAATCTTCTATTTTGCAATTACGTGCAAATATAAGAAAAATATAACTTTAGGTAGTCAAGAAAAATTATTTTCTTTATGGGACACCGGTGTTCCAATCGTCCTTAAAGGGTTAATGGGCTGAAGAGCTTCAACGGGAATTCTCTTAATTCTCATTATAAGCTTTTTAAAGATGCAATAAAAGACTTATCAAAGTCTTGGTCTTATTCTATTTCTTAGGCAATAACATGTTCCATTTAAGTCATTATTTAACAAGAGATTAATCATTTGAGTTGCCAAGATGTTTAAAATCCTCTTTATTTACGCTTTTCCGAGAATATGTAATTACTTTTATCAATGAAATAATTTTTTTACCAAAATACTGCTTAACATCTTATAGTCCCGTTCATTGTTGTTTCAACAAATTTTTTCTCTCAATGTTGAAATTCTTCGGGGTTGAAGAACTGCCTGGGAGCTGTGAATTCTAGGTCAGAAAATTTCCTTAGTGCAATGTTGATGATTCTCAAAAGTGAGGGGTTGTTTTCACCAAGTACTTGAGTCCATCTCGGTATACTCACCCCCTTGGGAAGTCTTAAGGGCTACCATCGTCAGAGGGGGTGGAAAAGTGAAGCAGAGCAGACGTTTGTCATTCACGGCAAGACCACGCAATACCCCGGGTTCATCTTAAAGGGGATGGATAGTGTGCGGAAAAGAAGGGTCGGAAAATTCAGAGACTTTTGACACAAATTCTCTCGTCCATTTGCCCATCTCTGGAGACTGAATCTCTCCCCAAATACAAGTTCTTAATTCTTCGCAAGGAAACTGTGTGATTACTCTGGGTGTGCTCTTGAAATTTTGAATACATACGGGAGGGTGTTGCGTTCTAACAAGTAGCTCATAGTTTGTACCCCATTCCATTTAGGAATTTAGTGGTAGTACGAAAGCCAAATGCGGGGGTGGTTTGGGTTATATTCTCACAGCGATAGTAAATCTACCGCCCAAAAGTGCTCCCACTGTTGTTACCCTCGTTCGCAACATGGTGTAATGATGGGAACGGATTTCTCCGTTCAAGTATCAAAACCCGCCCTGCTAAAAACTGCCACCGACACCGGGATAATGCGATGTGAAAGGAGATAAACCAATAAAATTGATATGGAGGGGGCGAGAGATCGGCAGCCTGTGTGCCTCTCTATCTAACAAGGCCTCCCTTTAGAATGAGGTATGGCAATAATCCCATGTGTTTGATGCGTTTATTGAAAATTGGAGCACAAGAGAATTATGCTCCCATGCTCCTACTAAATCTATCACCCCTGCTTTTTGGCATTTAGGAGCAAGATTGGGGGGAGACTCACAATCAATTGCCAAACACTTGTGATGCCCCAAAATGTTTCACTCGATTGGCTTTTGGGGGATGCAATCGCATCTGCAATCGGCATATAAATGGCATTGACATTTTGTTCAACTCTGTGATGATTTATCTCAAATCCCCCATCGGATGATCTCCAATGCCAATGTTCTCGGCTCCTGGCCAGAGAGGAGAGCCTGACACCAGCTGAAAATTTATGTGAATCAATGGAGCAAAATCGCTTCAATTCGATAAATTTTAAACCACCTCCGATGCACATCCGTCTGCCATTTCAACCCCAAACAATTACTCTTTTGGAACACATGTTCAGCCAGTGGGATGCACAGTCTATCCCCACATCCTGAAACCCTCCGCACGTGGAATTGAAGCGACATTGAAGTATTTGGTGAACTCTGACTTCATCATCATTCAAGTCAGTGAGAGTGATGCCCCTAGGGCTCTCAGACATACTTAAATTTCATTTCTTTCACCGACAACTTTTCACAGCATTACCTTGCTTCATTTATGATTTAATTGTACCTTAGCATTCAACTATGCAGGGGCCCATCAAGCCTAATAAAAAGTGAAGCTATTTTTCACTTTTTCTTGCAAAAATTTTGCAGATATTGCTCTGCGCCTTATACAAATTTGCACGTAGTTCTTGTATTATTTCGGCGAGCATAATGAAATATGTATTTTTAGATAGATTTTAATGCACGATTTCGAAATATATCAGACTGATAAGTCAATTCTCTTTAGGAAAAAACTTGCCAATAGTCTTCAGTGCCTCTATGCAAAAACGCATGGAAAAATGAAATGTCGAGAGTCTCCTGCAACTATGCGTTAATGTCTCTTAGAATTATTATAGGGGAATGCGCTCTACCTTTGGACTACTCAAACTTCGAACTATAATTTTTTTTCAATTTAATAATGGTTCCCGGTCAAAATCCTCAAAGTCAAAATCCCGAACGCCAAAATCCCGAACGCCAAAATCCCGAACACCAAAATTCCGAAAGCCAAAATCCCGAAAGCCAAAATTCCGAATGAGCCATAATCCCGAAAACCAAAGTCCCGAATTCTTAAAAGTGTCATAGCTACTCCCACGATTTCATCTGCGCTTGCTAAAGGCAAAGGGAAATTTTCTGTGTCTTGGGAAATTATTCTACACATTATACTCCATATAATTTGATCCTTTTCAGGATTTTGAACATTCGGGATTTTGGAATTTTTGAAAAAGAATCACGGATCAAATCCATTATCATAGAAAAAAAATTATTTGTCCGAAACTTGAGTCGTCCGAAGGTGACGCACTTTCCCCTACTGTCTTCCTATTTATCTTTAAGTTGGTTTTAGCAAAATGCATGTTTTATAAAAAGAATATTTATTTTTTCAAGTGTTTGTAGTTACGTCAATAGGTGTTTACGATTGCAAAGGCTATTTTTTCATGGAAAATCAAACATAAAGCGTGGAAATCTTCGTATGTTTAAAATAAGGAATTCCTTGAATTTTTTGCACTCCATGCAATATTAAATTTTTAAGTGTACAAATTGTTTGTTGAATATTAAAAATCAAGAGCGAAAATTAAAAAAGCTCAGCGGGTAAAAGGGTATGTTAGTAAACGATTTGACTTTGGTTTTTTAGTCGTTAAAGCTTGGATTAGATTTTGCTAATCAGCGTTTAGTTACACTTTGAAGGATCCCTAGCTAAAGTGGTCTTCAGGCTAGAGGATTAGCCCAGTTCTCTAAGGTCTTAAAATCCTAAATAGCAATATTTCTTTTGGTTTTTGGAAAATCTTATTGATCATTCATTCTAAATATGTAATCCTAAATTAAAATTTTACCAGAAACCTTTACCAATAAGCAGTTATAGAAGTTAAGCCATTTGGCTAAGCCTTAGGCCGGTTTCAGACCTAAGGTTTAGCCCAGTTCCCGATGATCTCGAAAATCAAAAAAGCAACCAATATTATTGGTTTCTTTAAAATTTAGATAGATAGATATTATATAGATAGATATTTATTTCATCATCAATGACTTAAAATCGCAATTGAAATAAACCCTTTTATAAGATTTGTAATTCTGCGTCCACCGGCGTCTTAGCGTTGATATAATGGATCACTTGCCCATGTTGTCCAATCTTAAGTGATAATTTTATAAAAAATCCTGATTGATAAGAAATTAGAGAAGTTAAGCTATATGGCTAAGCTTTAGGTCTGGATCCCGTATTAGGCCTGAAGCTCGTATTAGGCCCGAAGCCCGTATACCCCCGTAGGTTTACCGCTGCACTAACCGATATTACACGGTTCATGTTTTCGGAAATTGTCCCTTAAGGGTGACTTTGACATCCTTCTGTTCATAAGCTTTTCTTTGCTTTCAGAACTTAAGGGTGGTCTCTACCGATCAGATCTACCATGCCTGATCGGTGATAATCGTTCATAGATATTAGAATTAAAGAAAAGCTTACGAACAGAAGAGTGTGAAAATCACCCGCAGGGGCCAAAGTTATCCGAATTTACGGCAAAAATAAAATAAGATATAGATCGTCTGATTGAAGATGATTAGCTGATCGTCTACTCCATGCATACTACACAATTAATTTTCTGACCATACCGATCTACATTTCTGAGTAAACCGATAGTTAACGACTTAAGGGCCTTGACAGACCTAAGGATTAGCCGAGAGACAGCTTAGCGTAATTATACTCGAAATAATAGTTAGACATCATTTCGATCATTTTCCACTAAGTCGTCTCTCGGTTTAAGTCGTAAGTGTATCTAGGGCATAAGATTTTGAATCTATTTATCCATCATTCTTCTTCTAATTTTTTGAAGGAGCACCAGGTCAATTCGTTTAAAGATTATACATAAGAAACCGTTTTCTTAATCGAATCTTAGCGCTCAAAAACTGAAGAAAAGAATTTATAAAATATTTCGTCAAAAGTCGTTAAAATCAAAAACGTTATATTTTATACGTTTATTTTAAGCCTGGACATCTAACATTATGATTATTCGTTTTATTTTAATATTTTGTTTTATTTATTATTAAACTTTAGCCAGATACTGAAAGAAATTTATTAATTCCGAAGGTTTCAAATTCGAAAAGAATCGATGTGTCCTGAAAATGAAGAACGAATTAAAATCACGTTCAATGCGATTAAGATGTAAAAGGAATATATCCAAAACTAGGCTTTAAACCGAATATTATTTTTAGCGTTCCTAGTTCGAAACAAGGTAAAAATTTTAATATAATTCGATCCGAAAGAATAAGACCTAAAATAAATAGGTGAAATCATTGAGAATATCACATTATAGATCTGACTGATCTTAATGTGTAGAAATGATTAAAATCGTTAAATTGAAAGCAAAACCGAAAAGAACTGATGATACATTATTTGATATTGAAATTTTTTAAGGCATTATAAATTCATCTTTTGCGTAAAAATCCGAGTTTTTCCGGATTTTTCAATATTCCTTATGTTCCTGAAGATCACTCCAATTTCTGTCCAATTACTAAAAATAGATTTTAAAGAATTGTGTGGGAAAAAATCCTCCCTCGAATGCGTGGCAGAAAAATTTCTGGGATTGAAGCTGAGGCAGGATGTTCTGTTGGCTGTTCAATTGATCAGTTCCCCCTTCATTCGATACACCAATTTGCGTTCCATCAGTTAAGAAGAGTGGCAGGAGGTCAATGAATTGGCTCATATATTCAATTTTTTTCCAGGTTCGAATTTCATCTCTGTGGTCCAAGTCCCCTTTGGAAATGTATTCGGTTCTAGGGAAGATTCATCTCTGGTGACTCTGTGCCTTGCTCTGTGCCCAAACAATGGGCACTTTTTTTTTCCTCTGTCTCTGCCCTGGGTAATCGACAGCGATTACCAATGTGTATTTTTTCAATTTATCGTATTACAAATGATGTTTTCTCCATTCACTCGATTATTGATTAATGGGGATGCCTTAATTCGGGTCTATTGGTAATGTGACGTTCAGTGAACTCTGAGCCCCGAACTATCAACTGCCACACGATAGGCCATCAGGTGGCCACAATTGGCCACTATCTCTGATTTCTCTTCTCGACCAATCGCCCTCGTATACTTGAGCCTTGTTCCGGTGTTGTGCCCCTATATTCTTCCTAAACAAAATTATGTCGAACGAAACAGAATTTTGAAGAATAAAAAAAAAACAGTCACTCTCCATTATGCCTCTTTTCTGCAGCTTATCAATCAATTGCCATTTGGATGACTAATCTTTCTTTCCATTTGCGATGGTCTCATGCCTTTTTTCATTGTTTGTTTTTCTCACTTGGTGATTTTCTTTTTATTATTTTTATGCTTCCACATACCGCCAATTCAATATCTCGCCCCAACACTCAATTATCAATCGATTTCTCAGAAGAGTCTGTCATCAATTTACTTGTTGCACAATTGAAATTGATAATTTGCCTGAGAATGATTTTTTAGCTGAATCGCCAGCGACTTGTGCCATTCCCCATCATCAAATTTCAATATTGGTCCGAAGCATTAAGAGATCATTCAATTGGGATTCAATGAAGGGGCAGTAAACTAAAGAAAAACAGTACTGCCAATCATCTTAAACTTGCTTCTTACCTCTTACGCCACAATGTTTAAATCGAAAACTATTTCGAAATTGAAATTCCAAATTTCGAAAATAGCGAAGCTCTTTAAAATGCGAAAATAGACAATTAGCAAAATCGAAAATCGAAAATCCAAAAACGAATGGAAAATTTCTAAAAATATCTATAAAACCTTATGCGAAAACATGTTATAACTTCCGATTACGATTTTATTAATATCGAAAATGAAATATTAATGTCAGTTTAAAGACGAAATCCAAATTTATTGATTTTAAAAGTTCAGAATTCGAAATAAACGAGAGATATATTTTACATTTCCCTTTCGAAATAATATTTTCAGTACTCAAGATGATAATGCGATATTAATCAACAATAAGTTCTTTATGTCTTTTCGAAGATGAGAAGAAGTTACCTTAAAAAAGTGATCCGGAATATTTCTGAAAACAATTTTTTATTCTATTAAGCTTTGTTAAAGTCCTGAGTTGGAATGATAACTTTTTGATACTATCGAATCGATAGTGTCGATAAATCTGTATCTCGTAGATTTAGTTAATGAAGGATTTTTAAACATTACTAGACCATTTATTTTACTATACTTAAAATAATGTGACTGTTGATGAATATTCATATTAGCTTCATAATATGCAGCTACCATCTTGGCTATCATTTTAATATTTAAGAAATGATAGTCGATACTATCAAAAAGAAGTTGTCAAGTCACCCCTGATTTTCGAAATATATTTCACAAATATTGTGTGTCGAAATATCGAAAAGTATAATACCTTTACTCGTTTTTTTTGAAATTCGAGAGCGAAAATGATTATCTAATTTTTTTCAGTTTTTGATTTGAGAAAAATATGAAATTACTGGAATACGATATACATTTAAATATACTTTCGAAAGTTGAATAAGTAAAATTCCTGGAAATTCCTGGAATTCCTTTAAGGATATTATATTATTCTTGTTTGAATTCTACTTTGTGGAATTCACTATATTAAATAAATAAATTAAAAACTTGAAATAGGTTTTAATTTGTTCCACTTCGGAAATAATTATGATTTCGAAATTCTGTGATGTAATTAATGGAAATTGCTCATTTTCGAAAATAACATTGAATTTTCTAAGTTACAGAGTTAGAGGTTTTCTAAGTTAGGTCAAAATTTCGAAGGTTAAAATACTGAATTTTGGCTTTTGAAATTTTTTGGTTTAGAATTTAGAAATTTTGTGAATCAATGATTTGAGCGATATTTCATAACAAATTTCTGGTAGACCAAGCGGACCCAAAATAAAAAAATCTTCTTTCGAATATAACGTCATACTTAAGTACGAAAGTAAATTTTAGTCCAGAAAATTATATAAATTTTTCGTTTTCGAAGTTTGCATAAAAATTTTTAAGTAGAGGTTTAACTTAAAGATTTTGGATTGAATTATTAAAAACAATACCTTTTTTTCGAAATTCGAAAACATCATTATTTTAAAAGTAGTTACTGTTGCTAAAGGAAAGATTCCCTTTTTATTTTTTCGCTGATATTATCATCATCATCATCATTTTCTACCGCATATCCTTATTGGGGTCACGGGCCTATGACATCCAAATTAGCAGCCTACGCTTGTCAGTCCTTCGCCACTTCATGGAGATGTTCTGGTTCGACCCGAATACGTTCCAAGGCTTTAACATGTAGAGTGCATTGCACAGACTGTCCAGAAATAAGCATTACCTCCGATTCGCTTTTTTCGAATTTCGCTTTTAAAGCTACTCTTCAAGTTTCAGAAGCTAATTTTTGAATATCGAAAATCACTTATTCTACTTGACAGTTCATTCTAATCCTAAGGCAGTACTAATGCCCTCTCGTTCAGTAACCTTCCCGATTTGAGAGCTATCTCCGGTTGAGGTTTTTCCTTTTCCAATTCGAAGGTAAATTAGAGAGAACTTACCTAAAAACCCATTGGAAGTTCGAGCGTTAAAACCGACGACTTACACAAAAATGCTACAAAACTACACAAATAATCACTTTTTGCAGCAAACGTTTACACACTGTTGTTGACATTGTTAACAATTGAAGTGTCAAGTCGAAATTCGAATTGGCAGAACAATCAGCGCTAAAGCGGCGAGTACTTGAACTTGCATTTTAGGCTTCCGGTAGATTTTCGAATAAGTTTGGCTTAGCTTTGGAGTAGCTTTGCCTCTTCGAAAGGTTATTACTGAACGGAGCGAGTCTTTCCAATCCGAATTCAATATAATAAAATTTCGAAGTCGACCAATAAGCTTACTAAATTCAAATGTTCAGGAAGTTATCAACCCCTTGATAGTTCCATTGATGTTTAGAAAATTCATTTTTAAATTTCTTGTGAATTGATTTGGAGTGTGAATTTTCGGCAGTTAAAGGCTGTTGAGTGTTTTGAGTTAAATGATAAATAAGGAACGGATGTGGTTACGACAAAAACTCCATATCAGAGAAGTTTGAGAAGAATGTCGACTGTTCGAGACATTCTCTGCATGTCCCTTAATCTATAATCCATACTTTTTCGATATACGATCATCTTTTTGAGATGATGGGAGAAAAATATCTCAATGTTGGATAATTCGTAACATGTGGAAATTGGCTTCTGTTGACAAATAATACGATCATTGAGTTCCCATCGAGTGCCAACATCACTATAATTCCCTCGACTTGTTGGAAGCAAGAAAAAAAAAATGGTGTGAGAGGAATATAAGAAAAATAAAATTGAGTGACTTGAGGAATAGAGGAAAAAATTGTGATTTAATTAACCAAACAGCGCGACAATAAAATAAACATTTCCCAACAAAATAGACATCAACAATTTCGACATGACTCCGAAAAATCCCAACTTGATCCAATAAGATTTTGGCCGGATGTGATCTCATGTGATTACATTAATCTTTTGGGAAGTTACATTTTTTCTTAAATAGCGGAATTACAATTTATTGGCCAATCGTGCAATTGTTAGCTTGGCTTTTCATCAGAATCAATTCAATACGAACTGGATGAGAGCAATAATTCTCATTAAAATCAGCTTAGATCTACAATAATAACAATTTCATACAAAAACCTGATGGCAACATTAATTTTTCTCTAATAAACTCAACCGATATCCTATCCCTCTCGCTCTCTCACACTGTCTTGGTGCTTATTGAAAGAAAACTCTTTTCTCATTTTTTTTTCTTTAGTGAATAAACAATAAAGTTTGCAATTGGCAAAGACACGCGATCTTGCAATACGAGTATTTCCTATGGCAAAGAGATCAACTTTGAGCAATTTTGTACTACAACTTCCTTTGTTCTTGTGAACGGGAAAAATGGTGTGTTGTCGTGGAAAAATCAACATGATCTCCATTTGGAGATCTATCACCACTGGGGTTGCAATAATCAGGTCCACAATGGTTGAATTCGGTTGGAATTCACATAATTTTAAAATTAGATCAACAAAATCAAAAGCAAGAAAAAAAAACCAGCCCATAGAGCAATAATCTCCTTCGACTGATTTATTTTAAGACACCACACCAAGGATTGTAAATCGATCGACAAAATGTGTCATTTATTTGACTTTTTTATTTACTACCATTTCAACTCATTTCTCTTGTCTCACCACGACATTCTGCCTAGTTTTTTTTTTACGCCTCAGACCTCAAGAGTATCGGTATAAACAGGACAAATAGCATCCAACAATCTTCGATCATCATCATCTCTGATGATCGGTGTCACTAGCAAGTCACTCAACCATAAAATCAGTAGGGAAACTCTGTTGATCATTAAAAACACTACTGTTGAGAACTATTGGCACTTTCTGGATTATTCCCATGCGACCACTAACTTCCATAAAGATCAAATCACCATCAAATTTAAGCGAATTTGGAGGAAAAATTATGAAAATGAGCAAGACACTATCTAATAGAGTCACTCATCCAGTATTTTGGGTGATCGTGCTTCGTTGATAAACAAAATAATCTATTTTCGACAGCAATTGCCGTGTCGATGGGAAATTTCTTAATCCCATGAGATCACCGTACGATTGAGATTTTTTCGATTCATAATAAGCCTGGTTGTCGTCAATTTTTCTGCGTCAATTTTTAGATCTGTTGATACAGTCATCCAACTTCAAATGAAATTGTAGAAAACAAATTTATCAAAGTTGGACATTTTGTTTTAAACTGGGATCACATAGAGAAATATGGCAGGAAGATGAGATAATCTGGATTAAAAACTTCTATGTTTAAATATTAAATATTGTGGATTACTTGGCTTGGAAGTGTAAGTTTAGAGTAGGTAACTGTAAGCGGTAGGTAGGGTTATTGATTGGGAACAGTTGTTTTGCAACCTTAAATGAAGAACAGGAACACTGAAGGATGATTGGCTTACATTAAATATGTATGAACGTAAACAACCATGGTCTACTTGCCTTTTAACTGTAAATCAAAACTTGGTAATTATATGCAGTAGATAGGCTGTCGAATGGGAACAGTTATTTTGAATATGGAAGAGGAATAGAGAAGGGATGATGGGCTTACATTGAATTTGTATCAACATAAACAATCATGGTCTACTTGCCTTTGAAGTACAGATCAAGACTAGATAATTGTAAATAGTAGATAGGCTGTCGAATGGGAACAGTTGCTTTGCTAACTAAAATCTGGAACAGGAATACAGATAGGATGATGGGCTTACTTTGAATTTGTATGCACGTAGGGGAAAGTGACCATGCTTGATACTGTAAAATGATGTCCAAGGTTTGTGATTATTTTCTGATTAACACACAAACCGAAGCGATTCTTCCACTATGACAAAAAAATGTCTTACTTATTAGGTTCATAATCCAACCTCAAATAGTTCCTGGAAACCCTTAGATTTTCTTCAAGAAGAAAATGGAAATTCAGTGGCGATTTTTATACAAGTTGGGTCCGGGGCCTTCCTGTATAATAATTGATTCGACAATTCGGAGGCCCATTTTCATTGCAAAACATTCACCAGATACAAAAAATTGCACATCAATATTTAGACGGAACTCTAATCTATCTGCTTAAATCGTTTGTACGACTGGTTATTAGTTTTAAAATCACTTTTATGTAATTTGTCTAATCCGTGTTTTTATGACAATAGGGCGCTAGCGAAAACCATTTTTTCACTTTGAGTCCATGAAAATTTCACTCTGCAACCTTAAAATTTAGGCAACAGGGTTGAAGATTATGTCAATTGTCGGTAAAATTGTCGGATTGCAATATGTGTAATTATGAAAGAATCACATCTAATGATATAGTTGCCACATTTAAATTATCATTCATGGACCCTTCTTAAAATATAGGATGGACACAAGTAGAATTTATGAATTTGTTACCACCCACAAAAACAGTGTCCACCAAGTACAAATATTTTTACATAAATATTAGTACTGATGACCCCTCTATGTGGCTATGATAGTAGTTTTCGTGAACAGCGACATTAATTAAGAAATACTTATGAAATATCATGTATCGAAATTACAGTTTTGGGCCTATTTTTGATTTTTGCTTCCTGAAACTAGGAAAAAAGAGCTAGGATCCTAATTTTTTTAGGAAATGTGAGGCTTAGCACCAGCTATTGAAATATATTGCGATGAGTCATAACTATTGATTAACATAGGAGAAAAATAGTTATTATCAAGCTTGGATCGTATCAAGCATGGTCACTTTCCCCTACACAACCATGGTTTACTTACTTTAGAAGTGCAAATCAAAACTAAATAATTGTAAATAGTAGATAGGCTGTCGAATGGGAACAGTTATTTTGCTATCTAAAATATGGAACAAAAGTGCACAAAGAATAATGGGCTTACATTGAATTTGTACGAACGTAAACAACAATGGTATACTTGCTTTGGAAGTGTAAACCAAAACTAGGTAATTGCATACAGTAGATAGTCTGTTGAATGGGAACAGTTGTTTTGTTATCTAAAATATGGAAACGGAATACAGAAAGGATGATGGGCTTATATTGGAGAACGTAAATAATCGTGGTCTACTTGCCTTTGAAGTACAGATCAAGACTAGGTAATTGTAAGCAGTAGATAGGCTGTCGAATGAGAACAGTTGTTTTGCTGTCTAAAATATGGAACAGGAATACAGAAAGGATGATAGGCTTACATTGAATTTGTATTAACGTAAACAACCATGGTCTACTTGCCTTGGAACTGCGAATCAAGACTAAGTAACTGTAAGCGGTAGATAGGCTTATCGATTGGGAACAGTTCTCTTGAAACACTGAGGGATTATGGACTTCCATAAAGAGTCATTTGTATTTAAAACTTATTATTGTAAATAGTTTTAGTTTACTGAGCTTATGAATGCAGGGTTAGGTAAGCATATGCTGTAGATATGCCATTCACTTGGGAGCAGCTGTACTCCAGATGAACTATTTTGGAAACAGATCTCTATTTCGTTTATATAAAATAGAGGTCTTTTATTAGGGATTGCTAATAAAAACAATAAAGTCTAAGTAAAAGGCATAAAAAATATTAATTAATTATCTAACTTCTTCGTTCCAGTCTACTGTCCAGAAAATTTTTATTTCACTTAAGTAATCTGTAATCGTAAACATAATTTCTCATAAAAATAATAATATTCGCAATATTACAAATATTTAAGAAATATAAGTAGATACGTATGACTAGACTCCGGGGATGTCTTTATCGCCCTGCTTTTCATTTTGCAGTAAAGTAAGTAATACTGAAGTACAGTTAAGTAATACTGATCCTGGAATCTGTAATAATTTTATGTAGGCAGGTTAATGCCTAAAGTAAGTTGATACCCTAGAGAAGAAAAATTATCAATATCCGGCAAGAAATGACCAAAATTATTAACTTCTGCAATTCGATGATGAGGAAGGCATTCTTGACCAATATTTTAAGAACTTTAATGACAAAGAACTCAAAAAATAACTTAGAATAATAAAAATTTCAAAGAATTAAATGCTGCGTGCCAAATTCACCATGTCAATGACAGCTGAAGACTGGAGTGAAGTTGTTCACAGTTCGCTTCGAATTCCGAAATTCGCCGCTTTAGGATTCTAATTTAAATTTTGCAACTGTCTTCCCGAATCTTCTTCTTCTTCTATTTTATGTAAAGCTGTCGGACTCACTCGGGTCCATCTAGCCAAAACTCTTGTACAAGTACGAATCGATTGTACAAGCACCACATACAGTAAACTCTCGCTAATTCGGCTCTTTTAAGATCGGGCTACTTTTTAATTCGGGCAGCAGTTACATTTGAAAAAAGTTTGTTGTCATTTTTCAAGTTTGATTATGATTATCAAATGAAGCATATATGCTCAAATTTGCCATGGTTTGACTTAAGGTCTCTACACATTGGCAACAATTTTCTTCAAAAACAGCATTTTTGACAGAATTTTGACGTTTACACTTACACAGCACTGCGTGCAATTTCCTTCAAAACAGCAATTTTTGACGAAAATTGCTCTCGATGTGTAGAGGCCTTTAGTTCCGACGTGTTTTTGCATTATTAAAAGTTTTTCATGAAATTTACCATAAATATGAGTAAGTGAACTCAATATGTGTATGCAGATGAATAAAAAACCGTTTCATTTCAAAAAGTTTGTCGCCCGAATTAATCTCTAATTCGGGTGACATTTTGGTCCCAAATGCCCGAATTTGAGAAAGTCTATTGTACTACTACCAGACACTTCTTGTTCTTTCTTTGTGAAATCACTTTATCTTTGCCATTAACTTTTTATGCAAATTTCTAGAGAATTTTTAATTCCGCGATCTTTCTGACACGTCTTACTGCTGCGCTGCTGTCAAAGTTTGTGTGCCACTAGTGAGATAATTTCACTTTTCAGACGCTAGTAGCGCTCTTTCAGAAAATTCGGAGCAGCTTCAAGTCCAAAACCAAACCTTTCCAAATTGCTTTGTTGATTTGTCAAAAATGGCATCTTTAGGAGTTATTTATAGCAATGTCACCTCTAGGTTGGCCCACTTAACCTCCCATTGTCAATCGATCTCTGATGTGCCTTTTGTGGATCATTTGATGCATTGTTTACCCATGTTGTGGCCCCATCGTTTGATGATTCGGGGGGCCAGTGTCAACATAAATTACCGCACCGTTGATGGTATCCAAGGCGGAATTGGGTGGTTGGGAAAAGCGCGAAAATGCCATAGAGCGCAAGCACCGAAAAATGAGAGCACGTGGTCTCAGCATGAGGCGCGACGCCATCAACCAGCCACAATTTCATTTTCAATTGGATTTTCTGCTATTACATATTCCCATCGTCCCATCTCATTCTTTCACCTCATCAACATTTTCCATGAGTGTCTGTGGGTGATGCCTCTTTAGTCCCCCCTCATGCTCCTCAATGTATGTTTGGTTGGGTATTTACTAGATGTACAGTGCATTTTGTTGACTATTATAATGATGCATGCAATGCACTTTACTCATTCGTGTAAAATTCAACCTCAAAATACCCAGACGTCGGTAATTGTTCAATTTCTTAATTAATCGTCTGGCAAGAAGTGTATGGCACTATGGGTAAGGGGTCTCTGATTCATGTATCAGCAAACTCTCCTGTCGTCTTGTTCTCAATGGGAGGAAAATCACTTTAAGATAAACCCCGAAAATTCTAACTTGTGACAACAATTGAGCCTCCTTAAAATTATCCTACACACTTGATATTTGAATCCTTCAAGTGCTTAAGTAGCCCTAGCCCTGACCTTTTCACCCCGGCTACTGTCTTGTGGGCTGATTTTCCCACTCGCCACCCGCCCCCTAACCCTTGGGCCAATTGTGAAAACATCCGAACAAGGGAGGGTTGAGGCTCCTTCCCCATTCTGGTACATCATCAGTGTAACTTAAGAAAGTTTGGGCAGCCCAAAACCATTTCATCATGTCGTTTTCTTCCGACACTCGAGGGTTGTATCACAAGACTTAGGCATGAACAAACCCACCTCCCCCATCCAACACCTCAATCCCCTAATACTCTCCAACATCTCCGGGGAAAGGGTCACAAGATCCTTCAACTTTCACACACTTTCACTACCCAAATTGACCTTCTCCTTACCATGATGTGAACATCGGAAATCAATTGATCATCCCCAAAGAACTTACTTCTCCATCTTTCACGATTAACTCCGCAGCGATAGTGAGGAGAACAACAGGTGGAAATTCTTAATTAATACCATCATTTACCTTTCTCATCATTTTCCATCGTGTCGCGTCTATTGCCAGGTGAATTTTTGTTTTCAACTTTGCATTACCATTTCACATGAAGTCAATCAACTCTTTAGTTCTGTATTTTTCCTCAGACCTGGGTAGAAATGGGACAGAGTCCCTATTGGCTGTGCTGTTAATTTACACCATGTGCGTGTAATAATAAGGTGATTTAATTTCATAAATCATGCACGTAAATAAATTCGATTTAATTAACTTTAACTAGTTCAGAAATTTATTTAATGACCTGGATTTTATATTTGTGACTATTTTATTGGATTTAGTCGTGAATATTTTACGGGTTTTGCTGAAAATTGTTTTGCAAACATAAGAAAGGGGAAGGGTACCTCGCCATGAGATCCACCGCAGAACATAATTTACGTGGATTTATCCTGACTGACTGTTACATCTGATCCTATATTTTATATTTTACACAATTTTCCAAAAATGGTTTTGCTAAGTTACAAATTTATAAGGGTACTTCGCCCTGAGGATCTCCGCAGAGCATAAGTTGGGAGTACAGTAGACTCTCTCAAATTCGGGCATATGGGACCGAAATGTCAGACGAATTAGATAGAAATTCGGGGGACAAACCTTTTGAAATGCAACGATTTTTTATTCATGTGCTGTCTGTGCTGTGCATATAGATATTGAGTTTACACACTCATATATAATGTAAATTACATGAAAATCCTTCAATAATGCAAAATCACATCAAAACTATGACAAACCATGCCAAATTTGAAAAATGACAACAAACTTTTTTCAAATGTAACCGCTGCTCGAATTAAAAAGTAGCCCGATCTTAAAGGAGCCGAATTTGCGAGAGTCTACTGCACTTTTTATAAAGAATTGCATTTTTGACAGAATTTTGACGTTTCCACCTGCAGCACTGCATTCAATTTCCTTCAAAAAAACAGTTTTTCAAAAAAAAAAAAATGATACCAATGTGTAGATGCCATAACCCTAGATATGATATAAAAATTTTCCAGGAAAATTTTTCAATAATCACTTTTATGAAATGAAAAATGTTTTTTCTCAACTGCAAAATACTATATAAGAATTTGTATTTTATATTTTAAAATATTCAAAAATGCTTTCAAAGTGACTTAGATGCTTTTCGTATGATTTACCGCTTACCGGTACTCAACCGATTTAAATCACTCAATAGATTTCACAAAATAGTTTGTAGAATAATAAAAATTATATTGGAAAAAAAATTATTTATTGGTAAATGACCGGTTCATTACCGATTCTCAACCGATTTGAACCGATTTATAAATCACTCAAAATGTTTCCCAAAATACACGTCCGAAGAGTAATTTAATTGAATTTCGGATAAAACCGGTTTCAAAACCGGTTGGATCCGGTTCAGTTTTGTCGAAAATTCCAAAACCTTTCCAACGAGCCCAAACGTAATCCCATTCGCATGATAAATGCGCTCTCTAGTGTCTTTTTAACCTTTAAGTTCGAGCAGTAAAATTACTGCAATAATTTTTCAAAATTTATAAATAGAAAGGGTACTTTGTTGTTCGAAGCTCTGCGGAACATAATTTTCAACTTGTTTATAAATCTATCTTTTTCAGTTTTTTTTTTAAATAGCTAAACATAAATTTATCAACTTCATAAAATACATGAAATAATTTATTTTACACTTTTAACCTTGAACGTATTCTGATCAATGTAATGAAATGTAATTATATAATTAATGTTATTTAAAACATTTCCATAAATAGAAGTAACGTTTTCATTAGTTTTGTATCAGTCACATTGAACATTTTTTATCAGATTTTACATGAAAATTTTTCAAGCATTTTTGTTCAAATGTAGGAAATAAACCGAATACTTTGTAAAGAACCATGTAATATATTTTCAGTCGAATTTTAAACCCTATTTTAGTCGTAGTCGCAAATATATTTAAAATATCTTAGAAAATATAAATAAAAATCGTATGATTGAATTAACAATTTCTGTTTTTTTTTATGTAATAAAATGTAATTTAATGATCACTTCATGTAATTTACTACCTCTTCCTGAGGTAATAAAACTCAATGAAACTTTAGAATTCTGTTACCCCCAGGATTTTTCTAAAACTATTTCATTAATCGATACTGAAAATTTAGTAAACACTTTTTTACATGTGTAAAAAATAAAGTGTTTTCTGCTCTTTAGGTATCTTAGTTAATTTTGTATATTCATTCCTTAAAGTATCTTAGAAAGCATAACTAAATTCAATTATTTGATTTCAAAACTTCTCCCGTTTTTCTACACTGGTAATAAAATGTAATTTATTAATAGCTTAGTGGAATTTAAAACTCCTTTCTTAGACAAACTGTAGCTGTACTCATCAACTTCATATCTTAATTGTTTTATTAAAATAGTTTCACTAATTTTGCTGGAACGTTTAGCAAAAATTTCAAGTGTAAAATATGAAAACTGTAGGGGAAACCGGGGTAGAATTATCCACGTATAGTATTAGATAGTGGTGTCTCATAGTTTGCCTGCGAAGGAATATTGAGGAAACTACTTTTTATTCTAAATGTATGTATACTTCACTTCCTATCATTGAAATATTGTACAAATTATACGTAATGGAAAATATAATTTGATGGCTAATTCTACCCCGGTCTCCCGTACTTTTCTGTGTGGTTACCCATAGAACATAATTCTAATGTTAGATTCACTTAATTAATTTTAAGTATTCATGTCTTAAAATATCTTAGAAAGTATAATTTATTCTGTGACTGGATTTCATAAACGTTTCTATTTTTCTACGCTGGTAATAAAATGTAATTTATTAATAAATTAACGTGATTTAAATACGTTTCCTGAAAGAATAAGTGATATTAATTACTCTCTATGAAAGACCAGGATTTCTGCTCAGAGGATTTATTAACAATCCTGAAAAGCGTTTTCAAGGTACTTCGCCCTAGAACGCCCCACAGAACATCGATTTTAAACTATTCCTAAATTCGCTTATACTTTCTAAACGCATTTTAAGCGCCTGAATTTAAAACATCACTAAAAAAATTACGTAAAAAATATGTTATTAAGCGTAATCAAATGTAATTTATTCATCAGTTCACGTAATTTAAAAGCCTTAGCCCAAGGGAATAAGTAATACTTTCCCCCAGTTAATTTCTCTATGAATAAATATCAATATGCTGTGTCTCTTGGCGCCATATCTCTCGAAATTATGAATTTGTGAAAGAGAATCCTCAGGAGGGAATTTGTTTTTAAATATATTCCGTATAATTTCACCATAATTTATTGTTCAACTTCAAGTGTTCCAGATCGTTTTTTTTTTGCTCTCCTTTCTCTCGTGCTGGGTGTCTTGTAAAATGTTTACATCCCATTTTCCAGCCTGATCCTTTCACATATTTTTCCACTCTCCTTCCTTCTTGTCCCTTTGGCAAGGGCCAGATACCACGGAGAAAAAAAAACCTTCGCCTTTCTCTTTGTCTAGGATGCTTCTGAGTTGTTCCCAATCCTCAAATTTGTGGTTCGCGAAGATGCCACCACCCAAGACTTCTTAGGTCTGACTTTCTGCAGATTTTGCAGAATTCCCAAGACCACCCTCACCGATGTCGAGTGATAAACCCCTCGGTGTTGTGTCTGCCACATGAAAATTTCTCTCCCATCATAATCCTTCATTATACATTTTAGCGTCTGGTTGCTGGTGGAGAGGCCTCTCGGTGAGACAACGGAAAGTGTTGTACAAGAGGGAGAGTACCATGTGACAAGTTACAAAAAAAAGTCCAAACAAATTGATGGCAGACACATTCGATATGTTTCAATATTTTAATGGATTTCCACTTTTATTCAGTATTTATTGTGGTAGAAGCATAGAGAGTGCTTCAAGTGGAGTGAAAGCCTACATTTTTTTGTCCTCTCCAATCCTAAGTCCTCTACACCAGGAACGGGGAAGGGTATGAGAGTTTTTAATCATCAAAATGGATAAGCGAAAATTATACTTCGAGATCTCTTGTCATCGTATTTCAATCGGGGAACTTTATTTATTGCCACTTGAATCAATTTTGTGCCTGAGCGAACCATTCTGCTTCGGAGCTACTTGAATTTGTCGTCTCTCACATAAAGTTCAAGGGGAAATTCTTCCCAAGAGATTACGACAAAATATCTAAGCACAAGTTTAAGCATCTTTGTCTTGAAGTCAAATGAAGTAGCGGGAGATCGCAAACTTTGACAAATATTGATGGGAAAATTCGAAAAATTGTTTTGAAACTGGTTTAAGATCCTATAGGGGACTGGTGGTGTTGGTCTACCTGAGAGTTATCTGATAACCAAGCTAAGAGGATTAATTGGAATAAAAATATTAAGACAGATAACATTTATAAGGTCTAAGCCGGAATAAAGTAATAAGAAGACTTGCGTCGAAGGTCCCCTATAGGGGCTACAGGGCTCTTGGTTACTAAAACCAGGGAAGTTACTTTAATAAAAATGCAAAGATCTGGATTAAGAATTGACTTCTAACTTATCATTTTACGAGCTTGAAACGCCTCTGGAAATAAATCTATGTTAATTTAAAATTACTTAATACATAACTGTGTATTTTCCTAAATTCGAAATTTGAGATTATAATTTTAAACATTTTACATTTGACAGGGACAATACACCAGAAACCGGACACGAATCCTTTTTGGTTGATCCATAAATCCTTTAAAGTCCTTAATTGTGTGTTTCTCAAAAGCGTTTTAAATCTATTTGAGATATCGGTCAAACTAGCCTACCTTTCGTTTTTGATATTAAAGAGAAAAGATCTAATTTAAATAACTAAATAATCTTTAAAATTTATTTCTTTATTATTGTGTTTAAAATCCTCAAAAATTGTTTAATGAATGTTCCTTTTGAGCCTTAAACTAAAAATATAGGTCTTGATTTTTAAGACTGAAATTCTTGGATTTTAAGTCTAAAATTCAAGGCTATAAAATTAATGTTAATGCTCTAAGTTTCAAGCTTCATAGAGACCCTAAACTAAAAGCGCAAGCCTTGAAGTTTAAGCATAAATTTCTTTAGATCAATGAATTAACTTTAAAGCTCTATAGAGGTATCATATTTGAAAAGACAGGCTTTTAAGTCTCAGTCCAGATTGCAACACTAAGGTTAAAGATAATGCTTTAAATTTGAAGCTTCACTTTGGGCCCTAAATTCAAGCATAAGTTTTGAAGCTTATGCCTAAAGTCCAAGACTACTCCTACTGGTCTTAAATATAAAGCTCTATGCTAATGTTAATGAACCACAGAACTTTAAGTTTAAGCCTAATGTTTTCAAAGCTGGTATAGTACAGTTAATGTCAGTAAAGTTTCAAGCTTCATATAGGGCTTTCAATAAAAATACAGATCTTAATTTTACAGCTTAATTGGAAGGCCAAAAATAAAGTTAATAACCTTAAGCTTCAAACTTCATAAAAGACTTGAATTTTTTTAATCTTAATTAATTTAAATCCAAAGCTTCAGGAAAACAAAACAGTATATTTTTTTAGTTTAAAACTTCATACAGAACATAAATTAGAAGTACAAACCACATAGTTCTTTAAGATAGTTAACAAGATAGTTCTTTAAGTTTCAAGCACCATTTCGGACTTAAGTTTTAAGCTATATGTGGGTTTTAAATTAAAAGTACAGACACATAATACTGAACTTAAACTGCAGTACTGAACTTAAACTTAAAAAAACATAAAAGCGATAAGTTTAAAGTAACTATAGATCTTAAAAGAAAAATACAATTCTTGAAGTGTACGCTTAAAATTTCTAGACAATGAAAAAGATAAAAAAGATAATTTATTAAGTTTACAGCTTCGTATAAGCTTTAAATTTCAAGTTTCATTTGGGCTTCAAATTAAAATCACAGACACTTAATTTTAAACTTAAAATTTAAGATCTGCAATAAAGTCAAAAGAGATAAATTTAAAGTAACTGCAGATATTAAACGAAAAGTACAGTTCTTGAAGCTTACGTTCAAAGTTTCTGGCTAACAATAAATATTAAATTGTTAATTAATTAAACTTCAAGTTCCAAATATACTTTATATTTCAAGCTCCGTCTGGACTTTAAATTAAGAGCACAAACTCTTAATTTTAAAGCTGAACTTCAAAGTATATAATACAATTAATAGCGGCAAGTTTAAGGTCCACACAAGCCTTAAAGGAGAAGTAGAGTTCTTAAAATTTCCGCTCAAAGTTGCAAGTTAATAAAAAAGATAAAAATTAATAGTCTATTAGGTTTCAAGCTTAGGACAGGCCTTAAATTTCAAGCTGCGTCTGGGCTTTAAATTAACAGTACAGACTCTTAACTTATAACCTACTTCAAGCTTGGAAACGAGCTTAAATGAGAAATAGAATTCTCGAAGTTTACGCATAAAGTTTCAAGCTAATGAAAGATATAAAAAATATAATAAATTAAACTTCAAGCTGTAAATAGGCCTTGAATTTCAAGCTCCATCTGGGCTTTAAATTTAAAGCAGAGATCCTTAATTTTTAACCTAAACTTCAAACTTAAAAGCGAGCTTAAATGGGAAGTATAGTTCCAGAAGTTTACGCCTAAAATTTCAGGATAAAGAAAGAGATAAAAATATAATAAATTAATCCTTAAGTTGATAATAGGCCTTAAATTTCAAGCCCCATCTGAGCTCTAAATTTAAAGCAGAGATTCTTAATTTTTTACCTAAACTTCAAGCTTAGAAGCGAGCTTAAATGGGAAGTATAGTTCCTGAAGTTTACGCCCAAAGTTTCAGGCTAATGAAAAAGATAAAAATATAATAAATTAAACTTCAAGCTGCGAATAAGCCTTAAATTTCAATCTCCATATGGGCTTTAAATTTAAAGCAGAGGTCCTTAATTTTTAATCTCAACTTCAAGCATATAAGCGAGCTTAAATGAGAAGTACATTCTTTAAGCTTGAGTCAAAGGTTTCAGGATAATAAAAAGGACTATTCCTTAAGTTTGAAGCTTCGTACAGGCCTTAATCCTTTAACCCTTTAAGGACGAGAAGGTTAAAAATTGAGGGTCAGAAAAAATCATTTTTTCTAACTTTTTGGAGCAAAATACAACTTTGGAAGGCCGTAGGAAAAATTTTATTTTTGGGTCACCGGTGACCCAATCGTCCTTAAAGATTATTTTTTTGGTCACCGGTCTTTAAACGTGTCAAAATCTATGGTTCAATACGCTCAATATCAGGATCATATTAAAAATAGTTCTTTAAGTTTGGAGCTCAATATGCAAGCCTTGAAATTTAAAGCCTGCATGTTTTAACCTAACTACTTTATTGATTACTAGAATCAGGTTCCTAAAAATCCGTTATTTTTAATTCAAAACTTCAAATCCTAACCGGTAAAAATAAAAGGATCAAATTGATCCTTTTGCAAAGGATGGATCAAATTAAGATGTTCTATTATGAAAAATGTGCATTCAGATTTTGAAATTTGATCCATCCTTTGCAAAAGGATCAAATTTAGATCAATTTGATCCTTTTATTTTTACCAGTGTAACATTAATTTTTCTGAGTGTTTAAATTGCGTTTTTATCGCAAATTATGCTGTAATTTGACGATAACACGTAGATTAGTCTGCAATAAATCCAAAAAATCAGCCAATCTAAATTCTTAAGAGATAAATTTTGCTTTAATTCTGTCCATTTTGCACGTCTCGTTCCTAATTTTAATTTTTCCAAGTGCCAAAGGCAGGGGGAACGAACAATCTTGGATGCAAAGAAGTCGATTAGACTGTGAATCATATCCGTTCCCTCAATGAGAGACGTTTGTTAGGTCCGCCGTGCCTTCGTCTGGAAGAAAACATATGCCCACGTATGGTTTTTGTTATTATTACAAATTCACCCAGTTTTTTCTCCCCATCTCTTTTGATAATTTTTGTTTTTTTGTTGTGTACATTGCGAAGGAATTTTTTTGATCCTTTTTGGAAGAAAATACAGGGTGCCTCAGGATGAAAATTGCATTAGCTATGTTTGAAATTAAATTCCATGCCCAAGTGAATTAATTGTATTTGAGTTTTCTGGAGTTGCAATAGAAGAAAAAGGAAAAATGGCATTGAGAAAAAAGGCGAATGTAGTAAAATTCTTCATCGTCCTTTTATTTTTTTTTCATTATATATATATTTTCGTCGTTGGGAATTGTATGGAGGAAAAGCTCTTAGTCTCTATCTCTGTCTTACTTCTAGCCTCCACTACTCCTCGCTTTTTTTTTTATTTCGATGAGATTGAGGGAGCACAAATGGGCGTGCAGCAACCCCCAAGAGTTGTGTATCGATTTGAGAAAAATTCCATCCCCCCAATGCACTATATACATTGGCAAAGGCAATCTCCAGAACCAATACTTTCTCGAATCACTCCCTTACTCTGCGCAGCGCTACATAAAGTTTTATGTATGGCACCCGAAGCTCTCTATGGGGAGCTTTTCTACCCCAGTGAGATGTATTTGTGCCCAACCCCTCTTGGTTTTGTGTGTTTTTTTTTCTTCTTCTTCAGCAAGGATTTTTCTCTGTGTTGGCGGGGCGGCCGGGGGGGATAGAGTATTCCTTGGGATTTTTACCAATATCTCGATGGGGAGACAGCAAAAGAAATTGCCATGGGAAAAGACGGTGGGAAGGGCGACAAAAAAGCTCCGGGGGGATGAGTGGGAGTTTGCACAGTATGGGGTGGCATGAGAAAAAGAAATTGATGGAGGTGGAGCCACTGTCGTCTTATCAGAATCCTCAAAATCGTATCGAACGAATCCGAGAGAACCCTCCTCTGGATATTGCTCGTAAATATTTGATTTATATATTTCCATCGATGTTTTCTTTTTTTCGAACGACAGGAAAAAAGCTCTCTCAGTCTCTCTCTCTCTCGGGAGGATTCTTTGAGTTAAACTTTTGAATGAGAGGGAAAGAGTGAAAGCTCAAGAGAGCTTTGGGATGGCCTGTGCGTGAGTGAGATGGAAGGTAGAAGGAAGTGTGAAAAAAATTGGAAAAAGGGACTTGATTTGACGAGAAGGTGTCAATCAATTGTCGCCCGCGTCGACGTCGTCGTTTGAGGACGTGCAAACGGGCGAAAGCTTCGCCCACCCCCTACACCGGGTTGAAGTGAAAAGGCTGAAGTAGACTACCAAATCAAGACTTTCTGCAATCACAATTCCGGCGGCTACTTAATCTTTCTCACGGAGAAGCCTAAGAGACCAACTTGCGTTGACTTCTAGTTCAATTTTGGAACGGTGAAGGTGTATGGTAGTTTCAGGTGTGAGAGGTTGTCTCCAACGTCTTGAGTGACTTTTTTTTACACCAACTACATGGTCGTATGTGGTGGAATAAAAGTTCCAATCGTCTTCGTACATCTTCGGTCGTCGATAATTCATTTGTGTGCATAAAAGCTCTTATCATTTCGCCTCTCTCGCCCAAAAATCTATGTATGTTGGATGAAAAAGATTGCTCGGCTTTGACTGTAGAGAGCCCCAGAGAGTCCAAGAGAGCAACAGAGAGAAAGAGAACCAACTCAGAAAAGTTTTATTGCAGTGCATCTGACATGGTATATGGACGGAACGATAGAGAAATGTTGGTGGAAGTTTGATAGAGAAGTTGTCTGTATATATCTGGGGGGATATAGGAGTGTATAAGTTCGGCGTACAATAAAATATCAATGCCTCTGGAGTTTGAGAGAGATCGGGAAAATTGGTGGGGAGCACCAACTGGCCCCCCATTTTATGGGGCGGAGCACACACTATTCGTTTTATTGGTAACGCCTCTAACATCGATATTGGACCAGTCGTCTTTTCCGTTCGAAAGAAACCTGATCGTTTATTTTGCCGAAGCATTTTGATTTGATTTCGAAAGCTTCGATTTCTGCATCCATCCACCCTCTCACTCACACAACTCACCCAAGAGCTTTCTTTCCCAACTTACCAAAGCTCTCTCTCTCAAAAGAAAAAAAAATATCCTCACCACGTGTCCACCGTGTTCCTGTCTCGCTCTCTCTCCTTCCACTTCCGTCACTCAATTTATTTATTGATTTCCCGTGTCCTGGAGCTTTATTTTTTCCTTAGGTTCTTTTCTCATGCGGGGCTGGGTTTTCTTCCGGCCACCCCATGGAAAAAGCTTTACCAAAAGATGAAAGTATGTCGAAGGGTGGGTTGAAAGCTCAGCAAAAGTTCTGCTTCGTTTCCACCCCAGTGACTTTTATTGACACAAGTTGCATCATCTGGGAATACATTTTCCATTAAAATTTAATTTTGATTCGAAATTATGGCACACAGAGAGTACATCCAGTCAAAAGACGGACCTCTGTAGCAGGGTAAAGAAGAAGACGATATAAGGGGTGTTCAAGTAACAATTCTTCATGCTTAAACATCCTTCCACTTCAACCAAAACTTGAACTTTTTTTAATATAGGAATTTAATTTATAAATTCCAAAAATTACTGCAGACAGAGCCTTATTCAGATTATTTTTGGAAGCTTTAAAATTATCTTAACTCTCGATGGAATTGACCTACCCCATGCTTGGATTTCTCCGAATAATTCATAATAAATTAAGACTTGAATTCTTTGAATTTAAATCCTTAATTGGAATGCTCGGAGGAACTCATCTTTTGAGTTTTAAAGAGGAATAATTTCTATCTCTGATTTTTGCAAATAAATTTAGGAAATTATTTTCAATTGTCATGACATCGTCACATAAAATAAATTAAATGAAAATTATAAAATAATTCCGAATTAAATAAAAGAATTCCGAAAACAATAATATACATTTTTTAAAAATATTACGTAATATTGTTCGAAAATCAATATTTTAACTCTTTTTCAATATTATTAAAATTATTAGAATAATTAATTACTAAGCCTCGTTTAATGTGCTTAAAATAAAAAAAAACAATGATTAAATCCAATAAATAAACAAATATTTTCCAGAAATAACCAAGGATTGAAAGCCTTACTTAGACTGGTAAAAACTAAAGGATCAAATTGATTCTTTTGCAAAAGATGGATCAAATTACCATGTTCGTATGAAAAATGTGCATTCAGAGTTCGAAATTTGATCCATCCTTTGCAAAAGGATCAAATTTGGATCACTTTGATCCTTTTATTTTTACTAGAGAATAATTTTAAAATTCAAACAAATTCTTTTATTTTCTAAATAAAAAAATATATAAAAACTTATTTTTAAAATAATTTTACAACTTACAATGTATCAAGATTTAAGTGCAAAATAATTATAAGATATGATTCATAAGAAGTTAAAAGAATTTTGCATTTGCAAATAGAACAGGCAAAATTTAAATGGTCGAAATTTCGAAATTGTGAAATTGAAAAGGAAAAAAAAAACAATTAAATATTTTAAAGAAATTAAGTTCTAGATAATATTAGTTTAGAACCAGCTTGTATTATTTTGAAACATATTTTTCCAATACTTAATTTCATGTCGAAGCATTGGAAAGTAAAATTCAAAAATAGAAAAAGAGAATTTTCAAAATAAATATTTGTATCGAAATTCAAAAATAAACTAATAAATAAATATCTCAGATTATTCAATAAAAAACTGTAGTTTGTTTTTCATTATTTCTTCTATTTCTGAAATACAGGTTGCTCTTATTAAGAAAAAATAAACCAATACGGCTTAGAAAATAGCTTTATTGTAGTTTTCGAAATTCTATTTTTTGTTTCAAATTCAGGTTAATTGGATTTTGGAATTAAAAAAAATCAACATATTTAAAAAAAACAAACACTAAAAGCTTACCAAATGGTGTGAGATCCTTTGGTAAATCGTTTTTTTATTTTAAGTAAAATTTGTTAAAAATTTGATTTCGAAAATAGCCTAAATAAAATTACGAAAATGAAATTTAATTTAAAATTTAGGCTAATATTATTCATTTTTCAAAAATCTTTTATTATTTCTTATAATTTTTGAAAAGATAGAAAAGAATTTTCATTTTTCTATCAACAATTTATTACCATTTTGCGGGCTTCAAACCTAAGGCTTAGCCATATGGCTTAACTTCTCTAATTTCTTCTTAATCAAGATCTTTTGGAAAATTATCACTTAGATTGGTCAACATGGGCAAGTGATCTACTGAATTTTGAAAAACCAAGAAAAAATGGTTGTTATTTTGAATTTCGATACCATTTGGAATTGGGCTAAACCTTTGGTCTGAAGCCGGCCTTTCTCTCTCTCCAAGATGCTTTTTAGAAAAAGGCAAAAAGCATTAATAAAAAAATTATATAATTCCAATATAAATTAACTGCATCATTATTTTTCGCTTTATCCAGGATATTTCATTTGCTTTGTATTAAAAATTTAATTATTTTAATTTTACTGACTCTGCAATAATTTTCAGACAAGAATTTATATCAGTGAAATTTCATAAAATCGAAATTTAGATCCCTTTCTTTCTGTGACGTTATGTATATATTGTTTTGTATTGTAGTATCGGGTCTGTTATGGCTCCGCCACACCTTTTTGATCAGGAAAATTTCCTGAAATCGAAATTGGAATCTTTTTCTTCTTAAAGGTTTTGCGTATGACTATCTCATTCTTTCGCACTCTCCTTCTTCTTTTAAACGTCACTCGAAATTCAATTTAGCTCAATCAAATTTTGGAGTATGAAAGAATGAGATAGTCATATGCAAAACGTGTGAGAAAGAAAGGGATGTAAATTTTGATTTAATGAAATCTTTCTGATGTAAAAGGTGTACCTGAGCCATTACTGTCTAAATTTGCTTCCTTTGTCTCCAGAATACCTTTTAGATCAGGAAAAATTCACAATGTGAAAAATCATATCCCTTTCTTTCCCAAGAGTTCTGCATATAGCGATCCTACTCTTCTGCACTCTTCTTCTTCTTTTGAACATCACAAAGAACTCAATTTAGTTCAATCCAATTTAAAGTGCAAAAGACTTAGACAGATATATTACAAATTTGATTTCAGGTAAGGGAAAAATACCCCGGATGGGAATGCTAAGAAACATGCTCGATATTTAGTTGAAAATATAAGCCTCAAAATACTTTTTGGTATTTTTGTGTATGCCAATCGGTATATTAGTGATCCATTTAACTATATCTGTGCGTTTGAACTTTAAAATTTTACAATAAATTAATAAAAAAAATAGATGTAATTGCTACTGCACTGAGAAAAAAAAACGAGGGTGCGATTAACTTTTTGTCCTCATAACTTTAACACGGTTTAGGTGTAAAAATATATCAACATTTTTTACTGTTAATTTTACACCTTTTTAAGGGTAAAATTAACATTAAAAAGGGTACCTTTAACCCCTAATACACCTAAAGAGCGTAATATTTACACCGATTTCGGATCAATACTGCAGGGTAAAATAAACATTTCCGGAATGTTATTTTAACTTTTTTGGATTTCTCTCACAGTGAAGGTGTACTAGAGGCATTACTTATCAAATCTGATTTTCTGCAAAAAATTCTTTTATGATTAGTAGTTGTCAGCCCTCTGAATTACTGAAAGATGAATGCAGTAATGTGTAGCGGGATGCAAAGAAGTGAGTGAGAGAAAAAAGGGCAAAAATTAATTTAGACAAGTGAAAGAAGGCGTCTGAGTACTTTGTAGAAATTCTTGGGCTAGTTCACGAGGAATCCGGGAATTCTAGGAGAGGGTGGAAGGAGGCCAAAGGGTTGGGGGGAATAGGGGAGACCAGGAAAGCTCTCGGCAACGGATTGTGTAGATGCTTACTTTGAAATTTTGTTTGTCGCATTAATAAATCTAAATAGTGCGACGTGTCCTTTTGCCAAAGCTCTCGCATCGATGCGCTGAGCTTTTGAGAGAAGCCTTCCGGGGCAGAAGGTGTTAGCAGACACAAAACTATCAGATTGTCGGGAACACTGTGAGGTTGTAGGGGGGGATTTAGGATATGTTCTTTAATTTGACAGCTCTGGCAAAAGTTTAATTTGACACGATGATCCTCTTCGCAAGCAAAGTTAATCCCTCCTCCAGGAGCGCACATTTTGCCACTTTATTGAACTTTATCAAATTTGTTGCATCACACATTGTAATTTATCTTTCAGGCATAATTAGCGAAATTCTCACCTTTTACCCTTTCTCTCTTTGTCTCTTTCGCAGGTGAGATTATAGTTCTTTCACATGCTGCCTTCATCTTTTTGTCGTCACAAAAGCTGTGCTGTGCGCAGTCCATCTGAGTTTATCAAAGGCTCGTGAGTGAGGACATCAACCATTTTTCCACCCTCCATGTAATTTTTTTTCTACTCGACCCAAAGAGACCGGGATAAAAGCTCTCTCGCCATTCCTATCTCACCCTGCAATCGCGTCGGTCATTGCACGCACTTCCCAAAAGACTGACCACCGTGGTATCATGAAGTCTGCGGTGTAGTGTCAGTAATTTGTAAATTACTTTTGTAATATTCGTATACGAAAACGACGAGAGAGAAGCAGCCAGGAATAAGAAAAAAAAACGTCCAAAGCGAATATTATGAATGGATGCTGTTGTGTGTGGTTGTCCGTAGAGAAAACGAGCCACATAGTAAATTTATCGGGAATTACTCATCTGTTAAACGCCCACACATCCGATGTGGAAGTTTAGAAATGCTCTCTCTCAGGAAGAACTTATGTTCAAAAAAAAAAACATACAACTTTTTTCTCCACAAGAACATTTAAAAGTAAAAAAAAAAAACGGACACAGAAAATTGTTGACACTCGAGACGCCACAGAATTATTGTGATTTTTTTATTTGACAGAAAACTATATGAGAGGTTGAAGTGTGATAAATTAGTTGTTGGGAGTTGGGGGAAATATTTCCGGAAATTTTTATGAAATATTTCGCAATGATACCTTGTAAATATTTTTAAACAAGATAAAGATGAGTCAATAAATTCCAAATGATAAATATTTGTCTTTCGGAAGGATTTCGGAAATTTGTCAGGAAAAATTTTATTAAAATTTAGCCGAGACATATTGACTGATCTTTCGAAAATAAAATTCGAACAATTATTGTTAATCCTAGATAGCCCAGTAGGGGAATTTTTACATTTTTGAGGCATTGTCACACGTGAGTTCGAAACTTGACAATGCCGCACTGGAGCTTTTTTCTCATATCATTTGAGTTGGAAAATTCAATTAATTGAAATACAGTCCGTCTTGATCTGTCATAAATCTCAAATATGTGACTTTTAACAGTATAACGACAACTGTTTCCACAATTACAAAATCGCATTTTCGAAAAAGCACTCCTGAAATTCCAACCCGATTTGACAGAATTCGACACTCGTAAATTTGAACAATAATACCAATCTTCCAATGAACGTTACTGTCACTTTGACTTCGAAACTAATTCCGAATGATCGGATATTTGACTTTAACCAATAATCAGGCTAACATGGAGATTTTTTATACTTCTTCTTTTAAAAGATTTCATTTTCCCAGAAATTTTCTTAAATAACAAATTTCAACACAAAACGAAAAATATTAAAATCTTTAAATCAATCTCTTCGAATGTAGTTTTCGAATAAGAGATAATGTCGGTTAGGCAGATTTTAAAATATTAGATATGTGAAAAGAATTTAAGCTTTTTGTTATTTATATGTTAAGACATGGAAAGGCAATCTTCGAAAAAAATCTCACTGTCAATTTCACTTCGAAAATAATTTCGAATGATCGGTTATTTGGCCTTAAACAAAAATCAGGACAACAAGGAGATTTTTTATACTTCGCCTTCTACAAAATTTGCTGAGTTTCAATTATAATTCACTATTCGAAATATGCAACTTCGGAGATCAGAAGATTACTCATTCACTTTCGAATACTATCTAAAATTGACATGTAATTGATCTATTATTTTCTTTCTATAAATTATTTTATTTTTCGTATAATCATCGTAAAATGCGTAATAAATATTCGTAAATTTTATAACTTGTTTTAGAATTTCTAATTAGGAATCCTTGAATTGATCAAAGTCCTTATTAAGTGTACTAACGTAATTTCGAATGATTTGGAATGTATACTAGGCTATTTAAAAACCTGATCTTAACAAAATGTAGGAGGAAATAACACAGATTCCTTTGGATCTTCATTGTTTTGAATAAATTTTAATTTCACATTAGAATGTTATAAGAGAATTTAGAATAAATGCCCTTTACAATTTTCGAAATATTTTTTAAAGTTCGAATGCAATTTCGAATCGATCAGGATATTTACTAAGCTCTTTAATACCGATTTTGATAAATGTATCTGAAAATTTTCCTTTGAGTTCTTTAATTTTTTTTGTGTTTTGAGTAAATTTCGAATTTTAAAATTGTATATTCCATTAATTCTATTTCGAATTTGAAAATTGTATATTCCATGAATTCATTATCGAGTTTGAAAATTCTATATTCCATGAATCAGATTTCCAATAAATAAGCTTCCAGGTATATCAGTTTTTTTTTAAGTTTGAATGGTTCGAATGCAATTTCGAATTGATCAGATTGTATACCCGATTATTTTTTTTTTTACTAATTAAAAAATAAATACATGAGCAATTTAATTCAGAACTCTATGGCCGATTAAAGTTCTAAGAGGATTTTCAACGTTCAGGCACTAGAAAGAAGAAAATATGAGTATTTCTAAAAGTTCTAAAATAATTTCGAATTGATCAGCATGTTTACTACGTTACTACATACAAATTTTGACAAATTTATCTGAAAATCTTCCTCAGATTTCTTTGAACGTTTAGCATTCAGAGTTAATTTCGAATTTGAAAACTCAGTATCCAAAGAGAATTTCGAATTAAAAAAAGTCCAGAAAGATCAAAGTTTTTTTTTTTAAGTTCGAATACAATTTCGAATTATTTTGTATTTTGTATTGTATTTATTTTTCATTACCATTAATAACTTATAATAACTCATGTTAACCCCACCGTACCTTGCGGCCATCGCCGTCTTAGCGTTGGTGACCAACCTCCAGGGTATCATTAATCATCATTTATTCCAGTTTATGAACTAATTTCAGATTTCTTTGAATGTTTAGTGTTTTAAGGGGAATTAAACAGGATCTAGATAAATTTATAATTTCGACAAGATGTTCGAAAATTTAAAATTTCAAAATCAAACGGAAGAGCTCGATATGAGCAACAAAGATTCAGCAGACAATACAAACATTTTCTAAATTCCATAAATAAATTATTTAGAGACAAAAAATTAGAAAAAAGAAATGTGCAAAATTATTGTTGTTGCCACATTCAAAACAAACAATATTGCAGAGATTTCTCTCATTCCCATTCTCAGAATTATTTTGAGATTTTGTGATGAGGAAGAAGTGCGAAGAGATTCTGAGATCGCCCTAACCCTCGTCTAATTTTACAATTTTGGATGTTTATATGCTTGTTGGATAGGAGAACCCTAATTACAATTCACATCTTGCCAGATTCTCTCCTTTTCTTCTCCCCAAAGATACCCAAAGAAGAGCATAATCAGTGATGTGTGTTTTTGGGGGAGGCCACACCTTGATGGTGATGAGTCCTTTTTCTTCAATGAACATCACACAATCAAGTCTGCTGAAGTGTCTTGAATGAATTTAATGTTATTTTAATGTATTAAATATGAAATATGAATGGATCATTGTAATTCTTTTTTTCTTTCTTTCTCGAGAGAGAGAAAAAAATCCATTCTTTCCACATCTCCTTCTTTGAGCCTCTCCAGACGATCATTTTCATTGAATTGTGTGGAATCATAAAGAAGTATGCCCCATGAAAGAACAGGCAATGCATGAATATTGTTAAATTTAAAATGCACCACAGAGTTGACACATTAATAATCAATAAATTCTGCATATACTGGGCTAAGGGGCAGGGTGCTGTAAGTCCGGGGAAATCCATGTGAATGAGACAACGTGATGCAAACGAGATGCACAGCAACAAAAAAAAAGACTTCGATCAATACACGCATTGTTTTCATCTTCAGTAATTGCAGTAGAAAAGACGACAATAATCATCATATATGGGGGGTCCATTATCTCTCCCTTCGCGCCCATTTTTCCCCCGTTTTCCCGCACATATCCTTTTTGGCACAATGACGTTGGCCTCATTTGCATGAAGCATATTTTGCCCAAAGATCGCCGAGTGATTAAATTGAGAACTGAACGCGACTCAATTGACAAAGATGCATTTTTTTCTGAGTGCACAGTAAAAAAAAAAGAAAAGAGATTTCTATGCTTCATTAATACAGCTCCCCATCTGCAATTGTATCACAATACAGCCCACGCATTTGATTCACAGTCTTGTGGTTTCTTTTGCTGTGCAATTCTGCCCCCTTGCCTATTCATCAGCCCGTTCAATAAACTCCCGCGACAAATTCACCCTCTCTTGTGCATTCACAGAAAATGTCCGCTGAAATGCAAAAGAAATGATATGAAAACCCAGGGGGGTATTCAGGGGTAAATCATACTTAAACTTTGCTAATTCGGATGGTTCTCATGCTTATGCTGTTTATGCTGTGTTATGCCTTCAATAAGGACATTTCTATTTCTTGAAAGTCCCCTTTGTTCTCTTAGTAGTACGAAAAATACCGTTCAAGCGTGACGTTCTTGACGAATCATTAATCTTTGGTACAAACGTCACTTCATGACAAGCGTTCAAATTCAATTTGAACGGCAATTTTCACCTTGATTGGTATTCGTTTAGAATGTTTGAATAAAATAAAATACAAAATTGAGGCAAAGCAAAGACCTAAAAAACGTACTAGGGGAAACGGCGCTACCTTCGGACGATACGGTTAGCATTTATCTACTGATAGATTTATCAAAAATATGCTGAAAACACCGCTTTTTTGCATATTTTCATAAATAGGAAAAGCCTGTTCTAGATAATGTTGACATATGTGGGGGGTCGTCGAATATCAAAAGTCGATATCTTTTGTCAATATCTCAAGCTTTCGAATAAATAAAAATTATTTGTGAAAAATATTTGAAAAAAATACATCAATTACTGGTACTATACCGACTCATGACCGATTTAGTCCGATTCAGTCGGGTTGGAAATTTCAAGATCTTCAAAAAAAATCATTTTAAGCAAATCGGTTGAAAGATAGGCCCTCCAGAGTGGTTCAAGTTTGATCTTTGAAAATTCGATATCGAATGTTTTTCGAACATAGGTGTCCAAGGACGAAATACTAAACTTGGACATCTCTAAAAACATTTTCGAAAATAAAATAAATCTAGGAACCGTTTTCGAAATACATCAAACAGGGAAAAGAAAAATAGACTGACCCAGTAGAAGACCGGAAGGTGATATCTCTTACCGAACCATTCTGTCTTTTAATTCGAGCAGTGAAAAAGAAAATAACCGAAATATTAACAATAACGATATACATAAAGATCGGATTATATATTATTCCTTATCAATTTCACGTAATCTGCTGATCAAAATGCAATATTTTATTCAGTAAAATAGATTATTGACCGAAAATATTATTAAGAAACTTTTAAAAAAATTCCCAACCGACTTCGAAGTCTTCTCTGATCTCAAAGTGAACCGTGAGCGGTGATCAGGAACTTAAAATCGGAAGGTTGGCACTATTTTGCCACGAAATCGACAGATCGGTACGTTCATTGCAAAAACTCGGCAGTCGAGTGAATCGTAAGCGACAGCTATCTACCCTATGAAAAATTACCAATCTTCTTCAATATTCCTTGTTAAAGGTTATAAACACCTTTGGAGACTATATTTCTCAACCGATTCGGATAATTATGGGTTCATTGGAAAGGTCTATGAATTAAGGACATTACTGAACCTGTTCTATACGGTTTTGAACTGGTTAATTACAGATTTTGACAGTAATTAATTTTAATTCAATATTTTAAATTTAATAAGTTAAATTTAAGTTATTGAAATATAGAATTATTTGAAGATATAGTCAGTAATAGAATGTACGTTCTAATGACATTAAACAAACATTAATCTATCTATCTATCTATTCAATAATTTAAAGTGTTCTTGGATAACCTTTTCGATTATCGGTTTAAGAGGTTTTTGAACCGATAAGACAATACTCGATTTTTGAATAAAACGATTTTACTTGAACGGAAAATCGCTAATCGTATCAGAACCAGGGCTGAACAGATCTGCCATTCACAGTTTACTATTTTTGTCGAGATATTCCACCTGATACCAGAATAGAGCCCAGCTGTTAGACATTGTTCGCTCCAAGCAAGGCCTTTTACTGGCGGTATAGTTCTGTTGTCGATGTATTAGGGATCGGCTCTCAGGAGACACTTTCAGTTAGTCGATACCATGACCTGGAAGTCTTCAAATAGGGGCACAGGACTAAGTCGCTGCCTTGAAGTGGTCGCGATAAACCTTGGTCTCCATAATGAATCTTTTAAGGCAAAAACCAAGATCCGGACTACACTACAGCTGACGATCAGCTGATCATCTAGGTTTTCCAGCCGATCGGAACGATTGATCGGCGTCAGTTAGCCAATTTGTCACTAACAGTTCCCTCACTAACCATACTTCTTCACCCCCTTTCGCTTTACATTTCATTAAACGATAATGTTTTCCTACCTAATTTGCTTTTTTATTCCTTTTTACGAAAATTTACGGCTAATGGAATATTTTCGAAGTTGCATTTTGCATTAAAGGCATTAAGCACTAAATAATTTTTTTTTCTTTTTGCAAAAGTAATTACAATTTTCACAATTGTCTGTGTTACAATTGTCTGTGTTACTTTCCTTTTCATTTGTATCGTAAACCTGTGATATAATACCGCCAAATATCGCTTTATTCTATTTCGAAACGATTTAGAATGACTATGAGTGGTATGTGTCTTGGCTAACTGTTTTGTAGAATTCTTTCTTGACACAAAAATTTATTAGAAGAATTTTTTATCGTTGAAATAACTAACAGAAGGTTAGTAAGATTATCCAATTGACTGGTTTTATGAGCCGTTTATAGTATGAACCTATGTCAACTTCTGCCCTCGTCACAATGAGCTAAAGTCCAACTCTGTCGCGTGAGTTCGATAGTGAAGTTTTAAATGCTGGTGCTGGAAAGGAAGGAAATAGTCGAGAATGATTGATAACGTATCGGAATATTGCGTGACAGAGTTCTTGCGTTTGCCGCAGCGTTCTAACATGCGATTACATCCAATTTACACACTTTCCCACTAACATAAAGTGTACAAATCTTCCACTTTTCAGCTTATTTGCTCGCAATTTCTCCGAAGTATATCTCGCGGCTGGAAATGAATGAAATTTTGCCGATTTTTGATGTAATGCGCCAACATGAAAAATTATACTATCAAACGGAATTATTTCAATGTCGTGGGAAGCAAAATATCTTATCGAAAACAAAAATAATAAAAACAAAAAAAAATATTAATAAGCTCGAGGACAAGGGAAATGATTCAATCACAATTTTTCAACAATTCTCTCGAGTCCTAATTACCGCTGATAATTCATTTTGTTCTACTCTTGGGAAGTCTCTGAGGTGATGGGTTTATCACACCCAAAAGTGCCACCCTGAGAAGTTTCTCTGTTGGAATTTTGTCCTCAGTAGAAGAACAAACTAAACTACCTTAAACAATAATTATCATCCCCACGAGTAAATTTAATTGCTATTGAATTGAGAAACAAAGAACATGCAGGGAAAACTTGCTGTATTACTCGAGTTTTAGTCCAAAAGGGCTCGATGTGATGGGGTTTCTTATTGAGAAAATTCATGTGAAGAAATGCTGTTTTGACACGTTCTTTAATTTCACAAAGAAAAACACCGAAACCTCATCCTTTTTTCAGGATTTCTTTAGTACAAAACCATCCCTATAAAAAATGTTTCACCTTGTGGAAGTTTTCACAGTGAGAAGTGGGAATGTCGTATCAAAATCCGTTGAAGAACAATTCATATTTTGTATGGATAAGCGAAAAAAGCCCTCCGAACTTAAGTTGGATACTTCCGTGGTAATTCCTTATGAATTCCATAGACATTTCTGAAAAATTTCTAACCCAATTTGCTGAATTATATATATAACAATTGCGAAAACATTCTTTATTCAATTAATTAATCAATTAATCAGTGAGAAGTGGGAATGCCCTATCAAAATCCTGTTTCCTATCAAAAGCCTTCCGCACTTAAAGTGGATTCTTCCGTGGTAATTCCTTATGAATTCCATAGACATTTCTGAAGAATTTCCAACCCAATTTGCTCAATTAGATATATAACAATTGCTAAAAACATTCTTGATTCAATTAATTCTTTAAGAACGTCCTAGGAATTTCCATTGAATTTTCGTATATGAAATGAAAAACTCCGAAAACTCCATCTACTTTCCAACGAATTTCCACGTGATAATTCCAGGGAATGTTTTCATCGACTAAAAATAAATTTACAATAATACTTATTTTTAATTTTACTTATTCTTAATACTTATTTAAAAACTGCCTATTCGAAAGGTACTTTGACCAATCTTTTAAGATTTTATCCATATGTGTTCCATAATAATCCTCAATCTTTCCGCGGAATTTCTGAGAAACTGCATGTATTTTTTATAGGGTTAGAAGGTTTATCTTTCTGTGATTTTTCTTGGGGCACTAAAGCTGCTAATCTTAATCAATTACAAGCAGATCCTGTAGCTGGTTTTTCTAGAATTTTCATCCTTTTCAATAAGAAGCTTGATCTCTTTTAGGGATATAGAGAAACCTGTCACTGTTTCTGTGGAATTTCTATGGAATGGAGCACATTTTTTATAGGGCACAAAGGTTTATCTCTACGTAAATAATCTTCGAGGCGATAGAACTGATAATTATGAGCATTTTCTGTCAGGTGTTTTAGCCATTCGTATAGATTTAAATCCCGTTTAATAAATTCTTTAATCTCTTTTAGGGCTATAAAGAACTCTCACTCCGCTTCCACGGACTTTCCACGGAATAGCATAAATTTTTTATAGGGTACGAAGCCTTATTTTTACGTGAATATTCTTGAAGCACTAGAACTGATAATTATGAGCATTTACTGGCAGATTCTGTAGCTATTCTTAAAGAATTTTTATTCAATAAGAAGTTCAACTCCTTTTGAGGATATACAGAACTCTTATACTGCTTCCGTGGAATTTCCGCGGATTTACGCATTTGCTGCCAGATTGTGTAGCTATACTTCTACAATTCTTATTCTATTCGATAAGAAGTTAAACATTTTTTTTGGATGTATAGAATCCTTATACTACTTCCATGGAATTTCCGCGGAACGGCGTACATTTTTTATAGGGTATGAAGGCTTGTCTTTCTGCAAATGTTCAAATGACACTAGAACTGACAGAATGGAGAATTTTATACCCAATTCTCATGACAACCTTCTGGAATCTTTAACTTCTTCACCAAGTAGTTCGATTTGTTATAGGCTTGAGAGGACTTTCATGCAAAATCCGTGGACTTTCCGTGGAGTTTCCGCGGAAATCCAACAGAACAGTGCACAATTTATTTTTCAGGGTTACCTTCAAATTCTTCGTCATTCTATAAGGACCTCACACCCTTCCTTTAGTTTTTTCCCTGGCAGAAAGGGTTTCAATTAAATGAATCTCTACTGGAATGATGTCAGGATTTAATTATGTGCACGTTCCGCTATTGTTGCATGGGAACAAGGTCTCCCCCCAAAAATAAGCGAAAGGCCCATTGAGTTTCGCTGAAAGACTTCCTCAATGCTGAGCGTCAAGCCAAAAGATTCCATTTTGGTGAAAGAAAGAGGTTTATGGAAAGGAAAGTGCAACACAGTCGATTTTCGCAAGAACAATGTGCAGTATTTTTTGAAGGGGGTGAGGTGAATGGAGGTAGGAAAAAAGGGCGGGAAACAAATGCCACACTTTTGTTGCTCCCACGCACCTTATAAGCACTTAATTTAGCTTCGAGATCAAATTACATCCATATGCAAATCACCTCGTCAACTGACAATTCAATTGATTTGCCATTCAGAATGAGCTCTATGTACATTGCTGTCCAATTGTCTTCAGAACAAAACTGCTGACAGATTTCAAATCTCTCAAAATTCACAGCAAATAGCTCTGAAGTAAGAAAAGAAATCCAGAGAATGAAAAGGAATATCTTATGGTTGGTAAATCCCTTGGGATGGAAGAAAAAATTTATTGACATAAGCAATATTCAATATCCAAATCATTTAACTGATATGCTTGGATTCTACAGCTCGTTAAATCTCACCATCATCCTCCAAAGGATCCTGGTGAAGTCGCGATGAAAAAAAGGGGAGAAGCATGAAAAATCTATTACAGCCCACAATATCATCCCCCTCACAGTGGCTTGTGTGCTGAACATTGGTAATCCCGTGGTGGATCAACTAAGCCCGCTATCTCGCGCTTCGATGCGGCAGAGAGCAGTTTTGAGGGTGAAAATGAGAAAAAAAATTAAGGGAGGTGCAATTTTCCCTAACGGAAAAATTCAAATATTCGTACTGGACTATGTCAAGCTAACAGAGCCATCCAGCGCCACCTTGAAATGCTGATACGAATCTATAGTGACAGAAACCTAAAGATAATTCTAAGACCTTTCAAAAAATTCCAAACCTGTTTAAATCGGTTAATAAATACGAGAATTATTTAATAAATTCCGCAGAAAAATGAAAAATACGTTTTAGCACTTTTCATTTGTAATCTTATCTACGTTGCGTAGAATTGTAAGGACTGTGAATAAATATCGGCGGTTAACAGTCTTATGTAGCTTTGTCTGCCCGTTTTAATCGAGCAATACTATTTCTAACTTCATCATGCAGCGCTATCAGTAGGCTTCAAATGCAACTGCATTGAAAATATTTGCCGAAGCTAACATGTTAAAATAAAACAACTGAAGCACTTTGTTCACTTCATGAGGCCTGCGGGAAACGTAAACGATTTTGACACATTGGACAGAAGGACCAAAAACGAATAACACTGCCGATCTGTCAGCATAATGGTTCAAAAACTGGTCTAAACTGTCAATAAACATCGGAAGTGTTAACACTTAATCAACTTTAACCTTGTATTACTTGAAAAACTGATAGAAAGGAACAAAAGAACCTCAGGGGTTTTTCAAAATCAGATTACTTACAAATTCTAATACTAAATGCTAATCCTAAGCAGTGAAAACTATTGCCGAGCTTTTAAATGGTCTTGAGACTACAGGTTTAGCCCAGTTATCGCAAGTGTTAAATCCTAAACAGCAACCAATTTCATTGATTTTTCAGGATCTAATAGATTATTTGCCTTTAATAATCCAACCCTTAGTCAAACTTGAAAAAATCAACTGACAATAAATTAGGGAAATTAAACCATATGGCTAAGCCTTATGTACTGGACAGACCTACGGCTTAGGCCTAGGTCTATCTAGCATAGGTCTGTCTCTAGACAAATAATGATCAGACTACGTCTCAATAAATATCCTATGTGTAAATCTGTCTAGGGCATTTTATTTTTATAATATTAATTGTATTTGTAAAACTAAAATCTCAATTTTATTATTCTTAAATCTAGCCTACTCAATAAAGAGTCATATGTTTCTTATTAAAAATAATCTACTTGAATTTTCAAATTACTTGACAAAAAATGTAATTTTATCATAAGTGTTGAACTTACACTCTTGAGTGTAAAAATAACACCTATTAATGTTTTATTTCTAGCTTTAAATTGCACATCTTCAGCTAAAATGAATAGTTATTAAAGTAAAATGTTTTCTGACAGCACTATCATGAAATTTCGTTCACTATATTTTATACACAACTGAAAAATAATACTTAAATTTTTCTTAGGCTTTTTTATAAGGGGTATTTTTGACACTCAACAAAGTGTTAAAATCACACTTTCAAATAAGAATTTATTTGAGCTCGAAACTGAAGTTCTATTTTCATTCTATAAAATAGACCCAGAGACTAAAATCAAGATTGAAATAAAATCGAATGAAAAATAGGTATAAACCTAACCCTCTACACTACTGAATATAACACATAATCTTGTATAAATTGTACAAACCGCTGTATTTTGTTTTCTAAATGAATAATTTATCAACTGTGATAAATCTTATTCAAAAAAATAATCCAGTAGACCGAACTAATATCAAATGAAAAAAGGTATAAACCTAACCCTCTACGTAGCTGGGTACAACACATAATTTTGTATAAATTAGACAAATCACTTTTTTAAACTAAATAATTTCTCAACTGTGATAAATTCTTATTCTAAAAAATATTCCATGAGACCAAACTCAAATCAGAGAAAAAATGGGTGTTAACCTAACCCTCTTCAGTACTAAGAATAACACATATTTTTATATAAATTGCACTAATTGCTCTTCTTTAAAACAAATTAAGTATTATGTGAATTCATGATGTAGAAACTTGTACTATTTTTTTTAAGTTAGTTATGTCGGTTATGGCCCAACCGTGATAAATTTCATTGAAAATTTCAGTTTCTCTTAAGCCTAATATACTGAGCTTTTTTTAAATCACCCCATGATAAGCTTCCGATGATATATTTTGATTTTTAATTCAATCTTGGTGCGGCAATTCTTCTCACCACCAATTATTCCGCGACTATCGACCACACTCCACAGGGGGTGGTTTTGAGGATATCCACCCCAAAAGACGTTGTTCGATAAGGGAGGTGAAATTTTAATCAAACATCCGATATGAGGGGATGTAAGACAAGAAAATCAGAGACGAAAGTGAATTTTTAAGATGGGTCTTTGCCATCATCTTCGGGGATTGTCTCTCTGGGCTGAGGATTAAATGGTATCATCCACCCTCCAAAAAAAAAGTTGATAAAAACAAGAAAAAAAATAACAAAGGGAGAAATAAACTCAATAGAAATATGCCCATTGCATTCAATTGAAGTTTATCAATTGAAAAGTACTGAATAATAGATGGAAAAAATATTCAACTGGGCAATAATCACAACTTCCGCCTGCAACTGGAACTTGGGACTTTAGTGGCCATAAAAAGCAAACATTGTGAAAAAAATAGTAAATTGAAATGACAAATGGTTAAGTCATCGAAGTCCCCCCGACCATCCCCTAATCTCTCTCCCATGCAAAAAAAAAAAAACGTTCGAAATATGAAGTGCGACATCTAAATGGAGAAATGATAAATTTATATGGAGCAATTGTTCCAAATGCAGCACAAACATCATCAAAATGCCAATTGTGACAAAAGCCTTCAATTCTTTCAATTCATATTCATTTGCTCGCGGTTTTCCTCATATTCCTGCACACAATGCTGCCTCCCCCGAAAAAAAAACACAGAGACAACAACCGCAGTTTTTTCCCCTTGTCCAGCGTCAATTTCATTTCAACTGTGAAAATTCTACATAACACCATCGATGCACTTTGGCGCTCAAACAAGTGGTGGCGCGAAACACAATCGTGGTCACACCTCAGTGATTGATTGTTCACATTAATTGCTGCACAAGAGAGAGAGCATAAACATAGAATGGGGATTCAATTTTCCTCTGGCTCTTTTTTCCCATTCGGATGTCAATTTTTCCGCTTATCGCGATTGAATGAGTAAAAAATTGCAATGGAATCACGCTCAAAATTGACACTCGGCCACTGAGCTGCTGCACAGGAGGATACCAGGGGCATGTCATTGAGGAACTTGAACACGACTGGTTTCTAATGTTATGATTCAGAATGCCAGAGAATATTAAACTGAACAACTGAAATCAAACTTGCAACTGATAGCTTGCTTATAACGGTTTTCGAATTCAAATTTCAGTAGGTCACCTAGAATGTCAACTGTGACATTTAAATGTTAAATTAAAAAGGATCATTTAAACTATGTGCATTTAACTACACTGAGCTCTCCGGTATTCAGGTGATTCCAACCGAAAATGACAGATAAAAACCTATGCGAGAAGTGGGATTTTTTGATTTTCTCATGTGTTTGACAGCTGTCACTTGAATATCGTACTCACATTTGGAGGTAGAGAGAGGGGAGAGAACCTTCCGATGCAAGAATCTAACCCGGATGACCTAGTAGAAACTGAAGGTATCCCGCGGCGTATGAGACTGCTCCCCGATACATAACCTACTGACCGCTTCAACGGTCCAAAGCCTCGGGCAAGTCTTAAATAGATATATCACAGTCTTTAATGAATTTGGTCGAAGCTCTAGATCAGAGGTGTACAAAAACCGTTGAAACCGAATAAATGTCAAAGTAAGTTTGTTCTGTTAGCGTTTTGACCATTTATGTACAGTAGGCTCTCACTCAATCGGCTCTTTTTCAATCGGGCGACAAATTTTGTTGACAATTTTCACGTTTAATTATGAAGCTAATTCGCTCAAATTCGCTGTAGTTCTTCCTATTTTATCGTCATTCTTTACAATTGAGCGCTTTTCGTGGAATTTACAAAGGCTTTGACGCTCAATTCTATCGCTAAACCGGATGACATTTTGCCCCATATTCCCGATTGAGAGAGAGTCTACTGTACATGTTTCTTTTGACGTTTATTCGGTTTCAACGGTTCTTGCACGCCTATGCTCTAGATAGTCTTTCGAAAGTGACTTCTAGCGAATCCCTGACACATCTATCCCCTGACATGATCTTAAGTAGTCGTTCCCTACTAATAAACTACTTCTTCGGAAATAGTGTAGAAACTATTTTATTAATTTTATTTAGGAAGCTTAATTTTTGACAGTTTTCATTTAATGCAAATTTGCAATTTAAAACAGGAAACTTTGAATTTACATTTTATCTTAAAAAATTACTAGGTTTTTTGCATTATTGAAGAACTATTAGATTTCCCATAAAAAAAAGAGAAATAATAGAACCACGCCTTCTTTTTGACGTTTATTAATGACTCTTGACAGATTTAGCCGTTTTCATTCAAATTTAAATTTCGTCAAATGTATTACAGTAGACTCTCGCTCAATTGGCTCTTTTTCATTCGGGTGAAAAATGTTGTTGATAATTTTCACGCTTGATTTTGAAACAAATTTGCTCAAATTCACTTTAATTCCTCTTGTATAGTGGAAAACCATTTCACAAAATTGAACCATTCACAGTTAAACCGAAAAGCTTGATTGGAAAATTAAAATATTTGAACGCATTCGGGCAGTTTCAAAAAAAAAAAAAAGAAGAGAAATGTCAAAATTCTGTCTAAAAGATAATTTTTTATGGCAAAATTTCTTTCAATGTGGAAAGGTCTTGAGGGAACAATATTTGAAAAAGATATTGATTATTAACTTGTTGATTGCTTAGCGTTTTAAAAATTCAATGACATTTTTTTTGACTCTTTCTGCAAGTATTCTATCTCAAATTTCATTGAAATTAAAGGTTTAATATCTTAAACCTAATAAAAATAAACAATTTACTGAATTTCAATTTGAAAATCTAATGACATTTACGTATTGACAAGTTTGAGAAAAGTTTGGTTATGTTGGGTTTTGAATTTGCATCACTAAAAGCCCTATGTCACCATTTCAAATTAAAACGAAAAATATATTATTACTTTAGTTTAGGAGTTATTTCTTTATAAAGCAAATCCGTTAACAATTTTCATTTTGTAGAGTTTTCGTTAACTTCACATCAATTTTTTGACAGAGTTGTCAGTTTGGTGTCATAATAAATTTTCAAAATCTTTCGCTATTTGTGTGAATTTGAAACCTTAAGTAGTGTTTACTTTTTATAGTCATTGCCAATAACATACTAAGTAATTTAGTTTTGAAATAATTGCATTTCTTGACTGTTCTGATTTTTGACAGTTCATGTTCTATTGTAAATTTTAAACTTAACGGATTATGCCCAACGCACAATAACTTTTGTTTATAAACATGTTTTCAAAATTTCCCATGAGAATGAGCGAGATGACTAGATGCAGATGTCACTCACTCTGACTGAAATGTCAAAAATTTGTTTACAAAACAAAAGTTATTGTGCATTATAGCAGATCGTTCCAATACAAATACAGTAGAGTTTCCTAAATTCGAACGCTCGGGGGGTATTTTTGACATTTCTCACCTCCCAAATTCGAACGATTTTTTCAAAACTAACCAAATTTTTGTGAAATTAACTTGTACTTTGAATCAAATTCCCGTACTTTCTCGCAAGTCTTAGTGGTAACATACTTCCTTTTCATTTTACACGACCATAATGTATGTAAACATTCAGGAAGAAGCACATAAATATGATTTTCATTCACCAAGAATACGAACTTTCTAACATAACCTCACAATTGGCATTTTGAATCCAAACGGCGTTCGAATTTGAGAGATTCAGATTTGAGTGACTCTACTGTAATTACTCTTTATAGACCTCTACATCTTGGGAGCAATTTTAGTCAAAACTTGCTTTTTTGAAGGAGACCGTCTGCACTGCTGTAGATAGAAACGTCAAAATTCTGTCAAAAATGCAATTTTTGGCGAAAACCCCTTGCTATGTGTAGGGGCCTTAAGATCAATATTAACTCAGAATTTTTAAGCTTTTCGGACCACTCAGAAACAAAAACATGAACATGTTTCTAAGTAGTTTAACCTCTGTTTCTCCAATGAATACCCCCTTTGGGAATATGCCCCCATCAGCTTCCAATCCTTGGACCAAACACATTCGATTCCGTGCTGGTGACGATGCACTGCCAAAGGGTGGCTTTTTTGGGGAAGGTGGTCGATGGTGGTGCTGTGTGTTGATTTGCCTCCAATCCCCCTGAGGCCAGAGGAGTTGGGGAAATGAAATGAAAAATTTCCACCGTGAGGAAGTTGCTGCGGGAGGGAAATTGGAGAGTGGAAAAAAAAAGCGTTTGGGGCTGAAAAGCACAAAACATACAATCTGTTTGCCATGCAGATGAGCAACATGGGCCACCCCCCGGCTGGGTGGGAAGCTGTTGATTTTCGCAGCTTATGTTGCATGCGATTTTCCACTGTATTGAATCGAGTTATCACTTACCAAATGACCGCAATTATATGGAGTGCCTTCTGTGGCATTTACGGCGTGTGCCTCGCGAACTGTTATGCTAAATTGAACGGATTGTCTGTTGTGCGTGTGAATTGCTTTCCACACAGTTTCCCAAACCCCCCAGCATGGGGGAGGGTGGGCAGCTTTTCCACACTCAAAGCAATATCACTGGGAAATTTCTACACATTTATCTACAGGCAAAAGAATAATTTTGAGCAATTTCTGTGACAATTCTCAGCCCCATCCCAGTGCCTTTTCCAGGGAAAAAAATAACGTGAGAAATGCAATATTGCTTGGGTGAATTTTAATGCCATCACCCCCTTCTTGCCGCCCTTTATTATTTAAAATGATTCCCATTGCTGCGAAAATTCTACAGGGTGGAATGGGTAGAAAATGTATCCTGAATTGATCAAAATTTATTGTTATTGCCAACATTGAGGTGTTAGTCAATTTTTTCCCGGTACTTTTCATTTCCGCACGCTCTTTTCCCATCCTTCCATCCTCTCAGGTTTTTGTATGGAAATTCAAGTATATTCTACGATGAAAATATCAAGCACAAAGTGGATAAATCAAGGTGCTAAAATTAATCACAAGAAACAATTCTAGTCTGTGGAGCAGTATATAAAAAGCATAAGAGAAGGCTTTGTAGCTTCGCACACACTCAGGCTTTGAACACTTCAGATTTTTCCCATATTCCCTTAATAAATCTGACCTAGTTTTTTCAGGAAATTTGTGACTTAAAAAATAAATAAAAATATGGTAAAAAAGGAAGTGTTCGAAGCTTTAGTGTGTGCGAAGCTACAAATCTTTTACCTAGTCAATTATTATTTATTATTATTATTTATTTATCACAAATAAATAGGGTTCGCCCCTCTTATAATGTTTGGAAAAGAAAAGAAAATTGTGGAAAAACTAATAAAATTTGCAAAACCAGTAGCAAATATATTGAATGAAAATGTCTAATTAGACTAAGACTGGAAGTATGCCGCTATTCCTTCAATAGATACTCTGGCACTTGGAGGAAATTAATTAAAGTGAATTGAAGTATCAAAGTGATAATAAAAATAATAAAAATGAATAATAAAAGTGGAAATAATTAAAGTGAATCCAATAGTATCAAAGCATTTCAATTATTATAAAAGTTTTGTGAAAGAAACATGAGCCTTTCTCACAAAGTACAACTTCAGTAATTTCCTTATTTTTCCAATAATTTTATAAGTAAGAATAGAATTACAGAGGTTAAAAACTTGAATTTAAATTTCAGTAAAGATTCAGGTTTGTTCTAAAAGTCTCATGTCTGTTCTAAAATTTCCAGGCCAATTCTAAAATTGTCGGTTCTGTACAAAAAAATCTAAAAATCTCTAAAAAAAACTCTGCTTAAAAGAAGGGAAAGTGTCTTGGATTAATTCTAAAAGAAGTGTTGTAAGAGATAATTGGTTTTGGGCATTGCTAAATTTCCCCTTAAACGCGCAATTGACAAACGTAATAGAGAGTAACCTGTAACCAGTCGTCACTGGTTACGTTCAAGAAATTATCCTCTAGCTCTGCAGAATGCTCGAATTTAAGAGATAGAGCTCTCCGTAAATTATCTTTTCTTCCCATTAACTTTCCGTGTACTTTCCAAATTTAAGCAAATCGATTAAGAAATCAGCCCTTGAAAGTTGTTTAACTCAGACCTTACAAAATTCTATGTCGAAATATTTTTCGGTCGTAAGTGGATGAAACGTTTTTACAGCCTACCTCAAAAGCATATCTGAAAGATCCGAAAATAAAAGAAATTTTTGGAATCGGTTTTGAAAAGAAATAATGGTTTTAAAAGGAAGGGAGGGAGAAAGTGGAAAAGTCAGTTTCCTTTAGACAATATAGACTTATGCGGGGTCACCAAAAACCCTGAGTCGATATCTCTTACCGTTTAACTTATAATTTATTAAAATATTTAAGGCAAATTAATTAAAATTTTCGAACTTAATTCTTAAGCAGGTAACTTACAGATGTATTGCCGATTGAGTCCATTTAAATTTCAAATTTAACCAAATCGGTTGAGAAATATTTGTGATTAAGACCTCCAAAGAGTTTTAACTTTGACCTTCGAAAATTCGATATCGAAAATGTTTCGGTCATTGCAATATATATACGAAATATTCACATGGATCACCTCCAAAAAATATCTGAAAATAAAAGAAATAGTGTTTTAGGGATGATTTTAATGAGTTACTGATGAACTAACTAGTCTGTACCGTTTTAAAGTTTGGTACATCTGTGAACCTTTGAAATTGGATTTCCAATCTTTTCTGCCAGTCCTGATTTATTTATTCAAGTGATGAGACTGTGCCTCTTGAACACCTTTGTTGTGTGTAATTTTTCCTTTTTTACATAAATTTTCTTAAGAAGGAAATAACAATGGGGAAAAACCTCTTGGCGAGCTGTTTTGAGAAGGGGAATTCTGTAACGATATGACAAATTATCATGGTAGATTCCGAAGAGCATCGAATGGCCATTGTAATCAGCCCTGTGAAGCTTTAAGTAACTGATACGTATCGGATTTTCAATTAGTTTTTCCGAATTTAGCACACAAGAAAAAACGAATTTGTCATATGACATTGTCATACTGTTATTGAATATATTCGAAAATGTGACTTATTGAGAGGTTCATAGAGCTATTTATTCAGGGGCCTCTCGATATTTCATTTTTCCATACATTTTTCCATAGAGGCACTGAAGACTATTGGCAAGTTTTTTCTCAAAGAGAATTGACTTATCAGTTTGATATATTTCGAAATCGTGTATTAAAATCTATCTAAAAGTACATATTTCATAATGTTCGCCCAAATAATACAAGAACTACGAACAAATTTGTTGAAGTCGCGGTGCAATAACTGCAAAATTTTTTAAAAGGAAAAGTGAAAAATAGCTTCACTTTTTATTAGGCTTGATGGGCACCTGGTTTATTCAATACTCACCAGTCTATAATGGTGTTCTGCATGTGAATTTAACTATGAAAATTTGTCATGTGGCATTGTCATGCTGTTATAGAATCCCCTACCAGTAGCGGAATGCTGTAACAGTCTGACAATGTCATATGACAAATTCAAAATTTTTTATGTGGTAAATTCGGAAGAACTAATGATAAATCCGACTTATATCAGTTACTAAAAGCTTCATGAAGACTGATGGACTTTAATGTGATCTTGGTTTCGAATTTTACCATGAGAATTTGTCATATGACATTGTCATATCGTTTCAGAATTACCCTTCAGGATTAATTTAAGGTAACAGACTCCAAAACGGATTTTTGGTTTAAATAATATTGCAAAAAGTCTGCCCTATATGATACTGGAAAACCTGAATATCGAAAAATTACATCGAAAATTTAAATTTGAATTTTCAACGGTTAACGGAAAATTCCTTAAAGGTGTTTATTAGAGCATCTAGTTTATTGAACCTTGTACATTTCCCAAGGATGGCATTTCACGGTGCTCTCAATCCCCATTGCTCGAGGGGGGTTGCCCTGCGAATAGAAAAAAAAATCGCGCACGAGAGCTCAATATTTGATACATCCACCAAAAAGGAAAAGTGACGTGGAAAATATGAAAGGGAAAATTACCGAGTTTCCGCATCCAATTGAGATCAATGGCAGAGAAATTGATATATGCAAAAAAAAGGCAAAAGACGAGGGAACAACCTCCGCAGGATTTATTTGGGGGTTGCCAGCAGAACCTCATTCGTGTGGCTGTCTGGTTTCATATAAAAAAACAAGTTGAATTTCAAAGGAAAGAATTGTGATTTATTATTAATAATTTTTTGTATTCTTGCATCTTCGAATGATTATTTCCCTGGGATATGGCTTGTTTATTGTTGTACCGAGTGAAATGTGTCAATTTCAACCCTTTGTTGTGTCCAGCATACAAAATTTTGCTTGGCGAGACTTGCATGAATACCAAATCAAAAATCATCCCTCTCGTTTTGAATTTTCTCTGGCTTCAATTATATATGTTAGAGAAAATCTAGCTCATATAGAGGAAAAATGGAATAGAATCCATCTAGAAAGGGGAGAGATGTTTTTTGGTTAATGTAGTGCCATAAATAATATGCAAATATTTTAGACATTAAAATTATTTTACAACCCTCTTGCGCATTTACGCAAATCACTGAAATGGTGCGAGTTTAAGGAGAAAATTCATGTGTTAAATACAAGAATATGAGAAAGAGTATCCTTGGGATCCACTCTTGAGGGTGTCTTTCACTGCCAGGAATATTATAAAAAAAAGTATTCGATGTGCTACGTGGGGGGTGAGACCTTCAATAAGAGAGGGTTGGGTAGGGTACACCAGCGAAAAAATATAAAGGGAATTTTATTATTTACGACATTTTTCCTCTTATGGTGCTTTTTGATTGATATCAAACCACCCCCCGCTCATGAGATGTTCATATATTTCGCGATTCAGAATAAAACCACCCCCCGTACAAACCCCCTCACAGCATCATTCAGCGAAAAAAGACAAAAATTACATTGGAGAATGTGTATGAAAAATTTATTTTTATTTGCATATTTGTTCCATCGGGTTAATTTATTGGAACATTTCAGGAAATTGCCAATTTTCTCTCTTACACCCCCTCAACCATCCTCCTGCAGTGGGTGAAAATTTTTGGAAAGGCTTCCTCATTGACTGTGTCATATGATGGCGGAACATAAATTATCAGAGAATCAAAAAACTCTTCTCTTTCGATCCATTTGCGTCACCTTGTCATTTTTGTTTAAGGGTTGTTCACATCAGGTTAATCTTGTTAATGTTTTGTAAGGTTTACTCATGAGACAGTGTCATTATTGAAGGCCTAATGCATTTAAGATATTAAAATATGCTCCAAAAACATCTTGAGAAATAATATTAAATTTAGCACATTCATGTACTAAAGTTTAAACTAAAAATTCATTGTCTAAATCTTCCCTTTTCCAGTACTTATACAGTTTAAATAACCAACCATATAGAAATGAATAGAAAAGAATATTTAAAAAAAACGTACTGTAAGAAGAGAGGGACGTTTAGTACATACATGTACTAAATTTTAATCTAAGAGTTCATTGTATGAATCATTCCTCTTCAAATGTTTATTTCAAATACCAAGATAGATGAGAATGAACAGCAGAGAATATTTTCAAAAACAATTAATGAGATAACTAGGGACATTAGAACACGTCCCTGTACTAAATTTTAAACTAAAGCTTTATTGTCTAAATCTTTCCTTTTCAAGTTCTTAAACACCTCAAATAACAAAACTGGACCGTTGGGAATTAATAGAAAAGAATGCTTTCAAAAATAAGCATTGCAAGAAGAGTTGAAGCGGTAGTACATGCATGTGCTAAAGTCAAAACTCAAAATTTTATCGTCTGAATCTTTCTTTTTTGTATTTTTAAACACTTTAAATATCAAGACAGATAGAAATGAATAGCAAAGAATATTTTCAAAAACAATTAGTTACAGAACAGTGGGACCATACATGTACTAAATTTTAAACCAAAGATTTATTGTCTGAATCATTCATTTTCAAGTTCTTAAACACTTTAAATAACAAGACAGATGAATATGAATAGAAAAAAACATTTTTAAAAACAGTTATTGCGAGAAGAGTGGCACACTTAGTACATACATGTACTAAACTCAAAACAAAAAAATAGTCCTAGAATCATTCCTTTTCAAATTCTTAAACGCATACACTAATAAAACTAGTCTGGTAGGACTGAATAGTAAATAATATTTTCACAAATAAGCATTTCAAGAACAGTGAAACACTTAGTACATGCCTGTACTAAATTTGAAACTAAAAGTATAGTGGTCTGATCGTTCCTTTTCAAGTACTTAAACACTTTAAATAGCAATACTGATGAGAATGAATAGAAAATAAATATTTAAAATCAAGTATTGCGAGAAAAGTAAAATATTTAGTACACACACGTTCTAAACCTTAAATGAACATCTGATATATGGATTGGAAGATTTTGTATACGCGTTTAGAACTTTTAAAGAACCTAAAATTTACAAATCACCTTTCAGAAAAATAGAGCATTTTGTGAAGCGATGAATATTTAGTACTTGCCTGGTGTGCTAAAATAAGAAATAAAATTACTTTGATTCTAAAATATTTTCCAAGTATTGGACAATTCTTAGAGAGCAGAAAGAAATGGAGAAATTAATAAAGAAAGACATTGGAGTGAGGATACGAATAGGAAATCGGGTTATTAATGCATGATGTCCCTATTTTAGTTATTTATTGTTTTTACCATTTGATAAAAAAAAAATTATCGATCAATAATAATTTTGTCATTTATTTTTGGATAAGAAATTTAAATCAGGCATGTACTAAATATAATACAAATATCAATACAATAAAATAGATACTGATCTACTTATTTGCAAGTATTTGACGAGTATTTAGCACATTCATGTTCTAAAGTGAGATATTGCAAGAACACTTAAATAATTCCCAACATACCCAGAATTCTTTTTTTAAGAAGGAAATTTTCATTAAAAAATTAAAACTTGATTTTCTTTTGTACTAAATTTCAATAATTTCCACAAAATCATTCGGCTAGTTTTTTTAGTACACATCAACTGAAATGTATATTATTTGTAATTGCGATTGTGCAGCATTATTCAGCTTTGTTTTATCATTTTTCAGCTTTCTTTTACTATAGATATTTTACATTTTCTTCTAAAATATTTTTATGTCTCTTCTGTACTAAAAAAAAGAACAGAAAATTTCCAAACGTACTAAAAATAGTAAAGTGTCAGACTTTATGAAGTTTTAAGTATTTTATTTAAATACTACCAAGTTTTTAGTCGCCGTTTGTTTATTTGCATTTTAGTACATTCCTGTACTAATTCTCCCCTTTTTAAACAATCAGAAATTTTAACAGCCCCATATTTATTTTTTATTTTGAAAATATTTTATATGGCAAAATCACAAATGCTAGTAATCACTCCTCCACAAACCCCGTTCCTAAACCCCTATATCTAATAACTTATCCATGTTTTATTCATTACAATGTCTCATCATTTATGGATTCTAATTCGAAATAATATTTGACCCTTGTAAATCTCTGAACCCCAAAAATTTTCCGTTTCGAGAGATTGTGTAAAAATAATTTGCAACAATAAATTTTGGGTGAGCGGATGGAATGAAATAATTGGGATACATATTTAATTAGGCTTGATTGACCCAAAAGTCCATCCATTTTCCTCCCAAGCCTCGCATGGATTTTCCTCCCTCCACATTTCTCCAAAAGGGAGAAAATGTGTTTTGGGCTTCAACTTATTGATTCTTTTTCCTAAATACACACAATTTTCCAAACACACATGTTCAACAATTCTGGTGAGCATTGCTTTTTAAACTTGTGCGTTATATGAATAAAATGTATAAAGTGAATGTGTAACACCCTCAAAATAATATAAAATCTAATTCTCATTCCCTGACTCTCCCAGAATCTTCTCCTGGGTAGATTTCCCTTTTTAGTCGGGGACTGGGGCACAAATGAACGGAAAATTTTAAAAGGTTCGCGTGTGAGGATATGGAGCAACCCTTATGACCATTAGGAGAAAATGCCAAAAAGGGGTTCTCCTGCGGATGATGGTCCAGGAGGAAGAAGGATAAACATTCCCTCATCATCATCGTCATCGTCACTCCCATTACCCAATCAACCCCTGAGACCGTGGATCTCACACCCCAACCCCAAAAACTCAAACGAATACTCAAACTAACCCCCTTCCTAGGGGGCCACAGGGGGAGAGAGAGGGTGGAAAAAGACACAGGATTTCACGTACCAAGAGGCTGGGGGCTCTGGTTGAATTTTTGGGGTCGGCACTCGACTGTGGCAGCTTCGACGATGGAGGAGTTTTATATCATTTCAACCCTTTGATACCTAATTAGCGATTTCGGGTACCCTTATTTTATTAGTGAAAACAGAACCAAATATCTCCGTGTTTCCGAGCATCCTCACATGGTCTCTTTTTTGGGGACGGGAATGGAAAATGAGGGCGATTCCCCAGGACTCTTGCCACAAAACCCATTTTCTTACCCTTTTCAATCTCCATTTCTATTATTCGCCCAAAAACCATACCATGGCTGCTGGCAGCTCTTTTCACCCAAGGAAAATGGACTTTCATTTTTATTGAACATTTCAAATAATTACAACCAATTGGGGAAATTGAATTTCTCTCGACAATGTATTTAAATTAACGAAAAGTTACGCTTTTCTGTACTTGTATTATTAAAGAAGGGTTCGAGAAGCAGGTTTCCTTTAAACCAATAATTTCTTTAGGGATATGTCTGAGAATGGGACTATATTTGCCAATCCGGTTGTTCCTTTGATACCTAAACTACCAACTAAGGGTAGGATGGGGTAATTCGGAATGATATCTATTTTGGAATCTTGAGATTTTCTCACTGTTTGCAATGATCAAAGACAAGAATAAAACCACGAAGAAGTACGAAACTATGCATTCGAGAGTACTTCTTCGTTGTTTTTCGTTTTTGCTATTCAAAGCTGTTAGGAAATCTCACGGTTTCAAACTAGGCATGATTCCAAAATACCTTGCCCTACCCTAATGCTATACAACTAAAACTATTTTGTAAAATTGTTCGTAAAGGTTTGTAAATTCCTACTGAGGATTTACAAAATGCTCGTAAATTGCATCACACATTAAAAAGTTTGTAAAAGTTTGTACTTTTTCCCAAACCTTGTTTGTAACACAATCACTTGACGAGCATTTTTTGTTCTTTAACAAATATTTATTCGGAAACGTTCGTAAACACAGTAAAATGTTCATAAAATCTTGTCATTTGTTCGCAAATTTTTCAAAACAAACAAAAATGTACTCTGAAAAAATGTCAGAAAAAATTAAAGTCAGTTATTTCATTGAAAATCTTGAGACTTTGGTTTTTAATTTTCAATATTTCAAATGCAAAAAGGTCAAATAAAAAAAATAAATTTTTTTTAAATTAAAAAATTAAAATTAGGTTTAAATTTTTTGGAGATTTCAATTTTCTGTTCCTTTCAATTTAATTATTACATGATGCATTCAAGGAATTTCGCTATTAGTGGAATAGCAGCCATCGCCGTCTTAGCGTTGGTAACCAACCTTCATAGTAAAACAGTTTGATCTGATTTAGTAATGCACAATGCAAAGAAAAGAAATCCAAAATACAAAAGAATAAAATTAAATATTTATAATGCAATATTCAGTATGATTCTCCTTAGCGTATTTCAGTTCAAATTCTTATGAAAAAATAATTTAAAAAACGTTCGAGATCAAAATTTTACCATTTCGAAAAGTACAATGGACAACATTTGAAAAAAATAAGGCATACCAAATAAAGTATTTGCATTTGAATTTAATAAATCAATCTTTTTAATAGTATGCCCTACTCTGATCTAAAACCGGTAACTTTCGAATTTGCTTTTGGCAGTCCTTATTCAATAAGTCTTAATTTTTACAAATTATGAGCTAAAATAAAACATTTTGGGAATGCTTTTTAATATTAAATACACAAAAGACACTTAATTTATTTAAATATCAGTCGGTTTTAGTAGTCGTTCACAAAAGAAGGTCCATATCCAGAACCGAAAGCTCTGGGAAGGATTGATGAAATCTTTTTCGTTTTTCCTTTTGCAAGATGACTTTAAACTTATATTGGCCATGAGTGAAAAGCCCCTAGTTCCCTGTATCCCCTATAATCACACCATTTCCTTATCCGAATAAATTTATTTATTTTCGGTACAAAAATAAATTCTTTTCTGCGTTTACTCAACCAAAATCTGAAATTTCTTATGCATTCGCTTGAAACATTAAAAAGGCTCTGTGTTTGTTTTTTTTTTTAATTTTATAAAGAAAACTACTGCATTTTTTAAAGTTTGGACAATGATTGCATATTTTTTATTTTGTTTTTATTAAGAAAATATATATAAAATATTTTATTCTTAATTGAAAAAATACCAAATTTATTTCTTGTATCAGAAAAATTTTTATAAATAGAAATATTCGTAATTTCTTTAAAATATATTTGTTTATTTACCAATTTATCGTTTGTAACATTATAAGTGCAAAAAGTTAGACTGAATTAATAAACATGTAGTTTTATATTTCGATACCTAATAATGCTCAGGGTAGAAAACCAATAAATAAATAAATAAAAGCAAATAAATAATAAATAAAATTAATTAAAAATTAAAAAATAAACAATGCAAAAATAAAAAATATGAAAAATAGAAAATAATTAATAATTTTTTTAAAAGTATATTATTTTATTACAAAAAATCACTACCTTTTAGAAATGTCGATAAAATACAATAAATCGTTCTTCCTGTTTTAAATTTGATTAGCAAAACTATTAGAATTCAAGTATTGTTGATCCTTAAAAATCATATTTGCTTCTCACGCTGAAAATAATATATTTTCAGACATTTAGAACTTTTTTTTAATTTTAAAATTCTTATGACGAAACTGATTTTTTTTTAAATAAATCGTGTTTTATTTTATTTTACTATTTATTTTAATTTAATTTAAATTAAAATTTATACTTTCCTGCTCGAACTCAAAGAGAGTGCAATGAATAATCCACTTTTTTAAATTGTGAAAAGGTTGAAGTTTTTTTTTTAATTTATTTATAAAATTAATGCAAATTAAATTTTTGTAAATTTAATTAACAATTGAACGGTAAATAATCTTCGCTGAATTCTTACAATCATCATCATCATTTTAAACCGCTAATCCTTATTGGGGTCACGGGCCCATGACATCCTAATTAGCAGCCTACGCTTGTCGATCCTCTGCAAATCCAGGAAGATATTCGTATTGGATCGCAAGGGACTCCAAGGCAAGATCCCGAATTTGATTCAGCAAAATCTAAAACCTAAAAAAATTATCGTGTATAACGGTTTGAACTCTAAAAATTTTATTTTTTATATTCATTATTTATTAGAAAATTTTTATTATTTTCTATGTCCAATCAGCCTTATTTATAAGACCAATATATTTCAGGAAATAACCACAAATAATATAAATTCCCTACTCACAGCAGTATCAAGAAACTTAGGGTCGAAGGAAGACTTCTTTTGTCAAAATCTTGAAACTTATTTAAAGTATCTAATAAAATATAAATAATATTACGTTTTTTCCTTAGTCTACGTTTTCTGTTAAGGATAAGTGTTCAAATTTCGTATTCCAAATGGTACAAAGTAGGGGATCAATAAGTCCTGACATGATTTCTTAAAGTGTCAATAGGTGGTCCTTTCACCCTAATAACCCTAACTATCTTCAAATTTCCTTTTCTCTCACTAACTTTTTATAAGAAAAATAATTTTTCTTAAATAAATTTATGAAAAAAACAATTTCGAAACTTGCTCTATGAGAGAGCAATAAACTTTGAAGCAAAAACCTATTAGGTTTCGCCAAAACTGAAATTTTACAAAGTAAAAAATAGAGCACTCTGCAGAATCCTCTATCTTTGGCTTTGATCCTGCATCCCAGGCTGTTTATAAATTTCATTGACGACGATATAGAAGGGGTGGTAGGGGTGGTATGTTGGGAAAAAATGCTTTGGAAGATGCGACATCAAAGTTCTTTTTGGGGTGGTAGGAAAAGCTTGAAATTTTTGTGTCAAAGACGCCCCCCAAACCCCTCAGACTCTCCAGAATTGGAGACAATGGAGTGCTTTTGGCGTAGATAGGGGTTGGGTACATGGGGCCGGGTAGAATGTGAAATATCAGTCTGTTGTGAGGGAAAATCCATGCGAAAAACCACATCATGCTGAGAAGACTCTCAATGAGTTTATTCTTCAGATATTTCCCAATTTACCAATTTGATTTCCACCAGGAAAATTCTTCATTTTCCTCGAGTACCAGTCATCAACCGATTGCGGAGTTTTGCATGATCCCATACCCCCTGAAGATGATGATAAAAGGGTTCTGTGCCAGAATTATCCATCGCGAATGGGTGGTTTTTCTCTCTTACTTCCCCTTGGAAAAACAAGGGAGAGGAATGGGTGTGATAAAATCGATCCAGGGAGACTCTTCCTCCCAAGCCCAGAGACGTGCACAAGGAGCAATAATAGAGAATTTTGCAGCAGGAATTACTGACAGATGTCATTTCAAATATTGTATTTCAGCATTCTAGCTCCTCATGATGCCTCCTCAACATCCCCGCGCTACAAAACACTCGAAAATTTCCCATCTCAAGGATTCTTGAAGGGGGGTATTTTCTGTGAACCTGCAATGTTTCTAGTATGTCAATTTCTGTCAAATACAAGAAACATCCACGAGAAAATATCCACTATAATCCATTTCTAATTAATTAATGCATTTCCGAATAAATTACTCACGGCTCCCGAAAATGGCATCACAGTCTCCTCTCCATCGCATTAATTGAATTGCGAATTTAGCACTAAACGAAGGCGACATTCAACTCTCTCACCCAATGTCTATTTTATCGGAAAGCAATAATTAATTTGATTAATTCTTCCATCATTCCATCCCACCCAAAACCACCCAACACTGTACTCCCCGTACCCCCCAAAAAACCACCCAAGAAAAAAGAAAAGTATCACCGAGCGAAAGGAAAAACAGTTGATTGTTGAAAAATGCCATTTTTAATTGTTTTCGATTGATTTCGAGGCTAATTTTATTAATAGAGTCCGAAACGTGTATAGTATTTCACCAGAATTAATTTATTGATCAATTTTTTTTACACAAGAAATTGCTTTTTTTTTGGCCAACGCCAACACTTACCCAATCGTACAATTTTAATTGGTAGGCACCAGAGAGACCCACTAAAATTTTATCGTATTGAGTAAATTGATAAATTATCATATTTTCACTCAAAAAATATCCATGTTGTATATATTTTTTTCGGTGAATTTTATTGAGTAATCTTCAAGCTTGAAAATTTGAGGGTAAGAAGACGAAACGGTGCAGTGAAGCTCAACAGCTTCCTGAAGACCATCTACAATTTTCATCGAAATAATTCAATGTTTGTTGGATAAGCTTCAAATGAAAGATTTGCAAAACTAATAGAGTTGATTGAACTGAAACTTTCTGATGCAGTGATGTACTGTGGGACTTCCCTTCAGGGTAGAAACTTCTGCCACTGATAAAAGTGACTGATCGACGTCGAATAGCTGATCATGATGACTTATCGGAGTCAATCAGTAGCTTAAGGTAACAAATCGGCGGTGATTAAACGCCGATCAAACGATAAAGCAACTGATTGAAGTTGATTATACGATCCTGATGACTCAAAGGCACCGATCAGTTGATCAAAGTGATTAATCAGCATTTACTAGCCAATCGTGATGAGTGATCGGCACCCATCAATCGATCTAACCGATTGATCGTCATTGGTAAGCCGATCATGATGACTTATCGCGGCTAATCAATCGCACTAAGTAACTAATCATAGTTCATTAGACAATTTTAATGACAGATCGGCATCGATCAAAAGTTCAAAGCTGATCCTGATGACTGAAAGGCACCGATCAGTTGATCAAAGTGATTAATCGGGGCTGATTAGCCGATCATGATTATATCAATCAATCAAACCGATTGGTCGGCATCGGTTAGCCAATCATGATGACTCATTCGCAATGAATCATCCACACCGATCACTTGAGGGATCTAAGGAGCGTTGATTATCTGATCATGATAACTGTTTGCAGCTGATCAGTTGGTTAAAGTCACTAATCGGCGTCGATTTGCTATCATGAAGACTCATCGGCGCTGAACAATCGATCGAACCGATTAGTCGGCATTGATTAGCAATTCATGATGACTTATCGAAGCTAATCAGCTACTCTGAGTAACGAATAGTCGTTGATCAGTCAATTAATTTGACAAATCGGCGCCGATCAAAGTGACTGATCAACGTCGATTGGCCGATCATCTGATCAAAGTGAGGGCAATCAGAGTTGATTATCCGACAATATTGACTGATCGAGGTTGATCAGTCAATAAAAACGATTAATAGGCGTCGATTAGCCAATCATGATGACAGATCGGCACCCATCAATCGATACCAACCGATTGATCGACGTTTATTACCCGATCATGATGATTTATCTTAGCCAATCAGTCGCTCGAAGTCATCGTTGGTGACTCATTAGTCAGCGTTCACTAGTTAATTGTGATGACAGATCGGCGCCGATCAAATGTTTAAAGCGACTGATCGATGTTGACTATCCGATCATAATGACTCATTCGCACTGATCATCTGATCAAAATATGGGTAATCACAGCTGATTATCTGTATCTGATATCTGATATATGATACAGATCTGATATCTGACATCTGTAAAGCTAATTAGTTAATCGAAGTCACTAATCGGCGTCGATTAGTCAATCATTATGACAGATCGGCACCGATCAATCGATCAAACCGATTGATCGACGTTAATTAGCCGATCAAAAAGATTTATCGCAGCCAGTCGCTCAAAATAACTAATCAGCATTCATTAGTTAATTGTGATGACAGATCGGCGCCGATCATAAGTTCAAAGCGATTAAAAAACAACATTAATTTAACCCTCAGGACAATCTTTAATCGCGTTACATGCTCACAAACATTTTTTCTATTGTGATTAAATTAAAAGCGCAAAAATCATTTCATTTTTGAGACTTCCATTTTCGCAGTACTTCCACCTCAGTGTACACCACTTCTAAGCTAATATCTCCCCCTTGTTTTCTGGCAAAAATTGAAACTAGGCCATTAGTAAAGACAGGCCATGGTAATGCCTCCTCGGATATTGAACTGATTTCAAGACCTTTCCAAAAAATCTAAATTTAACCAATTCGGTTGAAAAGTAGACCCTCTACACTAGTAAAAACTTTGTCTTTTGAAAATTCAAGATGGCGATTTTTTTAAGGCACAGGTATATTTGGACGAAATGTTCGCCCGGACTACCTCTAAAACATATCCAAAAATAAAAGAAGTTGAAGTGGATGGAGAAGGGTGGGGGTAAAAAGAGAAAAGGTTTATAGATTTCGTTGTTTTTTTTATTAGGGGTAACCAAAGACCGGAAGTTAATATCTCTTACCGTTTAAGCTCCGTTTGAGTTCGAGCAGTAAAAAGGCCTATTTCAAAAAGACCCAAATTCAGAGGTACTCCGCTTCCCCTAGAGAACTCCATGGATCTTTGTGTAAATTTAGAATAAAAATTGTGTAATAGAAGATCCTTATACAGCAAAAAATTTTTGGGTACTTTACCATGATTTTCTTTGTAAATTTTACATAAATAAGTAATCATGTGTACTGATACACATTTGTGTAATTTGTGTAATTTGTACACATTTTGTCTGAAAACTGTGTAATTTTACACAAAATATGTAAGAAAATGTACACAACTGTGTAATCATTCACACTGTGTAATCATTCATCACAACTGTGTTGATTACACAGTTGAATAATTACACAAAATATAAATTACACATTTTCATTCTACGTGTTTGGTTGAAATACATATTTGAGTAACTTTACAAGTATCATCGTTGTGAAAAAGCAAACCAACGATTAGCCTTGTAATCTTTTTTTAGTGTGTACCCTAGAAATACCAAATCATCATCCCCTTTCTATTAGGGGAATGTGTGCATGGTTCGCACAGAGTGTACCTTCAAACGATGCGATTTTTTTTTTGTTTGCAAAGAGCTGACTTACCATTTCTCATCTCGTTTCATGAGCTTAATAATTACCCAAGAAGCAAAATAGCTGCCTTATAGAACCAAGTATTAAACAAGTCTTTTAGTGCACTTTTAAAAGACTTAAAGTGAGAATTTTCTGTTGAAATACCTATAGAAGCTCTTAAAATCCTTAAGAGTGCGCCACTTTACTTATAGTAATCTTAGTGATGGAACCAAGAGCGTTATAAGCAAATAAAAAGATTTTTGGTTCTATAATGTCTTACTTGGGGAATTCTACAGGACTATATTGAGAAAAAATTGTTTCTTGGGTAACTATCTTATGGCTAAGAAATGACGGACTAGTGTTGCCCTGGACCTTGGGATATGCTATTATCCACCTCATTAGACCCAGGACATGGAGCGCGATGCATCCTCTTCCTCGCTCCAACCAAGACTGACTCCCTATCGCCACGAATTCTCTCCTCTCCGTTCCCTTCTAATGAGGGAAATTAAATCTTGAATTTTAAAAAATTATGACGTTACCACTTTATAGAAGAACTGACTTCTATACACTAGCTCTTTGCAACCAAAGACAAAATTTGCATTGTTTGAAGGTTCACTCTGTTCGAACCATGCCAACATCCCCCTAACTATATTAATTTTAATATAAAATTCCAGAAAGGATCAAGAGTCTTCCAATCATGTCCTGACGTTCTGGGAAATACAAAATCAGTTTGCAGACGAGATTTTCCTGCTCATCACCCTCGAAACAATCCCCGAATTGGGTGTCCTGCAAATTTTCCCACAGAGATAACGAAAAAACGCATTTTCACCCCAAAAAATCGCGTCCGGACCATCCCTTTGCAAGAGCATTGAATTAATTTGTGTCTGTCTTATCTGTCGTAGTGTCTAGTTCGTGGTGGTACTGTCTTGTCCAAAAAGCAACCCCCCTTGATGTTTATTTTTAATGGAAAACACAGAGATCAGTTGGAATCGTCAATTCAACCCCCGCGAATTGATGATGATTAAAGTCGCGCCAGTAGGAATCATCCCCCAAGTAAATCCCACCCCCGCAGCTTCTTAGTTGCCGTACCTCTCCAAATACATTTATTTATTGTTTGCTGAGGCAAGGGCTTGGGGTTGGGGGTTTGATATTCAACGAAGCCGTAATATTTGCTTCCGGATCGATTTAATTTGGATTTTCGATGTTTGACAACAACAACAGCCAACACAGAAACGACAATTTATTGAGGGGAGGTGATGTGGCCTGGAATTTTGTGACTATCATTGAAGGGATGAGCCTTTTGGGGGGGGGGGGGGTTGGGTGGGCTTTGCTAAAACCATTTGAAATGTATTCAGAGAGATTGTCTTGTGGCTTCTATTTTGTGGTCTTCTGCTTAGTATTCTGCCTTATTGTTTTTCTTCATTGCTGCACGTCGCTCTTTCTTCTTCAGCCTCAAAATTAGCATTGGAAGGCAGGGGTTAGGGTACAAGGGAGAGGGTTTGTTGATTAACTGGAAATTTGATTCTGATAAATTCAAATTAAAATTTTCCTTTAGGGGAAGGAGTTGGAACTTGGAAGTTATTTAAAAACCAATTTGGATTGAATTGAATTTTTCCAAAATTTAACTATTTTTTTTATATTTTTGAAATTTTGAAACCATAATCATCCCCTATCTTAGTGAACTGTAAATGATTTTTCATGGCATAAAATCAATTTCCAAATGAAGAATTATTTATACTTCCTCCAAGTGCAAAAAAGTCCCTTTTGGTAAAAATACAAATATACCATCTCGTACAGACTGATTTAATCTTCAACTTATAGGATTATAAATGTATTATATCAGAAAATGAATCATAAATTTCACTCAGTGTTCTCATTTTGTGTGCCTTTCAATAGCACCAAAACCAAATAATTTCAATGGGATCCAATTCAACGAGTTGCTTTTGGGGGTTTTTGTAATTCAATTCAATATAATATTTCAATTTCCGGACTTTATTCTTACTCTACGAGTTCTCAATTTTTTTTTCTTCTTCATCTCATTTCCCATTCATCAAATTTAATAAATAAAACACAGACTCTCACAAGGGGGACATACAACAAAAAAATCGCCTCCATTCGTCTTTAGTTGTCCAATGTATTTAACAAATAATTCCCAAACAACAACAATACAAAAATCCGTGAATGAATAAAAATATCCTATCAATATTAAATCAAACGATTGGCCTCCACGGTGTCTTTCTCCCCATTTTCTCTCAACAAAGTTTTTCTTCTATTTTTCATTTTTTTCTTATTTTGGTCTTAACAGCACAATCTATGGAGAATGTCACGGAGGCTTTTTGTTAGACCAGAGAAAAAAGCCACACACAAAAGACATTATTTTAATATTCAAATAGGGTCTATGATTGAATCTCAAAAGGAAGCCAGCTTCTGGTCTTTTATTACCACCGTCATCTCTTCTCATTTATTATTTCATCAAAATGGTAAAAATTGTAAAGGAATTAACTATTAAAAATTCCATTTAAATCAACTCTCAAACTCCCGCGCTTTTTGAGTTCTTGCACACTGAAGGATTTTTACCCGACTGACCAGTGGTTGCTGAACAATAATTAATGATTTACTGGACTAATTCTTCATTTGGATCAACAATAATTATTGTTATTTATATTATTTGACCTAAATCAATTCTTGTAGAGGGAGATGGGGCTATTTTGAGCACTGGGGCTACATTGATATTGGATTTTTTCGCATGTTTCTGAAGGAAGTTTGGCCGTACTGTAAGTGAACTTAGATGCACAACTGTCTTGTTTATCTAAATTACATTACGTTAAAGCCCAGCTTTTTTTTTTAGAAATACACAGAAAAATCGTGTATCGATGTAGCTCAAAATGGCCCCACTTCCCCCTAGACTGTGCATTTTTATTTTGTCCCAAGAATTACTGATATAGCTGATGAAGAAGTTATGATTATTGCTGATCCAAGAAACGAATCAGGATCTCTTTATTTTTATCCACAACCTGTAAATCCATCAATGTCTTAGCCTTATCACCAACTTCCAAAACAAATATTTTCACTAAAAAACGAATCAAAAGGGAACTGTACCAAATTTCGGCCAGCTTTCAATTTCGATCACTTTTTTTGTACCTCAAATTTCCAAGAATTTTTATTTTTTTTATATACTCTAGAGATTGCACAATACAAAGAAAAACAAAAAAATCGCTTAGGTGAACGAAATGACGTTAAATTGACTGGAAGAATTCTTGAAGTACAAGAAACTGTAGTAATAGGTAAGGAAACTGGTGTGATGAGTTGAATTTAAAAATTTCGGTGATCACCAGGGAGAGTTTTCTTCACCTCAAGACAAAAACACCTTTTTAATCTTGCCCAGAGCTTTCGGTCCGGATATGGACCTTCTTCAGTGGTCGACTAAGACTATGTTTTTGTGATTTCTTGAGGAATCGTTCACTTTGTGGGAATTAACCGAAAGCTCTGGGCAAGATTAAAAAGATGTTTTAGTCTTGAGGTAAAGAAAACTCTCACTGGTGATCACCGGAATTTTTATAATCATACAAGGAACGTCAGGGAAATTCACGTACAAGTGGGAGTTGTTACCTTGGTTGTTACACTGCACTTGGACTTTGATCACCACTTGATCCGCGATGTTCACCATTCGACTGACTGAAACAGAATCCTGTGTCACTCAGTCGAATGGTGAACATCACGGATACAAGGAATTGTGAGAAACAAATTGATTAAAATTGAAAATGATTTTAGATGAAACAAAAACGATAAACTGTATATAACAGGGATGTGCAAGAATCGTTATAAACTGAATAAACGTCAAAATAAGTTTGTTCAGGTAGCGTTTTGACTATTGACGTACAAGTTTCATTTGACATTTGTTCGATTTCAAACAATTCTTGCAACTTCTGGTATATAAGGTTCCAAGCAACACTAAAAAAAAGCATAAAACATTTAAATTTGTATTAAAAATATAAAACTTAAAGCTTTGGCATTTTCTTTCAACTATGCCGAAATTTGGTACAGTTACCCAGATATGTAGAAGTCGCTTCTTTTATTAAAATAGCAGCGGTCATTACTTAAAACTTTGTTCGTGGTCAAAGGAGTCAGTCTTGGTATAATCAAGGAAGACGGATTATCGAGCTCCGTGTTCTAGGCCTAGGACTAAACACAGTCGTGCCAATCTATCCATCGTTCACTCGAATAGCGATCTGCCAATGTCGTACTGTCGTACAGTTTTGCTGATCTCATGCCAATTTTTCGATCTTACGATTTATTGGAAAAATAATCACGATATGCTGATTTTTGATGTCTGGTGATGACCTGTCCCACGGCGGTATCCTTGGATGAAGTCCAACCCCGAGGCTTGAAGTCTCTCTGTGTAGAAGGTAGCTGTTTCAGTCCGGATCACGTGATAGGGTCCCGGGATCCTGTCCCATATCTTTGATTGGAGGAAAACCTGCCTGGGTAGGATCTCCTATGCTACTGTCCTTGTTGAGTGGTTTTTCCAGCGACTTTTTCCCAAGTCACTCAATCACTATATCAGGGATGTGAACCGATTATGAGCCTTGGTACAAAGTCATATCCGATGGGAAAAGAGGGTCGATCCAAATTAAAAAACGAAAATTTCATATTACGTACGTTCTAAAACAAAAAGAATTACTATAGAATTTGATGATCAGCCAGTAGATAAATTCAGACAAGTCGTCAGATAGATCGTCAGAATCGTATTATGACCATCAACATGCAATTGTGGTTCAGTAATGAATATATACGCAGTAAAATTGTGTCCAGATTCCGTTTTCCACCGATTACTTTGCATACCTGAGGAAGGAACCAATAAGGTTCGAAGACCTAGGTCAGAATTCTTGTCTGTTGATCTGGAAGCACAGCAAATTACAACGCCTGTACTTTAATAAACCCTTAAAATCTTAAACAAAATAATCGAGAAACTTCTTAAAATGTGACTGATACGCGGTTCATTTTATGTCACGCATATACAAGAGTCTGCTGTATAATTCACTTGACTAAAGTTTTAATAAAAAATTAAGAAATTTGCAAACCAATTGCTCAAAAAAATATTCAGTGAAAATATTGAAGTTCAAAAGTTCGTATAAAATTTTATTTATTGATTTTTTAACGCCATTTAACGTAATTTGCTAACATAAACTATGACAATATGATTTCAAAAGATCGGACTAATTCTAAAAATTAAGATAGAATTAAATTTAAATTCATAGCGCAAAAGAAATTTCGAAAAAAGCTTGAATAGCTTATGAATAATCTCTTTATTCTGATTAATTTTTCGTCTAGATGGCGCGCAGCTTGGTTGTCATTTTCTTCATTTAATTTAGAATTAAAATTTAAAGTCATACAGCATATCAATTCCTGAAGTCTACAAAACTCGAAAGTACCTAGAATGATTCAATCTAAAAAAATAGTTTTCAAAAATATTTAAAAATTAAAAATTAGTACGAATACTAATTACCATAATTACTTTACAATTAGCATAGAGTAATCTTATGGTCAGCTGGGTTTCTCTATCCTTACCACTCTTCCATTGTGTTTTTGGGATATTTCTTTTCCAAGTAGCATCTCCCTCATCCTAGGGATCTTCCTGTGAATGGGGAGGGTTCCATCCAACCCTCAGCCCAAAAAAGGATGAGATCAAACAGATTCGCCATTTGTGACAAAAATCGAAAACTTTTAATTAAACACAAATAGAATTAATGTCAATGACAACCCCTTGAAAATACTCACCATTTTATTGAGGATTGGCAGAGGCGACGAGAAGAGTCAGATACCAAAAATTCCCATTCCCGCACTCTTTGGCATCAAAAACCCTTCCAGGCGCACCATATCTTTTTGTCTGGTATGGAAAATACATCCCGGAGCACATTTGGAGCACAAATAGCGCCTCGAGGGTGTAGTATTTTATCCCCTTTTCGGCATCCCTTTTCAGCGCGAGATCTCTTGTGTTGGGAGAGAAAATGTCATACACGATTGTCTTAGAAAAACCATCCTCATCAACCTCCCCAGAAAGTATCCAAAAAGGGGTGTATGTCAAAAAGGAAAAAGGGTGCAAGAGAGCTTCTGGGCGAGAAAGAACCAATCTATTCAGAAACTTAATGGGCCAAAATAATAAAGGCATTTTCGAATTGTATAACTCCATTCCCCTTCCTAAATTCATGTCAATTTAGCCGAAGAGAAGAATATCCCCGATTTCCCTCCATACCATTCCTTTTGCCAAAATACGACCATTCCACCCTCATCTGTTAATTAACTAAAAGCTATCTATATACCCCTTTCGATTTTATACTTTTACGTCGATGAGAAATACCACGACTTCCCCCCAACCCTTGGGCTTTTTAGAGGGTTTTTCTGGGAGAGGCAAAAGAAGGCTCTCGTCCTCGAGATAAGAGGACTCGGGGTAAAAAGCGATGCTGTATCAATCTCCTCAGTCTCCACATCACCTTTTTCTCAAAAGAGCACCCCCAAGAGAGCTTTTTCCAAACCCAAATATCAACCTCCATACCATCAACTCCCATCCCCCCAAGAACCATCGATTTTAGACTTATAGACGACTAATTTGAAGGTTTTTGCTTAATCAAAATCTCGAATGAGTCAGCAAGCGTGAAACTCGAAAAATGATGCTGCTGGAGGGATTTAAGACACCATTCAGTCCCATCCTCCTCAGTTTGATTTTTCCATTAAGCCCAATGCTGGGAGAGATGCCTAAGCCAGAGTTAGCACCAAGAACGGTCGATTGGGATGGGCTGAAACAAATAAAATTTGATTACTAATAGCGAATGAGATACGCTATTGATTCAGATCTAACGCTCGGGATTTTAACCCTTTAAAAACATTTGGATCAAGTTGGGTAAAATTTAGAGAGTTCCAAAGACATATTTTTGGAATTTTTAGCGGGAAATACAATAATAATTTATTCAAAATAATTTTTTTTAACCCTTTAAGGACGATTGGAACACCAGTGTCCCATAAAGAAATTAATTTTTCCTTACTACATAAAGTTATTTTTTTCTTATATCTGTACATAATTGTAAAGTAGAAGGTTGAAGGAATCTAGAATATTTTTTGCAAGTCTCTAGCTATTTGCTATTTAATAAATATTTAAGCTCAAAAATAACGAATTTTTAAATTCTCAAATTCATAATTGATTTTGTTTATTTTTTATACTTCCAATTTTTTTTAAGCAAGACCCTTTTGGTAATAAAAACTACAATACTCATACGTAATATTTATCATTAAACTGAATTATATTATTCATTGGTATTGTCAGAAAAATTACTTAAATTGTTGGGCCATTTTTATCCCTATTGTTCCTAGAGGCACAAAATACACCGAATCAGATTCTGTTGGACTTTCCAAGGTTAAATGTAAGACTTATCACTGATTATGTTTCTCAGTTTAATTTTTATTGTTGATTTTCAGTCCGTAAAAAGTGCCTCGTCGTTAAAGGGTTAAAATAGATGGAAAATTAATTTTTTAAATAATTCTTTTTAAAATATTATTCATATATTTATTAAATTTAAAATTAGGCTAAATGAAGTCGATTACAGATCCGATTTTGATTTGTATCCGCAAGAGTATATCTATTGCATATCGTACTAATCTGTCTATCTTTTGTATTGATATCTGCAGATACATCGATCTTTAGCAAAATCATGATGATCCTTGTTAAGTCTTTAAATTAATATACCGATCTCAGCAAAAATCGTATCGGTATTTTCCTAAATGTTGCTTAAACTTTTTAGAGGATTATTGAAATCCTACCAATCTGTCTATCTTGTTCCATTTGAAAGCCGATCTGTCGATTTCTTCCAATGCTGATCTCGTGTCAATCTGTCGGTGTCATGCCGATCTACCCATCAGTCGATTTATGGAAAAATTGTACCGATATATCGATTTCTTAGCAAAATAATGCCGACCTGCAGATTTTTAGTTCCAGATCGGCAGTATTTTGCCGATCGCCACTCACGGTTCATTCCTACACTGAGAGAAATCCGAAAAAGTTAAAATAACATTCCGGAAATGTTCATTTTACCCTGCAGTATTGATCCGAAATCGGTGTAAATATTACCCATTTTAGATGTATTATGGGTTAAAGTTACCCTTCTTTCATGTTGATTTTACCCTGAAAAGGTGTAAAATTAACATTGAAAAAATGTTGATATATTTTTTATTTTTGTTAAAGTTACGCGGCAAAAAAGGTTAATCGCAGCCTCTTTTTTTCTCAGTGTAGAGCCACTTATTTGTCCCTTGAAAATCATGTAAATTTTTAAAGCCTTATCGATCAGTTATCAGTTTTCTGAATATTTTTCTGATCCGTTACCTTATGAAGAGAACGTGATAATCTGTCAGTAATTGATTAGTTTCAATTTATTTATTTTTATTGGAATATTGTGTATTCTAAAAAATCGAACGTGTTCGTTCGTACGTAACTGGCATATACAACCTGAGAAAGAGTTTTTCCACCGTTTTGCTCTAAAGGTTGGACACCAACGCTAAGACGGCGGTGGACGCTTAAAACTACAAGGGATCTCATTAAAACGAAAGTGTACTTCGAAAGCATTATTGATGAAAAAATTTAACTATCTATCTATTTATTTCCCGGATAAGTCGACCTTTAAAAAAGATCATACTAGTCTCTCGATTCTTACAAATTTGATAAATTATAAACCGTTCACAAGGACTCGATATATCAATTTTCTATGAGGATCGTACTGATATATCGCCCGATCGAAATTTTCAATTGTCGATATGTTGATCTTGACCAAAGATCAAGTCGAAATGTTGATGTTTGCAACCATCGCATTAATGTATTGATCTTTTGATCAGATCTTGAGATTGAATCAATCTCACATAACGGTATTTCTGATCCGTGGACATTCTGTAAATATCGTGTAGCTCATTGAAAATCAAATAGATCTATTAACGTGTTGATCATTTACAAAGATATTGACAATCTGTCGATCTTGACAGTCTGTCAATCTTGACAATTCGTTCGACAATTGAATCGATCTTGACAATTCGTCAGTCATCTTTCTGTTAAGCGATCTTGGTTTCTAAGACTTGGCATAGTTGACAATTGCTATGCCATGAGGCTGCAATAATTCAACCAGCAATGAACTATATTTCTGAATGAACTAGAAATATTTCGGGATTTCTGGATCTCGTTTCAACGCTGATCTTTTGCATTCACACAGATCTTTTGCAAGGATCCGACCTATCGATTTTTAGTACGTATTTTGATGTTATATCATTCTATCGATTTTTTCATATCCGAGCTGATCTTGCAATTTGCCGATCTTGAGTAAACATTGTGTCAAAATGTCGATCATTGCTATAACCTTAATAAAGTGTCGGTCTTATGGGTAGATCATGCCGTTGCATCAATCAGTTCAAATGATCTCTCCGATCTCTTAGTGTTTTGTAAAAAACTTTCTGATCATGTGGACCTCTCAGCCTATCGATATTTCTCAAGGATCATGTCGATCTGTCGATCCTTCCTAAAGCTCTTTTTGATGTATCTATCTTTTTTGAGATTTTTTAAAGACCTTTCCTCGTCTCTCTGCATCGATTTTTAGCAAGGATCCGACATATGGTTTTTTCTAAGGATCGTGATGATATATCGCTTTATCGATTTTTTTTTTCAAAACTGAGCTGATTTTGCAGTTTATCGATCTTGAATAAACATCGTGTAAAAATGACGATCCTTGCTATAGTCTTATTAAAGTACCGATCTTTTGGACAGATCATGCCGTTCTATCGATCAGTTCGAATGATTTTTCTGATCTCTCAGCGTTTTGTAAAAACTTTCTGATCATGTGGATTTGCGAGTCTGTCGATTTTTCTCAAGGATCGTGTCGATCTGTCGATCCTTACTAAAGCACCTTACACAAGCTATTTAAAACAATAGTGCCGTCATATCGATCTAACAACATTTCTAAACATCGTATTTATCATATTGAAGATCTGTTGATCTTTTGCAAATGTAACTAAAGATCAGTCTCGGTCAAAATACATCTCTAAATTCATGATATTTCTCCTGATTGCAATCAGCACTAAAGGGTTAAATTTGCAAAGATGGCTCCACTTGATCATCAAGTTCTGCCATCTCTCCTGACCACAATCTTCCATCTTCTATCTAGCAATTCTTGTATTCTTGTTTGATGTCTTATGTGTACACAGGGCGTATGAGGCAATTGAGCATGGTATTTGAGATCCCGTTCAATGGTAGAATAATATGATCAGTCGATTGTACATCATTTCCTCCAATCTTCCACCATGCGATCGTGCAAACGAGACTCTCTTACCCAGATGGATGTAAATGGCCAATTTGATTGATTGGAATGAGTGGTAAAATTGTAGCCATATAAACAATAAATTAAATTCAAACACCATACAGCCATTAATAGCAGCATTCCCAAGTGATCGCGAATACGATCACTGATCGCCAAAGCAGCTGTTTGGTTCGATCTCAGAAAAACGTCTGAAAATGTCTTTACGAGGCGGTCGCGATCGTAAAATTCTGGCATTTTTTGAACCTGTGAGAGGGAGGCTTGTGATCACTTTACAATCGAAATGGACTTGAGTGATCTTTCCGCGATCTTCGAACGCCTTTCGATCTATTCTGATTGCGAAAGAGAGCTTTTGAAGAGATTAATTAAGCCATTGGGTTTTTCGTATGAAAAACCCTTCGATCGTATTGTACGTGATCGCGTTTTGGGTGATCATGTGCTAAGGTATTCATTGCAATTGTTCTTGACACTCCATATGCAATTCTTCATCCCTCTTCACGAAGCCCATATAGCAAGATCTCAGGTGAATATTGAATGACACAAAAGCTCTCCAGCCTTGTGCGATACGATCGAAAAAGGCAAGCAAGTTCCCCGTACAACAACAATTATTCCCATAGTGTATTGACAAATATTTGAGTAATCTAAAAAAAAAAATAATGGTGTATTAAATTGTACACGAGCATAACGAGATTGTTGGATAAGATATCGTTTTTGAACTCTTTTGTGCCCAGCATTAATATTGAATTGCACCGATTTTCATTATATTTTATTTGTTATTTCTTTTGTGTTGATCTCACTTGCGTCTTTTTTTTCTACACTATTATTTATTGTTGCACGATTGAGGGGGTCAGGTTGGGTGCTGGGGATTTTTTTTTCTAGTAAGCCAAATCCCATAAGGGGAATCCGGAGGAGGAAAGACAGCTTTACACGCAATGGTGATCGCATTATTATTTTTTTTCAAACTGATTCTTTTCAAAACTCTACTACCGCTTTTAATGTGATACTTTACAAATTCCGCCAACATTCGATATTTGCTACTGATGGCGAATTATTGTTTATTTTTGTGCGGTAGAGTGTCTTATATTGTTGCTGAATAGAATCATGATCATTGTGTTAGGTGATGTTGAAAAAAAAAGAGCCATGGCACGAAAGAGATATAGAGAAATAATGGCAAATAATAAATATTAATTGAATAGAAAAAATAATTGAATATGGCTCAGAGGAGACTTGATGATCAATGCAACTGAGCAATAATGGTGAACGGAAATCCTTTTGAAATTGTAGAGTTGTTTGGGGATTTGAAGATTTTGACACTAGATGCCATTGAGGCATAAAGGTATATAATTTCACTAATTTCGTACTAAGGGTACCCCTTAAGCACTTTCTAACCACATTGAAGAATTGAGAAGTTGGCTGAAATACCAAAAAATTACCTATAAGATCCTTAAGTGAATCGCAACCAAATTGATAAGGTACGTTAAATAAAGGTCTTTCTTAAGTAACTGAACTTACTTACTAAACAGGTCACTGTACTGATGCAAATCTTACGTTCCTCCAACTTTTTTGTGCTAGGGCTAAATGGAGTGACTAATGATCCAAAAAATGAGAAACTTTGGTCATAAAACAGTAAATTTGACCGGTTTAAAATTTCTTAATGATTAAAATGGTAAATTGAAAATATAGTTCGCAAATTCTAAACTAATTTAATTGTACAAAACTGTCATTTAAATCATTTTTGGCAGATATATCGTCAAAATTGGTAATAAACAAGTAAATGGGAAGTAAATAAGTAAGTGCAATTCATGGGGTAAGTTTTTGCGGGGTAAACTTGAGCCAATCTGGACACGAAATCAATGGAGAAACCGAGAAACTCACAGAGAATCCGGGGAACTTACAGGGAAGTCAAAGAACTGATTAATTTTTATCAGGAAATTTACGGGGAACTCGGGAAACCTATACATTTCACAGGAAGCTGATGGGGAACTCTTCCGGAATCCAGGAAACTGTTAGGGAACATGCCGCGAACCCTTACAATTTTCGAGGAACTCGTGGTAATCCATATACTTCTTTTAGGGAATTCTCCTGGAACCCAAGGAACCCATATATTTTTCAGAGAACTCTCCGGAAAGCAAGGGAACTTTTAGGGAACCTACCGGGCACCCTTACAATTTTCAGGGAACTCATGGTAACCCATATATTTTTGCAGGGAACTCTCCTGGGACCCGGGGAACCCATATATTTTTCAGGAAATTCTCCGGGAAGCCAGGGAACTCTTAGGGAACCTACCGGGCACCCTTACAATTTTAAAGAAACTCATGGTAATCCATATATTTTTTCAGGGAACTCTCCTGAAACCCGGAGAACCCATATATTTTTCAGGAAATTCTCCGGGAATCCGGAGTACCCATTCAATTTTCAGGGAACTCACTGGAACCCATATATTTTTTTAAGGGATCTCAGGGAACCTTTGTATTTTTCACAGAACTCACGGGAAGTCAGGAAACCGATACGTTTTTAGGGAACTCACGGGGAAATCAGGGAACCCGTAAATATTTCTTTAAACTCATGGAGAACTCGAAGAATCCATATATTTTGCAGAGAACTTATTGGGAACCTAGGAAACTCATATAATTCTGAGGGAACTCTCTGAGAACCCGAAGAACTCATAAATTTTTCAGGGAATTAATAGGAAACCTGGGGAATATATACAATTTACAGGAAACTTACGGGGAATCCGTATATTTTTTCAGGGATCCCGAGGGACACCTTCCAGGGAACTTAGGGAACCCATATGTTTTTTCAGAGAGCTCACGGGAGCTCAAGGAAGCCATACATTTTTCAGGGAACTCATAAATTTTTCAGGGAACTCTTAGTTAGGGAACCCGGGGAACTCATATAATTTTTAGGGAGCTCACATTGAACCCATATATTTTTCAGGGAATTCTTTGGGAACCTGAAAAACTCACATGTTTTTTAGGGAACTCTTCCGGAACCCGGGGATCTCATACATTTTTCAAAGAATTCTTATGGAACCTGGGGACCCATACAATTTTGAGAGAACTCACGGGGATCCTATATATATTTTTCGGAGAACCAGAAACTCAACGAATTCTAATTGCTGCGATCCTCGAAACCTCCAGATTTTTAGTAACTCTTACGTCACCATTACGTAAATACACTATTCCCAAATTTCAAAACTCGGAAATATAATTATGTTTTTCTTCGTATTATTCGAAGAGCTTTATTTTGTGATATTCTTATCAATAAAAGCTTTAATTGACAAGAGATATCGTAAGGTTTAATTATATGAGTTTGCCATATTTTGCTACTTGGGTATCAGATGCGAAGGAGTCCTAAGAAAAACCCTGTTTTGTCTCTTCTTGAAAATGCGAAGTGCGCGATCGCGTTGAATATTCCGAGGGAGACGAAAGTCGGAGAGAAGGTTCATTTGAATAATACGATCTTTTGTGATTTATGATTATGTAATTCAAGACGCCATATTGAATTGAATAGGCAACATACACAACTGCTCATTCATCTCACTAAAATCCAATACCAGCAATATATATTGGAGTGTAAAAGTTGGAAGTGTGTTAAAGCAAAGAGTCTTTTGGGTTTTTGTACACAAAACCAAAACACTGAAGAACATAATTCCGAAGAATATTTTCTCATGACGATTTATCCCATTCGATCGGGTATCATTGTTTTGCGTCCCCATAACTACTTTACCGTGTAGGCGTTCTCTGCACGATCACATGGCATACAACAGTGCTTGTGCATTTCAAATTGGAATATTAATGGTGTTCCAAACCGATCGCGGATGGGATCATTAAGCACACAATCATTCCACTATTAATATTGATCATTGCGTGTGAGTAATAATGCATGACACATTTTGGAAAATGTAACATTTGTTAATCATTTATAAAACGTCTTTTTTATTGTGACCCCCCCTATCACTCCCTCGCTCTTCCTTAGATCATACTGATCGCGTGAAAATACGTCGCGATCGATGATTCATCCATTCAGTTGGAAAACTCATACTGAAAGTCACTAAACAGATTCTCAATTCAAGTCAGAAAAAAAACTACGATCGCACATCATTAAAATTCATTATTCATTGACCTCAAGTGAAATGAGTGCGAAGATCATTATGAGGATCATGTTGCTATTTTCCACTGTTTTCAATTTTGACGCTTCTTTTTGACTCCCTCATCAACTTCCACTTCAACAATTTCGTGCATTTTCTCAAGAGGAATTTCATGTGTATTCTTTTTTTTTCGGGAGAGAATGACAAAAATAGATTTTACGACAAAATTTTACGAATTAAAATTATTCAGTCTCAACCTTCGAGCAGTTCTTGTTGTCTTTCACCAAATGCTGATGTGAGGAAGAATGGGCCTAAATGATGATCATCAAAGTCAGATATACTTCTGATGCAAATGGTTGTTTATGAGATAATGACTTTATAATTTAGATCCCTGACTATTATGGCATAGTAAAATTTGAGGTTTTATTTGAAAATTGACAAGTATAAGACCGAATTTTTTATTCTTCAATTGCGTTTTTGTAGTCTGTTTCTCATCATGTTGCTGTAATCCTAAATTACAATATTGTTACAAAACTTCTTGCTAGTATAAATAGTCCCGTGTTTAAAATAGGACGAAATTGAATTCAGGATCTCTTATCCTAATGCTTGTTCAACTTCATAATACAATCCAACAACGATCAACAACAGCTGACTACCACAGCCGAATAATATAACGTAAATATAAAGTGGTAAAATTTAGTTGAACAAAACGAGAACGCTGCTTGACAAAAACAACCTAAAAATTTAGTTGATCGCCAACGATTCAACACCGCTAACGTATTGTCGATCGACAACAATCTTACTTCAATAAAAGATAGTTAATCGGTAACAATATATCAACGCTAATGGATCGATAACGATTTAAGATCGGTGAACCATGTTTAGTATTGATCCGAATAATGGTAGATAAATGAATCATGGTTGATCAACAACAATCTACCAACAATTGTATATGTAGTAGCAAATCGACAACGATTATTATTAATCGTGTCGAAGTTTAATAAATTAAATATGGCTTGGCCGAAAACGGTCCATGTCAATGGAAAAGGGATTTGTCATCATCAAACCCTCTACATCTCAGGGTACAACGGACAAACAAAATAAGCGTGGGGTTAATCTTCGACAACGATGGTCGACGACAACATAACAACGACAATTTGTTAAAGACAATCCGTCTGTGGCGGTTTGTAAAATGTTGTGTAACAACGAACGGTTTACGATAATTGATTGGCAGTCAACTAATGTCTTCAACTTCAAAACTAGCATCTTTAGACGATGAATCAATTCCTAACTAGCCTAGAATTCCTAGACTTCCCAACTATCCTTAGAATCCCTAATGTTGATCAGTAAAATAGTTACGCTACTTGGCCGGCAACGACTTTACAGAATGTGATAGATTGACAAATACATAACAACTTAACTTTATTAGTAATTATTTATACTTGACGTTTGGTTTTGAAGTCTTTGAATAAAAGTTCAAAAAAAGTTCTTCAACAACTATCTGACAGATACTAGGCCTACAATCCTGATATATTTGAATGAGTGTTGATCAGCAAAATTGTATTATATGCAAATGTTTGTATTCTTGGTCAAGAATAATCTAACGTTGTAGAATTCGAGTTGATCTATGTCGATCAAACGTTCTGAACTTAAAGTGGATCGACAACGTTTTACCACTAGTAAATGACAGTTTCGTATTGTAACATCAATAGCTTGTTGATAACATTGTAATAAGACTTTATGAAAAATAATTGAGAACAACTCAGCAACTACAGTTGATCTACAACGATGCAACCCTATTAGACCATTGTTAATCAACAAAAACCTCGTACTTGTAAACAATAATTCCTTAAAATCGATAAAAGAGCTACAGAATATCGAAATCATTTCATTGTTAGGTAATCTTGATTCTGATAAGTAACGTATGTAACTACAATATTCGTAATTTTTCGACAACACTTTATTAACAGGCAATACTGAAAAGTTCATCGCCAAAATTATATCAGAGATTGTTGATCGACAACGATTCTACGCTGTTGAATATAATAAGCTACAACAAGTTAATACTTGTATACAGTAGTTACTATATAATGATTAAATGATGAGTTCGTTGTTCAATGATATTGACGGTATTAAGTAATGTTTCTAAATTATTCTCGAACTACAACATTTTTACATGAATAGTTTCTCAACAACAATGTAACAGGTGTTGCATGAAGATGTGTCAACAAAGACTTGGGATCAATTGTTGATCGACAACGATGAAACGCAAGCTGATACTTGTAAGCAATAGTTGGTCTGCAATGATCCAAAGACTATAGTTGATCAACAGTGTTTGAACATTAACAGTAGCATGGTTAATCGACAATGAACTAGTACTTGTGAAAAATATATAATCCACAACGAACCATCAGTTGTAGTTGATCGAAATCTATTTAGGATTTTGTAATATTGATCTTTCTGAGTAATGTTGGTAAATGATGGTTGATCTACAACATTTTATTATCAATAGTTTCTCGGCAACAGTGTACAAGTGTTGCATGAAGGTTAATCGACAAAGACTCTAGATCAATTCTTGATCGACAACAATGCAACGTTGTTGAATGATTAATCGACAACAAGCTGGTACTTGTAAACAATAGTTAATCTACAATAATCAGCAACTGTAGATGATCAAGATCAGTTCGTTATCCAGTAATGTTGATGATTTTGATCCGGATACTATATGGTTAATCAACAACGAGCTAGTACTCGTGAACAATAAATAATCAACAATGGTCTATCAGTTGTAGTTGATCGAAATCGATTTAGGATTCAGTAATATTGATCTTTTTGAGTAATTTTGGTAAATGATGGTTGATCTACAACATTTAATTATCAATATTTTCTCGACAACACTGTAACAAGCGTAACAAGTGTTACATGAAGGTTAATTGACAAAGACTTGGGATTAATTGTTGATCGATAATAATGCAACGTTGTTGAATGATTAATCGACAACAAGATGGTACCTGTAAACTATTGTTAGTCTACAATGATCCAACAACTGCAGTTGATCAAGATCAGTTTGTTAACCAATAATATTGATGGTTTTGCTTTTGATTTTGAGCTAGTAATAATAAATAATAATAAATAATCAACAACGAACCAACAGATGTAGTTGATCGAAATCGATTTAGGATTCAGTAACACGGATGTTGTTTTGCAATGTTGGTAAATGATACTTGATCTACAACATTTCAGCAACAACTTAACATAGATTTCTGATCGACAACAATGTTCGTTGTCAAATGATAGTTAATCGACAACAAGCTAACTGTTGTACAAGAATTTCCCCCGCCGTTCCTCCAATTGTTATATTAACTGTTGTACGTGGTCAAAATCACATCGACAACGTACCCAATCAAGAATTGATCTAAAATCAACAACCTAATAAAATCGTTCTCTTTCTGTCTTTCCAGAGAGCAACACTAGCCGAAAAAGAAGTGAATACCCTGAAGGAGCAATTGTCATCGTCTTCGCCAAATAAGGCGATCACACAGAACGGCGGGATCACGGGATCCTGCCAGCAACCGCCACAGTCTCAGAGTCCGACCCTGTCGGAAAGTGGGAGTGTAACTAACTTAAGTAGTAAATTGAACGTAAAGTCAGAAGTTCAGCTGACCGGGGAGGTGAAGATGGAGCCAAGTGGTGATCAACCGAGCAGTCGTACGACCCCCGGACCATGTGATAAGCCGGATGGTCAGCAACCGGCGACACCATCGGCAAATCTTCCTGCATCCACAGACAGCAATCACAGCACCACCAGTGGCAGCGGAAGAACACTCGCCGAAGACTTGGCCGCCAAAGACAAAGAGGTGAGTCAAAAGAGGCACAATCTGAGCGTTTTATGGCTCATTGAGATGCAGTCATACAATGTATAAATAAACTGCCGCGTTTTAGTGTGAAATCTCCACGATCGGTGGTCCATGGGATGCGAACGCTGAGCAAACAAGAGAGGCTTCTCTAATTAAATTACACACAAATTTTCTCAAACAATCAATTCAATAGGCAAGAATGGCTGAAAAAAGGCGTACAATATAGTCAATTGACGCCTTAAGAAGCCAATTCACGACTCGTGCTCACATCACCACTAGGCGCCTCCATCTCAGGGGCAATGCCTTTTGGTTTTTGTTCTTTTTTTTCTCCCAAATCAAATCCCCAGGAAATATTCCTTGAGATAGGATAATCATGTGTGGAAAAGATCAAATTCACATTGAGAAAATCCACCCAATCATCCCATTGGAAAATCCTCCCTTACGACAATGAATTTTCCGTAACATAAAATGTGATTGACAAGTGCCATCCCTCCTGTACCATAGCACAGAGTATAAAAAAAACATCCCCTCTAATCTCTTCATCGTAACAAATCGAATCTTGTTTTCAGGGGGGTTTGATGTTGGAGGTTCGACAGAGTTTGCAGCATAAAAAAAAGGAAGTCTGACGGGAAAAAGACACCACAATGTCAATCCCCAAGAAAGTTCCCTCAAAGCAAGAAGTTTTAGGGGAGAGTTGGGGGTGAAACGAGCTGTTTTTGGGGAGTGAATGGAAGAAGAGAAAAAACACCAATCAACCCCCATATAATCGCTTGTTGATTCAACCCCTGAAATACCAATATTCCACCCCAAACTCCCCCCTTAAAGTGTCTATTTTGAGAGTTTTTGCCTCAAGGAGCGTGCGACCCTTGACTTCCTTCTCGCCCAAAAGAGATCCTCACAGGCAACACCCCCAACTCCTCGTGTGTCCATTGTGTGAACACCCCTTGATGGATAGAGAGGGTTCCCTCTTTTTTTTCTCACCCAGAAATCTTACTTTTGTATGGGGGTGGCATCTCAAGAAGTTTCTGTTTGAATATTCAAATCAGATCCCGATCATTTCGCCCCGATTGCCTCTCAATCGACCATAACTTGGGGTTTTTTGGCTTTGTCAGTCCTTCCCCTTGAGAATTTTTCCTGTGTTTTCTGAGAAAATATTGAAAGACGGATTTATCTGTTGTTGAAACACTTTCTTCTTATTTTTCTTTATTTTGGGGATGATTCTGGAATTGAGGGTGGCTTTCTCACCGTAAATCATGTAATTGAGACTTGTTTGGATTTTTGTATCTTGCTCGTGAAGTTAATAGAACACTGCGAGAAAATTAAGTGAGAAAGATCGTATTATGACGTCTTATGCCCTAGACACACTTACGAATTAAGCCGAGAGACTGACTAATCCGTCTCTCGGTTTAAGCTGAGAAACGGATTAGAGGGAAATTGATGGAAATTTAGTCAAATCGCTCCTTGGAAATTACAAGGGGTCAACTAGCTTTCGGCCATTTTTCAGGAGACAGCATGAGAGATTCAACTTTGTGTAAATAAGTATTTCAATTTAATGACTGAACAAAAACAATTTATTTCTTTTCTATTTGTATGAGCACTAATATAAACATCGAAACTTTTATATTTTTACCTTCCAAAATGTGTTTTTTTAATGAGTTAGCTCCTTGTCCTTCTAAATGATATGCAAATTAGAATGACAAGGGATCAACTTGCTTGAGATAGTCCCCTGTTTCACAAAAATTTGAACGATGAATATATTTTGTGTCCCTTTACTTCAAACAAAATTATGTAAGTAATCAAAAAGATTAAAATTTTGAAAAACTTTTCTAATAACGAAATCTAATGACTTATATCATCTGAAAATTTATTAAATTGTCTTTCTAAGTGCATTAGAATCTCAAAATCGCAAAAAGTGAGTTGACCCCTTGTAATTTCCAAGCAGCGAAATAATTATTTTGATCATAAGTTCATCATAAGTTCATGCCTTCGAATAATGTGAATTTCTTTTACTTTAAAGTATTATATAATTTCCTAAGATATTTCCACATGATCGTTACATAATTATCAATAATTGATAATAAGCTAGCTAATATTTAATAGAAATGTTTAAATCTCTTCGCAAAACTTAAAGAAAATTCACATTATTCGAAGGCATGAACGTTCGAAGGAAGAGTACTTTACCATACGTTAGGCCGTCTCTCGGCTTAAGTCGTAAGTGTGTCTAGGGAATTATACAATTATACATGTTTCAGACGTAGGGCTAGTCATATGGCCTAATTTCTCAATATTCAGTTCAGTCACGATTTATCAGCCAAAATTGCTTTTTATTGAGGGTTTTGAGCCCTTCAGGAATTGGGCTAAACTTCTAGCTTAAATACCGCTTAAGGTTAAGTCGTATGTCTCACGGTTCAAAGAGACTCAGGCTGATCCTTGTGGATATATAGCCTATAAAATTTGGCAGTAAGGAATTAGACAAAGAGAAATTCATGCAAAGCAACTTTAATTGATGATCCTGAACTCTTATGCCCTAGACACCCTATTAGACACACTTACGAATTAAGCCAATTCCCATTAGTTTCCGACCAACTAAGCCATTCTCAGATGAAGTTGAGAGACAGATTAGTCCGAGAAAAAGAAGTCTACGAACAAGTACGAGCTTTAGATGCCAAATAGACTAGTGCCCTATACACACTTACTACTTAAGCCAAGAGATGGATTAACGTAATTATAATTTAAATAATGCTTTGACTAAATTCCCATCGGTTTCCCACTAACTAAGCCGTTTCTCGGCTTAAGCCTGATGAAAATATAATCTCATCATTACTTTGATTACAATTACTGTAGATGCGGGTGACTTTGACTCTCTACTGTTCGTAAGCTTTTCTTAAATTCTAATGTTTAGGAATGGTCCACACCGATTAGACCCAGTAGATCGGATCGGTAAAGATCATTCTCAAGAGCTATAATTTATTAAAGAAAGGCTTACGAACAGGAGGTTTAAAGTCACCTACGGATAACAAAGTCACCCGCATTTACGGTACGTTAAGCCATCTCTCGATTTGGGACATATCCTTACTGCGAAATATTACAAGTTAAATTTTCTAGAGGATCAGCCTACGCCTATTTGGAGCCTAACACGGGCTTCAGACCTAAGGCTTAGCCATATGGCTTGACTGCTCTAATTCTTTATCAATAACGATTTTTTGGAAACATTTTATTTAGGATCGAATTATTAAAGATAAGTGACCTATTAGGCTCTCAAGAAGCAATTAAATTGGTAACTATTTAGGATTTTTAGACCTTTTTAGGAACTGGGATAAACCTCTTGCCTGAAGACCGCTTAAGGGCCCAAATAGACTCCAGCCTATCAGGTAAAGGAAATTTATGTAAAGGACCTCTTATTATTATGAATCGTAATCTTTAAAGCATGCTTAAGTGCCCTTGCAAATTATTGGACTATCCTTAAGCCGGAAAATTAAAGCAAAGCTTGCAAAATCACCCAAATTTACGGCACAGCTTTGCTAGTTTAATTTCTAATCAAGCTAAAGTCCTGGAAAAATTTCGTTTTAGGACACCGTATTAAGGGACTATGATAAATTAGTCTTAAAAAAAAAAACATTAAAATCGGTTGTTATTTAGGACTTCGAGACAATCGGGAACTGGGCCAAACCTCTAATGCCAAAGGGGAGCTAAAACCGTTTGAAACCGAAATTATATCGAATGAAAATTGTACGTCAATGTACAAAAGCGGTCAAACGATACCTGAACCAATTTATCTTCTCGTTTATCCGGTTTCAAAGGATTCTAGTTCACCCCTGACCTAGACTGACACCCGTGTGATACGACACTGAGAGTGAGAGAAATCCGAAAAAGTTAAAATAACATTCCGTAAATGTTAATTTTGCCCTGCATTATTGATCCGTAATCGGTATAAATATTATGCTTTTTAGGTGTATTATGGGTTAAAGTTACTCGTTTTCATGTTAATTTTACACTTAAAAAGGTGTAAAATTAGCATTAAAAAATGTTGATATATTTTTACACCTAAAAATTGCTAAAGTTACGAAGAAAAAAGTTAATCGCACCCTCTTTTTTTCTCAGTGGACTAAACAAAAGTAATTTTGCAATGATCTTTCAAATGATAAAAATAGAAGAAAAAGACCTAATATCTTTATGGAAATATTAAGTAATTGCAATATATCCATATAAATTACATTTATTCTTCGTATTTGGTAGTAGCATTGGTAGTCCTTCATACTGCTTAAATGTAGCTACTATTTACAATTTTAAGAATTTTGCTTTAAAAAGTACTACACAAACTTTGTAATCTATTAAAAAAAAATCAAAAAATAACGATTTTTCCCAATTCATAGAAATTCTACTCACTCCAAATGTAATTTAATCTTACAAGAACCACCCCTATGAAGTACTTGACTAGAATACTTCAACCCTGTTCACAATGGCTTTGGAAATAGATATTGCAGGTGAATGGGGTCTTTCGTGATAATTGCAAGTGACTCGATGATGCACAAAAGTTTCCCTCGATGACACAAAAGCATGATTCTTGGCTATTTTCTGTGTAAATTGCCCGCTAAACCCATAAAAGTGATAAGTAGTCGCGTTTCGCGGGACGAATTACCATGAACACCCTACTTCTGCAAACCCCATCGTCATTGCATTTCTGCAAAAGGGTTTGAGGATGGTGGAAGAGATAGCATCAACACTGCGGCGCATAATCTAGGAGTTGAAAGTGTCAAAAACACAAACTATTCCACGGCAAAGGCACCCAGGAGAAAGAACAAGCATTAAAAGAGGGGTGCAGGCAATACCATACCCCCTTGCACTTAGCAAGGGGATATTTATTGCAAATGGCTCTCATAGAAGGCAGCAAAGACGTCGTATGGCGATCATTTGGCGTTTGGGGGGTAGCACCGGGTTGGGAGTAAATCCCTCGTTTGGATTGATTTCTTCCCTTGTGGCACTTTTTGAGGACGAACTTGAATACAAAATGAGGAGTAGGATGTCCACCCTCCCCTGTGACAGTTTTTTTGTATTTGAGGGATGGGAATCAAAGAAACGCGATATATGTCGTGTTGTTCATACTTTACGATATAACAAATTGCAAAATATGTTGTCCCACCCCGGGGGTACCACGCACACGTGGGGGGTTAGGAGGGGAAATTTATGCTTTTGTCACCTGAATTGCAATTTATTAGTGCGGTACTCTGGAGGACTTTGGAGGACTTTGGAGTTGTAAGCTTTTGCCTTGAGGATTGGAAAGAAGGGCTTTCGTCAAACTGTTTGACTAATAAGAAGCACATTTGGAAATCCCACGATTCATCAGAAATTTCCTTGAAAGTTGAAATTGGATGATAAATCTTATCGATTTTCAATTTTTCATTCTAAATTCACCAGGGTTTCTTGGTTTGGTGAAAAATTCAAGTTTTCGGAAAGATTACGGTCGGGATTATTAAATGTGACTTCAGAATATATTTTAGTAACTGGGAACGTACCTCTACTTTAAAAAACAGCGATAAACATATTGTTAGTACAACTGCCGCTGACTTACCTATACCGGTCCCATCGAGAAACCGTAAAAAACCCAAGTTTTCAGTGCGACAAGTCAATGGCAGAATTAAATGTATATTTCTTTTTCGTTCCTAAGTAACAAAATTTACAATGGTTTAAAGACGAAGTCATGAAAGCGTTGTTATTTCGTCATTGGAATGACTTGGTTGGACTGGACTCAAACATTCCTTGCAAATGATCCATTTAAGTGCACAATGCAATTGGGCTAGATTAAGGTCATAGAGATTGTGGCCTCAATAGCTCAATTGGTAAAACACTCATCTTGATAGCGAGAGAATCTCAATTCGATCCTTGGTCTAGATAGGAACTACTTCTAGCTCCATTCCTGTTTTTGGAGAAAAGTGGATCATTCGAGTGTTACTTGGTCTGATTGATCATTTTCTGTACATAAATACAATTTATATTGAACTAAAGTTTTATAATTCTCGCGTTAGACCATAGCTTAGTCACTCTCTTACCTCAATATTACCGTAGAAATGGGCGATTTTATAGGAATCAGTCAGTTCTTCTATTAGGATTACAACGGTCATAATTTGAAAGTCGTAAGCTACTTTCTCTTTCTAGAATGCTACCGGAACAGGGTATTCGTAGGGAGATTGAGTCTTGGTTTGACTGAGGAATGGGGAGCATCATCCAGAAGAGTCCTAGGCTACTGTAACCGGATAGTTAGTTATTCCAAGGCCCAGGACGTCGCCCCTCTGCTTTTCGTTAGCTTTGCTTTAATTTCAGCACTTAATGATACAACCTGCATCGATCCGATCTACCATGTCCGATCGAAAGAGACTATCCTTAAGTGGTAGAGTTAAAGAAAAACTTGCGAACAACAGGGTGTTTGTGGGGAGAAGGAATCAATCTCGGTTTGAACAAGAAATGGGAAGCATCAAGTTTTAGGTTCTTTGGCTACTGAAAGACCGAATAATTGGTTATTTCAGGGTCCAGGATGTCGATTTCCTCCCATCCAGCTTTTCGTAATTTCTTCTTTAATTTTACCGCTTAGGGATGGTATTCGTCGATCCGATCTACCATGTCCGATCCTTATGTAATGCTTAAGTGCTAGACAAATAGGTTACGAAAACCATCGGGGTAAATTCACCCAGATCTGTACCTTAAGTACTTACATCCAAACTAACCAAAAGGTAACGTCAGTCTATCAAGGGCGTTCTTTACTAAACCTACGTAACTTTGCGAAGTAAAATTAACGTCAGTAAAACGTATTTTATTCAATTTACGATTACCTTTTTGCCTTGACGGATTATATTACTCACAACGTCACAAAGTAGCGAAAATGAAAATTAAAATGAAATTAAGTGAAACTTACCACTTGGTAATTTTATAGTAATAATTACCTGAACTTAACGAGAATGCTATTGTCTACATTGAAAGCATGATATGAGGGTGTCTCAATAATTATTACGAAAAAGATAAAAATTACATTATACTGACTTCATTTTGCTACATGGGAAGTAATTCAGTAAGCTTTCAACCGTTGGAGTTCCGATACTTTGATAAGCAGAAACGTATATCAAGACTAAACGCCCAATAAAGCGTCAAAAAAGATCTGTCACTTGTCAAAAACGATGATGCACGAACTTCCCTCGAAACTTGCTGTTGATCTTCGAATAAAATCTTTCAACAGTTAGAAGCAAGGGGTGATTAAGTGGTTATCAGAGCGAAACGTCAACGACGATCGGCAAAATTGTGCCAATTTGGAGTTTTAAATCGTCACATTGCCATTATTTTGCTCAGCACAATTCGGCCAGAAAGCGACAGATCGATGTGTTCATTAGTAAAAATCGGAATATCGGCACAATTTTAGCGAAGAATCGGCGAATTTAAATATCAGTTCGCTCTTATGAAGTTTAGCGTTCATTTGAACTCGTGTAACATCATAAATTTCGTACAGACAAAAATTTGTGACTTGTCAAACGTCAAGTACTATCAGCCCACTCAAGCGGTGGATATATGAACTTTGCTTGAAACTTTCTCTTAGTCTTCAAATAAAATCTTTAAATCGCTTGAGTTTTGAAATTTTGAAGAGCAGAAACGTACATGAATACGAATTTCAACGTCCAATCAAGTGTGAAAATGAGATCTGTCACTTGTCAAAAAGAACTTGTCAAATACAAAGTGCTATCAACACAATCAAGTGGTGGATATTCGAACTTTCTTTCAAACTTTATTTTCTTTATCGAATAAAATCTTTCAATCGTTGAAGTTGTAAAACATTGCATAGCAGAAACGTTCATGCGTACGAATTTAAAGACCGAATCAAGTGTCAAAAATGATCTGTCACTTGTCAAAAATAACTTGTCAAACACCAAATAGTATCAGCACAATCAAGCGGTGGATACGCGAAATCTTTTGAAAATTTCTGTTATTCTTCGAACAAAAACTTTCAATAATTGAAGTTGTGAAAAAAGTGAAATGTCAAAAAATGATCTGCCACTTGTCAAAAGAACTTTCTTTGAAAATTTTTGTTAATAATCGAATAAAATTCTTCAAGTCATTGCAGTTTTGAAACTTCGAAGAGCAGAAACGTATATAAAAGTGAAGTGTCATAGATCTGTCACTTGTCATAATCAACTTGTCAAACACGAAATGTTATCAGCACACTCAAGCGGTGGATACGTGAACTTTCCTCCAAACTTCTATGTAGGTCTTCAAATAAAATTTCAAATAGCGCTAAGACTTTAAGCAATTCATGTTAATGATTATGGTGTTCGAACCATCCCGCCCTTCCCCTATTCTCACCAATCATTCCGTTACGGTGAAATTTTCCCCAAGTTAGGGAAACCCATCAAAAGCGGGTGGTGTTTGTCAGGGGGTGGTGGAAAAAAGAGTTTGAGATATTTTATTGCAAGCGAAAACATGTTGAAAACTTTTTCACGACTTTTATCTCATCGAATTGATCTATTCCGTTGCATGTTGCTATTTTTGGCAGACTTCACCCCCGCGAAAAACCAAGGGGGCCACATCAAAAAATATGCATTTGAGAGTTTTACCAACAAATAAATGCATTTTGGTGTTGGTTTTTTACTCTTTCTCTGACTGGGCCGAAAGGAAGGGAGGGATTGGTCAGAAAATAAAATAAAATTCCACATGATGCTTCCACCTTGCAATTTCGATGCAGAGGTGCAAATTTATGGGAGGACAGAAGGAAACAACCACAAAGATCGAATATTTAATTGTTTTTCGTGCATTTAATTTTAATTTTCAACCTCTCTTAATTGGTGGTTTTCTGCAAAATTTTCTGCAGAATAATGCCTCTGCTGCCCCTTTTTTTTGTATTTATATCACAATTTTCTCCAATTTATTTGGAAAAGCACCTTTTTCTGAACCAAGGGCTTTTAGCTACTGCACCCAAATGCCAGAGAAAATTCACATTGGCAAAAATTTTTAATTGAATCCCCAACAATAGGGCATGCCAGAGGGGGAGAAAGTGAAAAATTGGCAGAAAAAAACAACCACCCAGAAAACATATACACAAAATGTGCAATAGTTCGGAAAGATTTTGTTGACCGATAAAAATTATATCCGCCGTTGTTGGCGGTTTTTCGTTGCTCTCTCTCTCTCTTGGTTTTGGTGTTTTTTTTTTGGCAACAACACCAACATTTAAAATACGCCGACTGATGATTATTTATATGTAACACATTTTACATTGTTCGAGACTATGGTCGCAAAGGAAGAAAATTTGTGGCGTCAGGGGAGGAAGCAGGAGGAAGGCTCACAGTTAGTGGTACAACAGTGACATGAGTCACGAAAGGGTTCTCCTTCACGGCACCAGCGAACACTGAAAGATTTATTGACGTCATTTGGTGCAATAATAAGCAATAATTGCTCCAAACAAAACGAAATAATCAATAGTGGAGAAAGTCAAGGGGTGATTCACTTTGTGAATTTATTTAGTACACTGAATTTATTTTGGATGAGAAAATCCTGAGAAAGACCAGGATTAAGGAACAAAGAGCGAAATCGCAATCTAGGCATCTCGTTCCTAAGATACATGTAGGGGTACTACCCCTTCAATAGGTTTACTTCAAATGGAGTAATTTTGAAACAAATTTGCTCTTTTTCTATAAATTTTCAGAAAGTATGCGAAAAATAACGAAAAAAATATATTGACTTATGAAAGTGTGGCAGAGGGGGGGGGGGGTTGCCGAAACCAAAAAGACAATATCTCATATACTTAAGGTTAAGATTGTAACAAACTGCAGAAATTGCAGATCATTACTGTCTCTTTAAGGCCTAATAAACTTGAAAAAAAAATTAAAAAATTGAAAAACTCAATAAATAAAATTATAATAAAATAAATAAAAAAATTAAAGACACAAATTTTCGAACTCTATTGTTGCATTTTCAAATATTTTCTTAATTCAAGTTGAGGGTCTTCAAGAGCCATGCCTACTTCTTTTTAAAAATTAAAATGAAGAAAATTAGTATCTCGAATACTGAGTTAAATATTAGGGTATTTAAGATGCCAAATTTGGAATATCGGTCTCAGATTACTCATTCTTCATTTAGTCTGTATCTGTATTGATCAACGTTTCGGTCCTTGATTGGAACGTTCCTCAGGGCATCAAAGACAGGGAGAACAACTACTTTTAATTTCCTAATGAAGGTCCCTACCAAGAACCGAAGGGTTCTGCAATCAGCTCTTATTTGCCTACATTTTGGTCCTTGGTTAGGACCATCCTAAGGGCATCAAAAGCAATTCTTCTCCCTGTGCCTGATGCCTTTAGGAAGGCCCAAAACAGGAAAGGAAGGCAAATAAGAACTACTTGTAGAACATTTCGGTCCTTGGTTAGGACCTCCAATCAAGGACTATGAGTTTTGATTCGATTGGTTGGGACTTGGGACCTTCTTCAGGGCATCAAAAACAATTTGTCACCCTGTCCTTGCTGCATTGAGCAAGGTTAATAAATTAATTAAATTAATTAAATTAATCAATATTATGCACAATATTGACATATTTGCTAATAAATTCTGACTTCGGCAGTACCTGTCGAGTCTTCTAGTTAGGGAACGCTCGACCAGGGTTAAGGAAATCATAACGCCTAAGGTCAAAATTTACTGTTTTTACCGGTCATTATTTGTAAAGGGCGTAGTTGTATTTAACTCCGTTGGAAGTAATTTACGTAGATGTGCATATGGCATTCGGCGATTTTTAGGCCTGAAAGAAAGAACTTATTTGATCATGTTTTCATACTTAATTTTCCTTTCTTATACTATTGTAAATCCTTAGTTTCTTTTTTTGTTGCTGTTTTTTTACTTCTCTTGTTTTTTTTCTCTTTATCACAATTGTAATAGGGGTGAACCCTATTTTTGTGATTGAATAAATATTCCTATTACTAAATCGTTTTTAGTTGATAAATTAAAAAAAAAAAGCATATATATTTTTAAATGTTCTTCTCAAAATAATGTTGAAAAAATTATTGACATATTGATGATCAAAAGTCAAATATATAAATAATTGTCAAAGTTTTGTCGAATATTCACAGAGAGAGAGAGATCTATATTGTTCTTTGGTTTCAAGGTCCAAATGTAAACTTAAAATATTTGTAATAAAATTCTAAGCTTATTTAATAATTCTTTATAATGTAGTTAATATTGACAAAATTATTGACATTCACATGCATATCAGGTTTTTCAAATTATAAAAAAGATAATTTATTATCGCACTAAAGGCCTCCACATATTAGGTACAACTTTCGTCAAAAATTGCATTTTTCACAAAATTTTGACGTTGCCATTTACAGCCGTATAGATAATTTACTCCAAAAACGCTATTTAATTGATACCAATGTGTAGAAGCCTTAATATAATATATGGAGGTTCTGCCTGATATTTATAATAATAATACTTTAAATATTTTTTTGATAGGTTCTGAGACGTCGAATTTTATTTAAAGGCCTCAATACACTAGAAAAAAATTTATCCATATTAAATAAATTTTTTTTGTGTAGAAAAAACTCTTCAATATAAATATAAATTTCTCTATAGTGTGTAGAGAATATTATACACAATTTTTTTCAATATCTTAGATATTGATGAGAAGTTTTATGGTGAGTAGCGGCCATAATGGCCCCTATACACAGGTGAAATTTGTGTCCATATTAGAGGTTAATTAACACGTTTTGACAATTCTACCTGTACAAACGTAAATAATTTGCTTCAATGTCTCAATTATTGGCGAAAACTTTTTATGGTGTGTAGTAGCCATTATAGTAATATATATTATTGAAGAAAACATTGACAATATTTATTCTAATTCACTTTTGCATCCGAAAGACATTGACCGCCTCTTTAAAAATATTTTACAAAATTTTGAATCGAAAAATATTTAAAAAAAAACGCTTGAAAAGTTTTTCTTGAGAACAGTAATCTTACAAATAATCTTTATAAAATATTGACATAATTATTCCGAGCCATTTTTTGAATGAAAATTGAAAAAATGAAAAACTAGCTAAAAATACCTCTTATAATTAAAAAAAAATCAGAATTTTTGCTCATTGTTGAAATCCTCATCAATCAAAGCGAATTTTGAAAGAAATTCTTTGTCTTTTAACTATTTTGCCTCGATAAATAAGTAGTTGAGCATTTATTTTACATACATAATATAATTAATGTTAATAAAGTTCTTTAATTTTTTCAAAATTAAGAAAATAATGTATTTGGAAAATAGTTTGTTTGGTTTTACTATATATTGTTAAAAACTTTCATCAAAACGAGCCGCTTTGACGAATTTTGAAGCATTTTGATGCGATTTACTTCAAAATACACCGTTTTGACAAAAAAATTATCTTTATGTTGTAGACTGCATTTTTTTTTAACTAAAAACTCACAATGACTAGGTTCTTTATTAACTTCCACTCTCTTCAGCGTCAAATCTAAGTTTGTCTGTTCTTCGTTGATTGTTCGCCTTCGTCTGTTCTGAATGCCATCCCGCGGAATTTATTCTAAGTATCGTTAGTCCCGTTTAACAACAATGTATAATGATCTATACATATTGGCAAACATTTTAATCAAAAATTGCTTTTCTGACAGAATTTTGACGTTACCATCTACAAAAATTACAGTCATATCACTTCAAAAAGGCAATTTGTGACAAAAACTGCTCCTAATGTGTGGAAGCCTTAAGAGCGTTACGGCCTTTACACATTACAGACATTTATGACCATATTTTACTGTTTTCCCTTCACAAGCGTAAGCAATTTGCTTCAATATGGACATAAATTATTTTAGTGTGTAGAGGCCATTATGCCATCTACGCATTGGGAGCAATTTTCGTCAAAAATTTGCTTTTTGAAGGAGATTATCGAGACAGTTTTTGACGAAAATATCTCCCAATGTGTAGAGTTCATTAGCCAAATTATTAGAATTTATTTCAGTTTATTTATTTATTTAGCTATATTTGTTAAACTGAGCGCTTCAGAAAATATTTAAATGAACCATTGAGAAGAATATTGACATATTTCCCGTATGAACACGGCTTTATTCCCAAAGATAAATCGATTATGAAAAAATGACATTTTTCTCCAAAATAATTTAGTCATAAAACACAAATAACATAACCATAAATTCGATTTCTTCAAAGAATTCCAAAAATTGCTGCATGGAGCAAAAAAAAATCTTGAAGATCTTTGAGTGAAATTGAGGGAAATTCCATCAATATTCCCTTTATCCATTTCCAGAACACCCATCCAACTAATCCCAGCAGATGAAAATTTATCTTGGGAGTCTTTCATGCAAGGATTTATTAACTTTTAAATAACTTCAAAGCCATAAATTGGGCACTTTTTCTTGCTCACTTTCCCTCCATGGAAAAATAATGTGGCTCTGGTGTTTATTGAAAATGTTCTCTTGACAAAAATTTTTCCAAAAGACGCGTGAGAGAGGGGGATGCGGGGAAGATGTTCCATGTGACACTTTTAAATATCACCCAAGAAATCGACTCATAAATTATAATCCAAAGATTTTCAATAAAGACGTTGGGAGTGGGAGAAGGTATCTTGAGAACAAGACTCAAAAACACAAATAAACTTATGTTCTATCATTGTATAATAATCTAGGTAGTAATATTACGGCGGTTTTGTTTACAAATGTGCTTTGAGACGTGGCACTATGGAGTCGCTAGTGTCTCAACGTTTGTCAAATTATTTTTCCCGCCGAGAGTCATTTTTCCTTCTTTTTCCTTAGTTGCCTCTCGGCAGTTGCATGGAATGGGTGGATATTGCTGCGTGCACTGCCGACGGCAATACACACACCTCACAATGCACACAATGCGCACACTAAGCCACCTCGCACTGAGCGATCAGGCGAGAGGAAGCGTGTGAATGTATGAATAAAATATTTTCTGTGAGAAGGATTTCATTGTTTCTCACTCATTTAGTGTCTCATAAGATTATTGATTTTTCTATGTGAAGATGTAACATTCATCATCCTATGCGGATTTCATTTGATTCTTTTTCCGTATGAGAATTAAAAGAAAATAGTAATTTTTATCGTAAGAAATGTTTTACTCTCAGCAAATAAAAAAAATTAACCACTCTCTCAGGAGATAAACCAATATTGCAGCTAGAAAACACATCATATTTATCAATAAAAACGCACCATATTAATTAATCAATGAAATATTTTATTTCGTTAAGTAAAATACCTGACGTTGAAAAGAAGTCGTTTTTTTTTATAAAACTACATTGATTTACATACCCTTGTGCTTATATTTCCTTTAACGACAATATTTCATTATTTCTCTGCAATAATATTTTCTGATTTCTCGAAATATCTATCGACACTTCTAAAAATCTTCGCTGAATAAATTCTTAAAAAAAAAAAAAAAATAGAAAAAACATAACATAGGTATAGAGCTAGTGGGGCTATTGAAAGGCTGCAACAAATTCGGACAATATTTATTTAAAAAGTACTGAAATATGGGAAAAATGCAACTAAAGACAGGAAGTAGATATCTCTCACCGTTAAGCCTCTGTAACCATAAGAAACAATTTAAAAAAATAAATATTTCCGGCAGAACTAAGTTTCTGGGATTGAAAAAAAAATATGATTTTTTTTTTGACAAGGGAAAGTTTATGGGAAAAACTAATTTTTTGTGATATAAAATTTCTTTTTCAATCACTAAAATTTAGTTTTTTTCTACAGATTTTCTCTCAAACCATTTTGCGTGCTCACCTAAAAGACAAGAAATAATTTTCGAGATTAAGGAAATAATTCGAGATTAAGAAATAATTTTCTTGAATTATTCAAGATGGCAATTTTTGTGGCGATTAGTGTCGACGTCGACATGTTCAGCTGGACTATACATCCAAAACATATACAAAAATGAACAAAGTCACCACGGCCAATTTTGAGAAAAATTAGAAAAAAGTTCATTTTTGGCATATTTCAGTAGGATAGGGCACACATGAAAGGGAAATAAGAAAAAGAATAACATTATTTTCGAGATTATGTCATTTGGGGAAGGTCATGGAAGACCGAGAGGTCGATATCTCTTACAGTTTGAATTTTATATGGGTTAGAAAACTGAAAAAATGCCAAAAAACATCATTTTTAAAATAAAGCTATTCGTTACTCTACAGATCCATCCCAGATTGTGACCGATGCAATTTAGAAGCAAGATATTTAAAAAAAAAAAAACAGTAAATTTGACGAAATCCGTTAAAAAAGCCCTGCAGGGTGGTTGACCTTGACCTTGAATAATCCAAAATGGTGATGTAACCGGTATGTGTTGATGGATTAATGTTCTACTGGATTAAGTACAAAACATATCCAAAAATGAACGAAATCTTCAGGGCCAATTTTGAGATAGGTTGAATAAACCTATCTCAAAATTGGCCTATGGAGGGGATAGAAGGGATGACAGGGTGATTTAGGTAAGTTGGTTCGCTAGAGAATATTGACTTGTGGGAGTTGAGGGCTGTGATCGAAGATCGGAAGTCGATATCTCTTCACGTTTGGAAGCTAAGACGGTGAGCAATTCCAAAAAAAAAAATTGAATTGTGGAAAATGCTCTCTCGTGAAGCCCGAGCAGTTTAAAATAAAAGTTCACCTGAAATCAACTTGTTAAGTTTCCCTTTTCAAGAGTGTTTAATTATTTCTATGCATTAAGAGTTTCTGATTCAACGAGTTCAGGAATTAACACTTTAAGGACGATTGGAACACCGGTGTCCCATAAAGAAAATGAATTTTCCTAACTACCAAAAGCTATTTTTTTCTTATGTTTGTAAGTAATTGCAAAGTAGAAGGTTGAATGAATCTAGGATATTTTTTACAAGTCTCCAGCAATTTTCTATAAAATAAGTATTTAAGCTCAAAAATGGCGAATTTTTAAATTCTCATACTGAAAATTGATTTCAATTATTTTTTATACTTCCAATTTTTTTTAAGCAAAACCCTTTTGGAAAAAAACTACAATACTCAAACATAATATTTTTCATTAGACTGAAAATTATTATTCATTGGTATTGTCAGAAAATTGATTTAAGTTTTTGGGCTATTTTTGTTCCTATCGCTCGTAGAGGCAAAAAATACACCGAATCAGACTCTGTTAGACTTTACAAGGTTAGATGTAAAAGTTTCATTTTCATTGTTGATTTTCTGTTCGTAAAAAGTGTCTCGTCCTTAAAGGGTTAAGGCTAATAGTGATATAAGAGGTTGCCTAATAAATTATCTAACAAGGGGAGGAACCCAACTGTCTCCCGCGGATCGGGACGAAATTTGGCATGTAAGTAGGGTCCATATAGAAAGTTAACCAGCCACTGGCTTTTTACTGTGCGGCCATTAGAAGTAGTCATTGTGACCATTCATAGTCATGAATTTCTTATATATGAAAGATTCTTTTAACATTTGTTGCTATTTTTCTTTGACCTGAAAATGCGTTTTAATGATGTTAAAGCTTGGTTTGTGATTACTGATGAACGTCAGAACCCTTTCATGCGATACACCTTCATGGTAATGTCATAGGTCATCCGAGTAAACATTATACTTTTTCAAGGAAAATAATATTTTTAATATCAGCGAATTTTTCTTTCAGATTGTTTAAAAATAGCGAATGGGAAAATTTCTTATTCTTGTTCCTTTTTTTCCTCTTTAAATTTTACTGCTGCCGGATTTCTTTTTCTTTCTGGTAAGATCCACATTGCATACTTTTTCGTCTTCATTTTTTTTTATTACAAAAATGATTGTTTTTTATTCATATCTCTGCCATTTTTTATTCGATTTTGATGAGTAAGTAGTCGTTAGGAAGGTCCCAATGAGCTTTGTAACATAACCAAAAATCATAAAAATCGGAAAATTACAACTGTCAAATTTTCAAGGTAAAAAAATACTTCTTCGGCTGAATTAACGTTTGACTACATTAACAGCGAATTACATTAAAATTATGTGGTTAGTTTTGTCTATATGAGTTTTAATTTACTTTTTAAAATTCTACTTTGAAATGTTTGGAAAATATTAAAAAAAAACAATAATAGTTAGTCTGAAATTTTCAAAAATACACATTTTCTATACAATATAAAAATATTGGATTTTTTATCATAAGTAATCATTATCATCAACATGTAATATAAAATTTTTGCACAATTTCAGGAAGAACACAATTTATTAAAAAAAAAATATAAGAAAATTTTGATACCTTGTATTCTCCTACTCTATCTTTTATTTATTCGAACAATGCAATATATAGATATTAGACTTCCTTGAATATTAATGGAAATTATGCAAGATTATTGCAGTTATATTTTTATTCAATTAACGGGATACTACTTTATTAGAAAGAAAAGAATTTCACGATATGCTACTTTAGGTGATTTAGGACAGAATATTATTTTCTAGTTGCATTTGGTTTTCTGTCCATAACTGCAAAACTACTTGACCAAACATAAACATTAATATTTATATGAAAATGAAACGTCTCGATCCGCTCTATAATTTTGTAAATATTTAAACATCGTCAAACCTCCTCTAGTAGCGCTAAAATCGCTTTGAAAGTTTTGACCTTGAAAATTTGACAGTTGTAATTTTCCGATTTTTATGATTTTTGGTTATGTTACAAAGCTCATTGGGACCTTCCTAACGACTACTTACTCATCAAAATCGAATAAAAAATGGCAGAGATATGAATAAAAAACAATCATTTTTGTAATAAAAAAAATGAAAACGAAAAAGTATGCAATGTGGATCTTACCAGAAAGAAAAAGAAATCCGGCAGCAGTAAAATTTAAAGAGGAAAAAAAGGAACAAGAATAAGAAATTTTCCCATTCGCTATTTTTAAACAATCTGAAAGAAAAATTCGCTGATATTAAAAATATTATTTTCCTTGAAAAAGTATAATGTTTACTCGGATGACCTATGACATTACCATGAAGGTGTATCGCATGAAAGGGTTCTGACGTTCATCAGTAATCACAAACCAAGCTTTAACATCATTAAAACGCATTTTCAGGTCAAAGAAAAATAGCAACAAATGTTAAAAGAATCTTTCATATATAAGAAATTCATGACTATGAATGGTCACAATGACTACTTCTAATGGCCGCACAGTAAAAAGCCAGTGGCTGGTTAACTTTCTATATGGACCCTACTTACATGCCAAATTTCGTCCCGATCCGCGGGAGACAGTTGGTTCCTCCCCTTGTTAGATAATTTATTAGGCAACCTCTTATATCACTATTAGCCTTAACCCTTTAAGGACGAGACACTTTTTACGAACAGAAAATCAACAATGAAAATGAAACTTTTACATCTAACCTTGTAAAGTCTAACAGAGTCTGATTCGGTGTATTTTTTGCCTCTACGAGCGATAGGAACAAAAATAGCCCAAAAACTTAAATCAATTTTCTGACAATACCAATGAATAATAATTTTCAGTCTAATGAAAAATATTATGTTTGAGTATTGTAGTTTTTTTCCAAAAGGGTTTTGCTTAAAAAAAATTGGAAGTATAAAAAATAATTGAAATCAATTTTCAGTATGAGAATTAAAAATTCGCCATTTTTGAGCTTAAATACTTATTTTATAGAAAATTGCTGGAGACTTGTTGATTGTGGAATTGGAAGTGGAAGTGATTTATTGATTCAAAATTTCGGGTTTATATACAAATAATTTTGCTAACTAATCCATTTTTATTGTGGGAAAATTATTTTAAAAAAGTGCATGATGAGCAAAGAGAAGAGAAAAACAAATGGCTCAAGTAGCCGCGCGCGTCATAGAGGAAAGCCCGTGCGGTGTCAATTGTCATTGCACCGCAAGGGGCTAATAAATTCGTCGTTGCACCGCAAGGGGCTAATAAATTCTCTTCTCTTTGCTCACTAGCATATTGTTCATGTATGAACATCCTGGCCGGGGGCAGTATGAGCTGGTTCAGAAATCCGCAGCTTTCCAAACTTCTCGGCTAGTGTTTCCTTTGGTTTGTGGCATTTGCTCCAGAGCCTTTTCCACTGCTTCCGGGATATCCAACAAAGTAGACCAATGATGAGCAAGATGGATCCACTGCTCACTGCTGGATGGGTTATAATTTCTCCGTATGTTGGTGGTTCGGGCACTTCCACATTTTTGGCTTGGTGGAATAAGTTCTGCCCATTGATGATTGGCTTCGGATCAATTATAGCGATCTTCTGAGTCCGGAAGACTCTACGACTGCAAACTCTAAAGGCTTAATGTATGTAGCAGAAGCCTTCATATGGTGTTCTATCGTTGAATGAAGGGTTTGCCTCTTGGTTTTGATAACGCAGCCTTCTTTAATCCGGAGAATTCCAGCATTCTTCAGCAGCTTCTCTTCTCGATGCCCCTTACAGATGACTGCAACGGACGTAGGTTGTGAAGCAATGAACAGCCACGTGTTTTCCATTGCCAACCTCTTCCACAACGTCCCCTCTAAGCGTACGGCTATCATCTCACATTTGGTTTTTGGATGTCGATGATATATTTCGTCGATTACACAATTAGGGTTCTGGTCCATGTTGTGCAAGAGACTTAGTCTACAGTAGTATTTCCCGGAACCGATAGGAGAACACTGATTGTGTCCATCCTCTAATGTGAAGTAAATCTGTTTGTTGAAATCGATTCCCATTGTGTCTGCTTCTATTTCTGGCACGATGAATGTGCCGTTTTCCACTGCAACGGGAATTGGTGTTATGTGAATGAGGTGAAACTCATCCTTTTCGAGAATGGGGAATTTCCCGAAGATGACAAGTTCACCGTCCCGAAAGATATAGTCACTTGGCTCTCGTTGCCTTCGGGGTATATCTAAGTCTGGACCGATGTGCCTCAATGTCCTTTGAATGGTGTCTTGGAGAATTCTTCCCATGACGAGGCTATGTAAATCTAGCCTACCATCTTTCGCGAGTTGAATGTTGGTCAGTTTCCTGTCGAATTCCTCGTAACAGTCAGCAGCATTGATGTAGGTGGTTAAAATGTCAATGCGCACTCGGTTGTGGTCTATTCCAACATACCAGTTGGCCATTTCACCTATGGCCTCGTTGATCTGCATGATTTTTTCATCAAATTTCCGGAAGTTTGTTTTCTATTATGGTGTTGGACAGATCCACCTTTGTACTCAGCATCAATGATTGTTCCTTGATCAGCTTCTGTGTGTCTTCCTGTCTCTCCTTGAGTTGATCAATGCTTGCATATACTTGATCATTAACCCCAAAGAGATATGTCACTGCTTGGCCAAGTAATCCACGTTTTTGCGTACACCTTGTTTTTCTGATATACGGCTGATTTCCTCAAGTAAATAATCCCTCTTATGTTGGAGGATGATTGATGTTATGTGTGCAAGTAGTATCAGCGTCCGACACGGCTTCGCTTGCTGTTTTGCAGGCCAATGACATCTTGTCCCAGATTGCGTTGATTAGTTCCTGATCTCTTTGAGATTCAGCTGTTGTATATGTGATTTCCACTTGAAGATTCCCACGTTGTAGACGTGCAATCCCCCATCTTCTCAATGTAAAGTCCCGGTTCTGGAATAAAAACTTCGATGTTGGGTTTGTCTGGGTTGTTAGACGTAGCTAAAATAGTGCTTAACAGCATGTAAAACATAAGTACTGCATGAAGTATAGTTGTAGCCCATGTGCAAGGAGCAATTCTTGTCTTCTCTTTGAGTTAAAAACCAATGAAGATGTCTTCTTTCTCCTGAGCCTCTTTGACTTTTTGATATTGGCTGGAGCATCTGTCGAGTTGGCCTTTGCAGTTTCAGATCCTGAAGGTAAATCCTTGTTACGAGTAGAAAGATCGGAATCTTGATCATGGACGTTCGTAGATAATTGGCAGAGCTTATGGACTGGTCGATCCTTCTCATATCCTCTGAACTTCCGGTCGCCACTTGGATTATTCCATCTGGACCCGAGTGTGATTTTACATCAATTTTAGAGAATCCCCCAAAGTGGGGTCTTGCGGGCGGGCGGACCTCTAAAGCATTTCCATCAGCGGCCCGTTGTTCTGTAGTCACATCAGTTGCCTTCTTGGGTGTGTCGTCATTTATATCCCAATGTTGGTCTAGTTTTTGATTCCATTTGATAACAGAGATCATGCTTATTACTCGTGGAGAGTCTGGTGTGGTCGATGTTTTCCCAATCAAGGTCCACCCAAGCTTGGTATTTTGCATAGTGAGCTGTCCGTCTTTGACTTTCCTCAAGTCATTCTCCACGATATATGTGTACACGTCAGCCCCTAAAAGTAGTTCAATTGGGCCGGGCGTCATGTAAGTCGGATCAGCAAGAATTTTGTTGTCGTGATTATCTTCGCTTTGTAGTTGTATTGCCTTTTCTGGCAAAGAATTGGTGATTTTCGGTAGCACGAAGGCGGAAATCTCCATCGCAAAAGATGACGGAAATCTTGGACCCATGGTAAGCTGGACTTTGTAACGGGATGAGCCAGCTGTTGTTTTTCCTATTCCAGAGATTGTAGTGTTGATTCGGTTTCTTCCTAAGTTGAAGACTCTGAGCGGCATCTTCGGTGATGAAACTTGCTTGTGATCCAGGATCCACAAGAGCTCTTCAGTAACTCCGTCCGCCCAGATGTTGATTTCACTTTCACGAGCGCTGTCGCTAACATGACAGTGTGTTCCTTGCGGATTGCAAGGGATTTGACCTCTTCGTCATTTGATGTGTCTGTGTCGGAAGCAGTTTCGTTTGTATTATTGGACTGCTCATTCTCCTCTGCCTCCTTCTTAAAGTGGAGAAGAGTGTGGTGTGGTTTTTGGCATTCGTAGCATGTTTTCTTGCTGAAGCATTTCTCATCGCGCTTATGCATGAGGCAATTTACGCAGAGTCCAGTTTGTCAGCCATTTTCTTCCGGTTCAGTGTGTTCAGTTCTATGAACTTTTTACATTTAGTTATTGAGTGTTGTTCTTTGCACATACCACACGACTGAACTGTGGAGTGGAAGGTTTTCTTGTTAGTTGAACTTGTAGCTGCCTCTGGCTTAGCTGATTTCTTGCCCTTGTTGAAATTCAACAGATTATGGTGGCGTTTCATCAAGAACTCCAATAATACTTTTAATGTTGGCATTATTTTTGCGGAATCCAAACTTTCATCAAAGAGACGCTGTGTTTCGTTGTCCAGCTTCTTCATGGCGATGTGCACTATTATAGCGTTCCATTCATTGGTTTTGTAGCCCATGTTAGCTAGTCCAGTCAGACATTCCCGAATGGCACCATGAAGAGATGAAAGGTCCTCTGCTACGCGATGCTCCAACTTTTTATGGTCGACGACGATGTCCAAGTAAGAAGTAATAATGCGTCGGGGATTCTTGTAGCGTTCCTCCAGTATTTCTAGAGCGGCGATGTAGTTCGTGTCGCTAAGCCGAAGTGTTGAAACCAAGGTTGCTGCTTCCCCCTCCAAGTAAGAGAGAAGATATTGAAATTTGGTCACGTTCCCCAGATTATAGTTGTCGTGTATGACGCTTTTGAAGACATCATAAAACTTATACCAATCCTTATAAATTCCGTTAAACTTTGGAATTTGAACTGGTGGGAGTTTTGGCAAATGGGTTTTTTGCCAAGCGGGAGATGGCCTTGTTGTCCACCATATTGCCCGTAAGGTGGCAGATATTGCCCTGAATTGTAGATTGATGTGACTGGCTGTACACCATATGAAGCCCAAGATGGCCAGGTATTGACGTTTCCCAAAAATGGAGAGTTGTTCGGAAAGTTGTTCACCCCTGTTGTTGTAGAAGGTAGATTCCAAGTTGGCGTAGTTGTATTGAGCGGATGCTCAGTCGTGGTGATGGGATGATTCCATCTGGAACTAGTAGTAGTAACTGCGTTGTTGCTGGTTGTCGCAACCCTGTCGTATTGACGTGGAATTGTCCCAGTGTACACGGCCTGTGTAACTACTGGTGTTTGTTGTTGTTGGGATGACGTCAGATGAAGATTCAGACGTCACTGTTACACCTTCCATAGTACTGGAAAGTTTTGATGGTCGAAGTAACCCCGCATCTGATGGTGGAGTATCGTCCGACTCTGAGTTAGAGTCTTTCTCAAACTCAGGGCAGTTTTTGATTTTTCGCATAAAATCCTCGTAAACGGTTTTGGTTTCTTGGTATAATTTATGCAGGATATAAGGATGACTTCCCTGGAGCTCAGATGTGAGAGTCGCATTGTTGGTCACGAACTGCCTCCAATATGAGTTGAGCTCCTTAACCTTGTTTTCAAGGTAAGGCGCTTTCCATTTGCTAGGGCCATCCTTCTTGAAGTTCGTCCGCAGCCTTTCGATGGTCTTGGCGATGCTCTCCTGCTCCTTTAGAATGGTGCTGGTTTTCCATTGCTGTTTGGATTTAAAGTATTTCTTCAAACCAAAAGCTTGATGTCTCGATGGGACCACGATGATTGTGGAATTGGAAGTGGAAGTGATTTATTGATTCAAAATTTCGGGTTTATATACAAATAATTTTGCTAACTAATCCATTTTTATTGTGGGAAAATTATTTTAAAAAAGTGCATGATGAGCAAAGAGAAGAGAAAAACAAATGGCTCAAGTAGCCGCGCGCGTCATAGAGGAAAGCCCGTGCGGTGTCAATTGTCATTGCACCGCAAGGGGCTAATAAATTCGTCGTTGCACCGCAAGGGGCTAATAAATTCTCTTCTCTTTGCTCACTAGCATATTGTTCATGTATGAACACTTGTAAAAAATATCCTAGATTCATTCAACCTTCTACTTTGCAATTACTTACAAACATAAGAAAAAAATAGCTTTTGGTAGTTTAGGAAAATTCATTTTCTTTATGGGACACGGTGTTCCAATCGTCCTTAAAGTGTTAATTCCTGAACTCGTTGAATCAGAAACTCTTAATGCATAGAAATAATTAAACACTCTTGAAAAGGGAAACTTAACAAGTTGATTTCAGGTGAACTTTTATTTTAAACTGCTCGGGCTTCACGAGAGAGCATTTTCCACAATTCAATTTTTTTTTTGGAATTGCTCACCGTCTTAGCTTCCAAACGTGAAGAGATATCGACTTCCGATCTTCGATCACAGCCCTCAACTCCCACAAGTCAATATTCTCTAGCGAACCAACTTACCTAAATCACCCTGTCATCCCTTCTATCCCCTCCATAGGCCAATTTTGAGATAGGTTTATTCAACCTATCTCAAAATTGGCCCTGAAGATTTCGTTCATTTTTGGATATGTTTTGTACTTAATCCAGCAGAACATTAATCCATCAACACATACCGGTTACATCACCATTTTGGATTATTCAAGGTCAAGGTCAACCACCCTGCAGGGCTTTTTTAACGGATTTCGTCAAATTTACTGTTTTTTTTTTTTTAATATCTTGCTTCTAAATTGCATCGGTCACAATCTGGGATGGATCTGTAGAGTAACGAATAGCTTTATTTTAAAAATGATGTTTTTTGGCATTTTTTCAGTTTTCTAACCCATATAAAATTCAAACTGTAAGAGATATCGACCTCTCGGTCTTCCATGACCTTCCCCAAATGACATAATCTCGAAAATAATGTTATTCTTTTTCTTATTTCCCTTTCATGTGTGCCCTATCCTACTGAAATATGCCAAAAAATGAACTTTTTTCTAATTTTTCTCAAAATTGGCCGTGGTGACTTTGTTCATTTTTGTATATGTTTTGGATGTAGTCCAGCTGAACATGTCGACGTCGACACTAATCGCCACAAAAATTGCCATCTTGAATAATTCAAGAAAATTATTTCTTAATCTCGAATTATTTCCTTAATCTCGAAAATTATTTCTTGTCTTTTAGGTGAGCACGCAAAATGGTTTGAGAGAAAATCTGTAGAAAAAAACTAAATTTTAGTGATTGAAAAAGAAATTTTATATCACAAAAAATTAGTTTTTCCCATAAACTTTCCCTTGTCAAAAAAAAATCATATTTTTTTTTCAATCCCAGAAACTTAGTTCTGCCGGAAATATTTATTTTTTTAAATTGTTTCTTATGGTTACAGAGGCTTAACGGTGAGAGATATCTACTTCCTGTCTTTAGTTGCATTTTTCCCATATTTCAGTACTTTTTAAATAAATATTGTCCGAATTTGTTGCAGCCTTTCAATAGCCCCACTAGCTCTATACCTATGTTATGTTTTTTCTATTTTTTTTTTTTAAGAATTTATTCAGCGAAGATTTTAGAAGTGTCGATAGATATTTCGAGAAATCAGAAAATATTATTTGCAGAGAAATAATGAAATATTGTCGTTAAAGGAAATATAAGCACAAGGGTATGTAAATCAATGTAGTTTTATAAAAAAAACGACTTCTTTTCAACGTCAGGTATTTTACTTAACGAAATAAAATATTTCATTGATTAATTAATATGGTGCATTTTTATTGATAAATATGATGTGTTTTCTAGCTGCAATATTGGTTTATCTCCTGAGAGAGTGGTTAATTTTTTTTATTTGCTGAGAGTAAAACATTTCTTACGATAAAAATTACTATTTTCTTTTAA